>NW_008358192.1:255479-260146 GCF_000622305.1 Nannospalax galili | reverse complement strand
CCTTTCTTTCTCTTTTCTTTTTCCCTTTCTTTCTTTCTTTCTTTCTTTCTTTCTTTCTTTCTTTCTTTCTTTCTTTCTTTCTTTCTTTCTTTCTTTCTTTCTTTCTTTCTTTCTTTCTTTCTTTCTTTCTTTCTTTCTTTCTTTCTTTCTTTCCCCCTTTCTTTCTTTCTTTCTTTCTTTCTTTCTTTCTTTCTTTCTTTCTTTCTTTCTTTCTTTCTTTCTTTCTTTTCCTCTCTCTCTCTCTCTCTCTCTCTCTCTCTCTCTCTCTTTCTTTCTTTTGTGTGCTCTTTTTGAGACAGGGTCTCCCTGTCGCCCCCGCTTGCCTTGCACTCGATATGGAGACCCGTCCGCTCTTTCTCTCTCTCTCTCTCTCTCTCTCTCTCTCTCTCTCTCTCTCTTTCTTTCTTTTTTGTGGCCTTTTTGAGACAGGGTCTCCCTGTAGCCCCAGCTGGCCTGGTACTCACTATGTAGACCAGGCTGGTCTTGATCTCACAGAGACCTGCCTGCCTCTGCCTCCTGAGCTCCTGGCAGCTTTAAAACTTTTGTAGCATTTATTTACATCTACAAGTGTATGTTGTGGGCCTGAAATTGTCACAGCATGCCTATAGAGGTCAGAAGACAACTTTTGGGAATTGGTTCTTTCCTGCCCAGTGGATTCTAAGGATTTAACTCCGGAGGCTTGGCAGCAAGCCTTTACCTGCTGAATCATCACACCAGCCTAACTCTCTCCTCTCTCTCTCTCTCTCTCTCTCTCTCTCTCTCTCTCTGTCTCTGTCTCTTATATATATTAATGAGTTCAAATATCTCTTATTAAAAACCTAAAACTCAGGGATGGAGAGATGGCTCAGTGGTTAAGAGCACTGGCTGCTCTTGCAGAGGACCCAGTTTCGATATCCAGCACCCACATGGCAGGTAACGACCATCCGTAACTTCAGTTCCAGGGGATCTGATGCCCTCTTCTGACCTCCATGGGCACTGAAGAACCTGGTGCACTTACACACATGCAGGCAACACTCACATGCACACACACACACACACACACAGAAGGACAGACACAATTAAAAATAAAATAACGTAGTCTACACAGTGAGTTGTTCCAGGTCAGCTGGAGCTACAGGGAGACTGTCTCAAAACAAACAACAATAAAATTTAAAAAATTAAATAAATAAATAAATCTAAAAACAATTTTTAAGAATTTATTTTAGGGGCTGGAGAGATGGCTCAGCAGTTGAGAACAGTGATTGGTCTTGCAGAAGACCTGGGCTCAAAACCCAGCACCCACATGACAGCTAACAACTGTCCGTAACTCCAGTCCCAGGGGATCCGACAGCCTCTTCTGACCTCTATGGGCATTGCATGACATGGGTGCACTTATCTAACATGCAGGCAATACATGCATACACATAAAATAAAAATATTTTAAAAAGTTAAAATTGCCGGGCGTGGTGATGCACGCCTTTGATCCCAGTACTTGGGAGGCAGAAGCAGGCGGATCTCTGTGAGTTCAAGGCCAGACTGGTCTACATAGTTCCAGGACAGCTGGGGCTACAGGGAGACCCTGTCTCAAAAAAAGACAAAAAAAAAGAATTTATTTAAAAAAAAAAAACAAAATATAAGACTAGAGAAATGCTCAGTGGTTAAGAGCACGGGCTGCTCTTGCAGAGGACCTGGGTTTGGTTCCCAGCACCCACAAGGTGGCTCACAACTGCCTATAACTCCAGTTCCAGGGGTTCCAATGCTTTTTTCTGACCTTCATGAGCACCAGACACACACGTGGTATATATACATACATGCAGGCACACATACATACATATAAAATAAATAAATATTTTTAAATTATAAAAAATTAAGCCGGGCGTGGTGCGCACACCTTTAATCCCAGCACTCAGGAGGCAGAGGCAGGCGGATCTCTGTGAGTTCAAGGCCAGCCTGGTCTACATAGTGAGTTCCAGGACAGCTGGGGCTACAAGGAGACTCTGTCTCAAAAAGACCGAAAAAAAAAATTAAGTGAAATGAAGAAATCCTATAAAGAATAAAGGACAGGAAACCTAGAATCACAGAGATCTTACAGAGATCTTCCAGCCTTTTTAGATTCCTTTTCTGATACAAGGCTCACTATGTAGCCCCAGCTTACCTGGAAATTACCATGTAGACCAGGCTGGCCTTGAACACACAATGCTCTGCCTGCCTCTACCTCCCAAGTGCTGGGATTAAAGGCAATGTAACACCACACCAGGCCCTATATTTTTTTAAAAATTAGCAACAGGTCCTCTAGAAAATAACATATACAACAGCCCAACAAACACAAAAAAGACCATAATACTGTGCATCAGAGAAATGCAAATTAAAACCACAGATAGGTGCCACTAACTCTCCTTCAGAAGAGCTAAAATTAAAGGGACCATTGTCATTTGATATCTGAAAGAACATGAATGCCAGGCAACTGGAGCGCTGGCTGTTGAAGACAGAGCATAAAGCTCACATTATAGCAGACACTTGGTTTGTTTGTTTGTTTGTTTGTTTGTTTATTTGAGGCAGGGTCTCCCTGAAGCCTCAGCTGGCCTGGAACTCACTATGTAAACCAGGCTGGCCTTGATCTCACAGAGATCCAACTGCCTCTGCCTCTCAAGTGCTAGGACTAAAGGCATGCACCACCATGCCCAGCTTTAGAGTAACTACTATGGAAAACTTCTGGGAAGTAGCCACTAAAGTTTATGAGATTTATCTACATTAACCAAGACTGGAAACAACTCAGCAGTCTATTAACGGTAGAATGGATACATGGAGGCAGAGATGGTAGAACGGAACCCTTTCTATTGCTACATACCACAGGTGTGAATCTCACATACAGCCCAGGCAAAAGGAACCAGACACAAAACAGTTTAAATGATGTTATTTATATGAGATTCAAAAACAGGCAGAGCTAATCTGTACTCTTAGATAGGCTAGGATTACTTCTAGAGACACTGCGGGCTGGGAGGAGGCAGAGGGGAGATCCTGGGGATGTCTTGTACCTTGGTCTGGGTGGTGGTTAAGCAGATAGCTGCATTAAAAAAAATCACTGAGCTGTACACTTAAGACTTGTGCCTCTCAGTATCAAAAGTTAAAGCCCATGACTAAGAAATCCTTTCCCTGGTGTCACACCCCTCCGGCCACCTCAGTCATCGAAAGAAGGATCTGCACTTTCTGTCCCCGTTTTCCCACTCTGCATGCATGCCTCAATCCACTCTGGCTGGCCCCCCATCCACTTCAGAATGACCAAGTAACTCTCCCTTTGGTCTCCCACAAAGCTCAAGGGACATCATTCTTCATCTTACTCAACCTCTCCCCAGTCACTGATAAATTGACCACCTCTTCCATATTGAAACATTGTGTGGCTGCCAGGTCGGATCTGAGGCTCTTAAACACCTGGGAAATGGTTGCAGGGCTGAGGAACCAGTTTAATCCAGCATTTGTTACAAGTTCCCCAGATAATCCCCATGTGCTCTAGTCACCCACCTAGGTACCATCATCCAAACTGGTGACTTTAATGTCTGAACTATATGTCAACTGTAAAACCAACCCAGTTACCCCCTAAGTATTTATCTTTATACCCAGAGATAAGTGTATCTTTCAACTTTCATCAGAGAAGCCTTTTTTTTTTTCAATAGATGGTAATTAATAGAGACCCACAACTGATCAGCGTGCAGAGAACAAGAGACTGTAGAGTGCTTTGTAGAGACTCAGCCCTGAACGGAGTGTCTATATCACACCTTCTCCCCTAAGGCTCAGGGCTCATCATGAGGGAGGGGGACTGTAACCGCCATAGGTAGATGACGGAAGTAAAGCAGTGTTTTCTAGACATGATAAGCCCATTGCACACATGAACTCACAGCAGCACAAGGCTTTCACAAGATCAAGCCAGCCACAATTCCAGCGTTCATGGGGTAGGGGCCCACAAAATCCCATCCCTAGCTGAAGAGTCTTGGCAACTGATGGCTGCTAGGGGAGGAAAAGTTAGTTTTCTTTAGGGATGCAGCCCTGAGAGGCTCCAGTGGATGTCCCTACACCCATGCACATACGGTGCCACTAAGTGGACATGGAGGATTTTTTTTTTTTTTTTGGTCTTTTTGAGACAGGGTCTCCCTGCAGCCCCAGCTGTCCTGGAACTCACTATGTAGACCAGGCTGGCCTTGAACTCACAGAGATCCACCTGCCTCTGCCTCCCAAGTGCTGGGATTAAAGGTGTGCGCCACCACGCCCGGCTAGGATTTTTTTTTTTTAAAGAACACATGAAGTTGGGAAGGAAAGAGGGGGAGGGGAGGAATTGAAGAGGAGGGAATGGAGGTGGATTTGATCAAAACACATTATACGCATGCATGAAACTCTCAAACAAAAATAAGACAAAGCCAGCCTGGTCATCTCTTCTTGCCTCCACAGCAGGGTGTGCCTGCCTCTTGGCATCCCTTCCGAAACTGGACTCACTGTCCTTCCCTCCCAGCGTTTTCCATTACAGCTCACAAAAATGCCACCATCCACACAGCTTGGCAGCCAGGATGTCCCTCTTTTTCTTCAAGGTCTTTGGTCACTCTATTCCAAATTCCCTCAGAACACTGACCAACAGCCCTCACTCCATCTCCCAGAATATCCAAGAACCTTCTTTTGTAAATTTGTTTATATATATATAT
>NW_008358192.1:189531-255374 GCF_000622305.1 Nannospalax galili | reverse complement strand
GGTGTGTGCCACCATGCCTTTTCTATTTTTATTTTATTAAAAATGTTTTATTTATTATTTTTATTTTATGTGTATGAGTGTATTGCCTGCATGTGTGTAAATACACCCATGAGGTGCAATTCCCCTGGAGGTCAGAAGAAGGCATTGGATCCCCTGGAACTGGGGTTACTGACTGTTGTTAGCCACCATGTGGGTGCTGGGAATTGAACCCAGGTCCTCTGCAAGAACAGTTGGAGCTCTTAATCTCTGAGCCATCTCTCCAGCTCCCTCTATTTTTAAGTGTATGTGTGTTTTACATGCAATTAAGTGCACCATGTGCATGCAATGCCTGAAAAGGCCAGAAGAGGGCATTGGATCTCCTGGAACTGGAGTTAGGACAGTTGTTAGCTGCCATGTGAGTGCTGAGAACAGAACCTGGGTCCCCTGCAAGAGCAGTCAGTGCTCTTAACTGCTGAGCCATCTTTCTAGCCTCCAACTGTCCTTTTTAAAATTTTGTTTTTAGAGCTGTTGGGGGCAGGTGGTGGTGCACGCCTTTAATCCCAGCACTGGGGAGACAGAGGCAGATGGATCTCTGTGAGAGCGAGGCCAGCCTGGTCTCCATAGTGATTTCCAGGTCAGCTGGAGCTACAGGGAGACCTTGTCTCAAAAAACAAAAAAATTATTTTTAAATATTTGTGTGTGTGTGTGTGTGTGTGTGTGTGTGTGTGCGTGCGCATGCCATGGTACATGTGGAGGTCAGAGGACAATTTGTGGGAGTCAGTTCTCTTCCACCATGGGGGTCTTGGTTTGAACTCAGGCTTGACAGCAAGCACCTTTACCCACTGAGCCATCTCACCCCCCAAGCCCCTGCCACTGGCCTTCTTGGAGTGATCCACACACTGTTCCTCACTAACCCCAGGTCTTTGTATATACTGTTTTCTCTTTGTGGAACATGCTTTCTCCTGACCACCTCATCCTTCAGGTCTCTGCCCCACATCACCCAGAGAAGCCTTTTAGGCCGGTCCCCATCACATGGTATCACATGCCATATAATTCTCGCTTGTAGCATTTATGGCAATTTGTGATCCTATATAAAAACACATGGGATAGTTACATCCTTGCCTACTCTCAACCTGCTTGTTACATGACAATGTAACAGGAGAAAGACGCTGCTCAGTTTCCCTTTGTTTTCTTCTTGGTTGCCGTATTCTTGCGTCTAGCACGTCCAGTGCTCAGTAAGTAATTATTGACTATAACAGTGATCGGAAAGGACAACTTAAGCCCAAGACTAGCACTAAGGCTAGAGTCAAGGACAGGACAGGACCAAGGTCAGGGCTAGGACCAAGGACAGTGTCTGGACTGGAAATTGGTTAGAAATCGCAGCCAAGCCAGAGGAGTCAGAGACCAGGCTGGGGAGAATCCCGGCTGAAGCAGATGGTACGTGCATTTTGGAAACTGTTGGCAGAACAGTTGGTGTGGTAAAGCTGAGCATATGCTACTGACCCTGCCGTGACTCCTGTGAACACAAGCAACATGGCACAACAGGTCACAGCACCTCCAGTGAGGAGCCACCAGCCGCCTCACATCAGCAGACTGTATTCAGTCAACTGTGGCTTGTTCACAGTGGAATAAAACAAATCAGTCAGGGGCTGAAGAGATGATTCAGCTGTTAGGAGCACTGGCTGCTCTTCCAGAGGACCAGACTTCGGTTCCCAGCACCCACATTGGCTCATAACTCCAGCTGCAGGGAATCTGATGCCCTCTTCTGGCATCCATGGGCACTTCACTCATGTGCATGTACACACAGAGACACACATGGACACAGAAATTAAAAAATAAGTATTTTTCAAAATGAAGCAGTGAGGGGCTGGAGAGATGCTCAGCAGTTAAGAGCACTGGCTGCTCTTGCAGGGGACCTAGGTTCAGTTCCAGGCTTATAACCACTGTAACTCCAGTTCCTGGGGATCCAGCAGGCACACATGTGGTACACACCCATACATACAGGCAAAAATACACACATAAAAAAAATCTTTTTTCTTCTGAGACAGGGTCTCACCATATAATCTTGGCTGGCCTGGAACTCCATACGTAGACGAGGCTGGCCTTGCGCTCACAGAGATCTGCCTGCCTCTGCCTCCTGAGTACTGGGATTAAAGGTGTGTGTCACCACATCCAACACCTAAGAATAAACCTTTTTAAAAGGAAGCAATGAAGGGATGGAGAGATGGCTCAGCAGTTAAGAACACTGTTCTTGCAGAGGACCCGGGTTCGAATCCCAGCACCCACATGGGCAGCTAACAACTGTCAGCTGACAGTCTCTTTTGTCCCCCTTGGGCATTGCACAACATGGGTGCTCTTACCTACATGCAGGCAATATATGCATACACATAAAATAAAAATAATAAATAATGTCCTGGAACTCACTATGTAGGCCAGGCTGGCCTTGAACTCACAGAGATCCACCTGCCTCTGCCTCCTGAGTACTGGGATTAAAGGTGTGTGTCACCACATCCAACACCTAAGAATAAACCTTGTTAAAAGGAAGCAATGAAGGGATGGAGAGATGGCTCAGCAGTTAAGAACACTGTTCTTGCAGAGGACCCGGGTTCGAATCCCAGCACCCACATGGTGGCTACGAACCATCCTTAACTCCAGTTCCAGGGGAATCTGAAGCCCTCGTCTGACCTCTGTGGCATTTCACGACATGGGTGCACTCACATACATGCAGGCAATACACTCATACACGTAAAATAAAATTAAAAAAGCCGGGCATGTTGGCGCACGCCTTTAATCCCAGCACTCGGGAGAAAAAAAAAAAAACAATTCTGGGACAGGTATGGTGATTCACAGCTTTAAGCCCAGCACACTTTTAAGCCCAGCATTTTGGAGGCAGAGGCAGGCAGATCTCCGTAATATTGAGGCCAACCTGGTCTACATAGTGAGTTCTAGGTCAGTGGGGCTACAGGGAGACCCTGTCTCAAAAAGACCAATAAATAAATAAATAAATAAATAAGTAAAAATAAAAATAAACAATAAAGTATTTAAAAAAAAGGAACCAACCCTACATCAACCATGGGTGTGTGCACACATAAAAATGTAGCATATACAGATATATTTGTCCACAAATATGAGCACACCTGTATATCAATCCATGTTTCGACCCGAATAAAACCACTGTATTTGCAGGTATGTGTGTGTGCTTGAGTACACCACCCCTCACCCCTGCTCCCACACCCGGTCGCAGGGTAATGCCTAAGAAAGTGGATTTTGTTGGGCCAGAGGGTAGCTGTGTGGGTCTGAGAGCTGAGCTGGAGTGCAGGACACCCCAAGGAGTCTCTCCCCAAGTGGGGAGCAATGTGTAGTTCCTGCTGACTTCTCCACGAGCCTGGAGGCCTCTAAAGAGTGTCCAGTCCCTTCTGAGCAGATGGCTTTGGTCTTGTTCCCATGTAGGTGGTGTGGGGTCTCTGCAGCAGGGAGGAGTACAGAAAGCCCACCGGCTTCTCTGGAAAGCTAGTCAAGAAGCCAGGTGAGGTTCTCGCCCGCCACACCCCAGATCCGCCTTCCCTGACCATCCTCCTTCCCCTTCTGTCCAGTTCCCTCTCTTGGCACTTGGCTAACAGGGAATTTGGGTGTCTCTTGTGTCTCTGAAGTGTGTTGGGGGGCTGGCCTCACCCTCTTGGCACTTTCTCACATTTGGAAGACTGGACTGGCAGGGGTGGGGGCAAACTGTGACTCAGCACCCTTGGTATTCAGTGTGTGGCCAACTCTGACACTTTGCTCACTGGGGACTGTAGGTCCCATCGGGTGGGGAAGGGTCAGACTTCCATGAGTGGTCTTCCATACCCATGTGGCCCTCTGCTCCTCTGCAACCCCCAGCCCCAGCCAAATCTGGCAATGAACGGTGAAGGCAGGATTCTAGGTGTGAGAAAGACTGGCAGTCTCAGGTACAGGGCCAGTAGGAGGCGGAAAGCCCGCCAGTGAGGAAAAGCTGGGGATTAGATGCATCTTATTCTGGGGAGTGAGCAGATGGTTCATGGGTATAGAAAAAACAAGAGAAGGGATTTCCGGACCCACAGTGGGAAAGGTCAGGAGGAAGGCGGGTTCTGAGCCTGCAGGAGCCAGGGCCAGAAAGTTTGATGAAGTGAGGTGTTAGGTCTTCAGGGGTGGTAGTGGCGAGGGAGAGCGGAAGGGGCTGAGATCCGGGAAGCTGAGGCGGGGCCGCAGCTGCTTCCCAGTAGTTCCCTTCATTCCACTTCCAGTGGCTTCTGAGCCATCGAATTCTTTCCAGGCGAGATAAGGGGAGCCGCCCGCCCCACCGGGGGGGGGGGCTGTCACGTGTATTGGGGGTGGACGGGAAGGTTCAGAGGAACAGAAGCAGGGGAGACTGAGAGGGGGACCAACGGAAGACAGAGCCCGGTGCCCTCGGGGACATCTCGCAGCCTCGGCAGCCCGGCTGAACTGTGAGTCATGGGTGCAGAGTTCTCGCCAAGAACAGGTTTAGGGATCGTCTCTGCAGGCTCCGTGCCTTTCCCAGATCCACACTGTCCCATTGGAGCACGGTCGAAAAACTCCCCAGACCCTGCCTTCAGCCCTGTACCACAGGTGTAGTTACCTGAGGAGCTCCCAGCTGGACCCCGGAAGCAGCTCCCTCTGGCCCTTCCTGGAAAGTCTCAGCAACTCCAGCCCCAGCACTCAAAATCTACCACCTTTCCTCCGAGGTCCAGTTGACAGATAGCCCCTAGCCTAGCCTTGTGCTCCCCACAGCCACAGCACCTGTGGATCACCACCTGCACCCTGGTGCCAACACTTGATTCCCAGAATCCCAGTTTGTTCCTGACCCCCCTTCAGGTGCCAGCATCCCATCCAAACCTTGGTGTGCGCCACTGCACAGGCACGCACATGAACACACATTTGCACATACACACGCAAGCATGCACACTGTCCTATCCTCCAGGGCACACCTCCACGAGAAGTCCTGTCCCAGTGCCCGATCCTATTTTCTGTCCTCAGAGGCAGTCCCTAGAACATTCCTGCCACATGTTCAGTTGTGATACGGGGAAGACAACTCCCTCACCTCTCCCACCTTCTCCTCCCCTGGGTCTCTCAGAGCTCCGTACTCACCTGCAGATGGAGTGGCTGCTACCCTCTGCACCTGCCTCGTCCCCCAATGAAAGATGTCTCAGGGCAGGGCAGGGCAGGCTCCCCTCGGCAGCCCTGGACTCCTGGCAGGGCCCCTGACTTGTCCCTTGCAGCGGAGGCTCACTGAGCCTCTACCAAGACTGAATCTCAAGGCAGGGACAGAGGAGGGAGCCTGCAGCAAGCAGGGGGAGGAGACAGGGAGGGCCAGCATGAGGTCAGGGAGGGGAGCAGAGATAGAGCAGGTCCTCCCATCCCTCCAGACCCTCCCACCCACCCCTCCCTGGCCAGGAGGCATCCCCCATACCCTCACCTCACTCCCCATACCCTTCCCCACTCTATCCTAGCCTCTTCCCACTCTAGTTGTTCCCAACTTGACATGCTCCATTCCTCTCTTTCCTCCAGGATTTCCTTCCCCACCTGTGACCCCCTTCTGCCCATTTCCTCTCTGCTGGTACCTTCCTTAACGCCAGCTCCTTCTCTCTCTCATCCCCAGCCTCCCCATCATCCCTTCCCCGCTGTTGCTCCAACTTGGACCTCACCCCACGTGCTGCTCAGCACCCCTTCCTTCCTCCATCCCTAAATTCTCCTTCTGTGCTGTGCTGGAGCAGAGATGGGGACAGGAGGCAACCCCTCCTCAGGCCTAAACCTTTCCAACCTAAGATCATTCCTGGGGCTCCCTCCTGCAATCCTCCCTCTCTGCCGGCTCAGTCCTGCCTTTCACTGTCCATTCTGCCCAGCTCCTCTCCGGTTCTCACTGCCCCCTTTTCGTTCTCACGCCTCAGCAAATTCCTCGAGAAATAGCGAGTGAGACTTGGGCACCGGCTGGGCAAAGGCTTGGCCGAACACCAGGGCATATGACTTGAGAAAGAAGTAGGAGTTGAGGGGAGCTAGGGAAGGAAAGCCTCCTGAAGATCAGGAGGCTGGTGTAGGGATAACCAAACAGCTAGAGGCAGGAAACAACATGGTGGTGTTGAGCCAAGTGTCCCCCAAGGAGGCACTGATAGAACTTTTGCCACAGAGGGCAACCCCCACTCAGGCTCTGCACCGAGGACCATTACTCTACCCCACTGCAAGCCTTATTATTGAGGGGCATGCACCTTAGCCAGGCCAAGTGGTGGCTGGAGGGATTTGAAGGGTCCCATATGTATCTGACACCACATTGTGGCACAGGTATCTCCAGTCACAGGTGTGCCTGTGAAAAGACAGGCTGGCACAGCATGTGACTTCAGTCACCGCTGCCATCCATGTGGCAAGAAGCAGCAGCACACACGAGCTCTCGCATGGGTGTACCCGTGTGTCCGTGTGTCTGGGTGGGTGTCTGGTTTTTTCCTGGCTTTGATGGGGAAGATGAAGTCAGCATCTGGGATAGAGCTGGGCCTAGCCTCCTTCCTCTGCCTTGGCCTGAATCCCCCAGGAGTAGGTAAGTGTCCTCAGACCTCCCAGGGAGGGGAACAGTAGATGAAGAGAAGAGAGGGGGTCTTCAACTGTGCCACAGTGAGTGTGGATGTCGACCCCTCAGATTTCAGGAATCTGTTCCATGGTCATCCACTTCCCCCTAGATCCAGTGTCTTTTATTATTTAGGAGGTAGGCTCACCATAAATCTATGTGGCCTCTTTAAGTGGCCAGGAGCCTCAGATCGAAGCTCGAACTAGGGCAGTCTGGAGACTAGATGCTGGAGTCGAGGACAGGAACGTGAGGACCCACTCTACACGCTTACACTGAGGAAAGGACTACAATCTGACATAGGTCCTGGTTGTGAGTGTCCGGGAGCTGCCCCACTCCTGGGCTCCAGGCTTTTGAAAGAGCTCATCTCATACATTTCCATCTCCTCTGAAAAGCACCAAGCCCTGAATAGCACAGGTGTCAGGAATGCTCAGCTCTGCACCATGAGAGGACTGGGGAAGGAAGACAGAGCTGGGGTGTGAGGGCAGGCAGCACAGGGGTCCCAGCAGGACTGGCCTGTGTCCTGGGTGGTGGCTAACAAGGTCATGGTGTCGTCTAGAACCATGTGCTCTTGCTGTCCCCCAGGATCCTCAGTCCAGGGGTCTTCCCTTCTGGGGATAGTCTATCCTTGAATGATCCTTCAAGGTCCTGTCCTGACCTGAAGAGGTTAGGGGATAAAAGACAGAAAAGAGGAAAGGAAGCAGAGGGCACGGCCTGAAGGGCACAGTGGAGAATGCAGGGGAGGCCAGAGGCTGTGACCCAGGAAAGCAGTTCCAGAGAGGGAAAGCTGGAAACACTTGGCCCGGGCTTCCGTTCACAGCAGCTCCCCACACAGAGTGGGTAGTCTGCTCATCCTCTGAGGTGAATGGAGAATCATGGACACTGTGTGGCTTGTTAGTGGAGGGCAGGGTGGACCTCACCAGGGTTTCCTGATTCCAAAGCCTATGTTCTCTCCCCTGCCGACAGTGCTGGGAAAGGAAAGGCCTGGAGACAGTGACAAACATGGCTTGAAGGCCTTGAGAAGGAAGGCTTCGTGAAGACTTTGAGGGTAAAGAACTTGGACTCTGAGCTTTCTTTCTTCCTTTGCCCAGTTATTGTGATTTGATGAGACTGGCCTACGATGGGGGTGGTCATCCATTGTGGAGAACGGAGGGGCACAGGGCGAGGGTGGGGAACGTGGAAAGAAAGGAGCTTGAGAAGGGTGGGGAGGCCCAAGAGGCCAGGGATGAGCAGGGGCCAGAGCACCACAGAAGGATCTGGACCCTTCAAACACCCTTCGCCTAGAGACATGGGTGTGGGGAGAAGGAGGAGGGAGGACATTTCTATCTCGTGACAAAAGAAAGTCACACAATTGTTTTGTTCTCTGCTCTGGAGCGGGTGGGCGCCTGTATTTACCAGAGGGACTGAGGTCGCTGTGGCAACCACACATCTGGGCCCCGGAATCCAGATGTGCTGTATCCAGAAGCCATAGCAGAATGATGAGGCAAACATTAGGCTCCCCAGTCTTGGCCCCCACGGCCGGAGAAGAAGACTGAGCCTGGAGCGAAAAGCAGAGAGGGGAGGGAGGCAAAGGCTGGAGGGGGGGAGAGGAAATAAGGGACAGGACAAGGAATCTGGACAAAGTAGTGAATGGGAAACGGGGGAGGAGGCCCTACAAGGCCAGCAGCAAGACATGGGAGAGGACAGTGAGGCAGAGGAGGGGGAGGATGCAAAGGGAGTGAGAAAAAAATGATGGGAAGAGTCAAAAGGGTGAGAATGAACGGGTGGATAGAGGGGGAAGCTGGGCAAAGGAGGGTCAGGGATAGTGGGGCCAGCAGTGAAGGACAGAGAGGCTCCAGGGGAAGAGGTAGTCCAGAACACAGAACAGAGAGCATACGCCTCGAGGAGGAAGGGGCCCATGAGGGGAAGGAGTGACAGTGGCCTGGCATGCTGCGGTGCCCTTGGACAACATGGTGGGCAGAGGAATGGGTGCCCATGCTGGCCTAGGGGGCAGCAGTCAAGCCTGCCCTCACCTAAGGCCTACATGCTGTCTCCTGGGCTCTCCTAGCCACGCCCCCAAATCAGGAATGGCCTGAGTGCCCATGCGCAGAAGAGGTCTAGGGAGGCCCATTCTGGAGCCCCCAGTGTGGGATGCCAGCACTTAAGCACTTTCCCAAGTGGGTTGTGGCAACAATGATGGGCCGAGATAGGATAAGAGGACACAAGGGGTCAAGGGCTAAGGCCACATGCCTAGTAGACCAGGCACAAGCCCTGCCTTTCCCAGATCTACGCTGAGAAGTAGGGAGGAGGGTGGCATCTTGCAGACGAGGATGAGGCCCAGGGTTTTTAAGGACATCATTCAATGCAAGGCCCATTGCGGAGTCCAGGACCAGGCCATCTGCTTCCAAGATTCAGGTTCTCATGGCACTTTCTGCTGGGATAAGATGCTCAAGGGATCCTGGGAAAGGAAGTGGCTGAGGACCAGGGTTGCCCTCTGGAGAGAGGAGAGGCTGAGTTCCTGGGAGCCCTGGTTCCAGGTTGCCATAGTTCCCCAGCTTGTTTTCACCCCAAACACAGTAGGGGTGGTGGAGGGATGGGGAGAGCCTGGCTGGACACGTGAGGTGCTTACCCCCTCCCTCGGGCTGGGCTTATAGCCAGGCAGCCCCTGTCCAGTCATCTGGGCGTGGAGCCCAGGTCCAGCTCACACCCTCTGGCTAACCCAGGCCACTCCTGCAGGGTCAGGCCTGAGGTGCTGCTGGATAGAGCAGCTGCAAGGGATCCTGCAGACATGGGGGGGAGTTCGGCCTCCCATCTGGACCTGGGCCCTTTCCTCCCCATTAGAGTACACAGCAACTGCTGCTCCTGCATGTCTTCATCACCTGGACCCTCCGGTCTTGGTCTTCTTTGATTCAGGATCAAGAGGATGTCCCATGCGCCCCCCCCCACCAGCCCCCCTCCACAACAGCCCCACCTTCTTGGGCTCTGAGCCCTCTGGCCCTTGCTCCTGTTGTTTGTGTGAACAGCTCATCCTGGAAAGGGGGGTGGGGGAACTCTGCTGCAGAGCAAGGACTCACTGCTGCGCACCCTGAAGGGCGTTCCCCCTTCCTGTTTACTCAGACACATTCCAGTGATCTGCATTATCTGGTGTCACGCCACAGATATCCTTGCTAGACACAGACACCCTGGAGTTGCAAGGGTGCGGCATGGGGATGGCAAGAGGTCTGGAGTCCACCCCATGACACCCCAGGGACATCCTCAGTGTTTGGTCCTTTGATGCTGGCCCTGTAGAAGTCACACAGCAGGGAGGCAGCCACCATTCCCTGAACACCCTCCAGGTTGTTTTTTATTAATAATAAAAAAAGATATGCACACACATAAACTGACTCCACCTCCTCCGCTCTAACATGTAGGAGCATCCCTTGACCCACCTGGGGATTCAATTCCCACCTCGACTGAACAGAACGGCTAAAGAATAAAGAGGGTGTGGGAGGCTATGCATCCACAAACTGGACCTCACGAAGTACCCTCAGAGGAAGAGGAGGCTGAGGGTATACAGGAATGAGGGGAGCCCTATATTCTGAAGAGTTTAGAAGAGGTGAACCACCCCACCCCACTCCCACATAAATGTTTTATCCCTACACGCAGCTTTTCCTTTACCAAGGGCCCCAAGCCCAGGTTATCAGGGAGGTCTGAAACCATCCCACCCGGTGACTTGGTACCCCACCACCACTCCAGGCCTAAGCCAACGTGAGCTGCAGAGGTCAGGGATGGCTGAGGTAGAGGGGCTGGTGGGAGGCCTGATGGGCCTGACTGGCTGCGGAAACTGGCAAGGGGCCACCTGTGGTATTGCCCGGGGTTGGGGATGGCTGCTTTCGGAGCGAGGGGGGCACGGTGGAGGTCTTGATGTGAATCACCCTGGTGTCCATGACCTCACACTCGATCTGCATCATCTCCTCATAGTCCCCTGAGGCCCCCCGGCCTGACACAGTCTCTGTGAGAGGAGAGGGAAGCAGATGGCAGGGAGGAACATGAGGGAAGTTGCAGTGACGGGAGGCAGAGGCCCAAAGGGGGGTTCAGGGGGTGGCAGGGATGTCCAGGGCAGGAGAAAGGAGAGGAAACAAAGGACAAGGGAGAGTGAAGGGTCACAAGGCAGAGACCAAGAGGAACCGGAAGTGAGGCCTAATGGCTCCACCCACCCACGCTACCACAACCTATCAAAGCAGTTTCACCTGAGTTTTGATGTTTTTCTGAGACAGGGTCTCATTGCGTGGCTCAGACTCCCTCTGCCCGCTGGCCTCCAATTCCCGAGCCCTCATCTGTACTCCTTTGCCCGGCACTCAGCACTCCGAGCTTGGCCCGGCCTCTGAGCCTCACCCTCCGGACAGCCCCCTCCTCCCACCTGCTCCTTTAGCGCCCCCTGCTGGATCTCACTGCAGGAATTTCCCCTTCCTGAGTTTCAGATTTCAGAAACCACCCAATAGCCAGCGAAAATTACCATTGGGGGCCATGGCTGGCATCACCAGGGACATCTTAGGCCGGGATGTCTTGTTGTGGCTGATGGCTGGGAGCAGCAGGTGGTCCTGGAGCAGAGGCCGTGCTGGGTGGTGAGTTAGCACCCACCGGCTCCCCAGCTCGGCCCCAGCCCTCCACTGATGAACAACCTGCCCCAGGGTGACAGACCGGAGGGCAAGAGGGAGAAACTCACCCTTCGGAAGGAGACAACATAAAACGTGTCTTCCCGACGATCAATTGCATCCAGGAACTCTGGCTGTGACCGGTCTGGGTGGCGATAGAGCTGCAGTTGGCCCACAGAATCTCTAGGCAGGTGGGAAGGGATTTGGGATAAGCCCAGTGTCCGGTGCCCAAGGAGAAGCAGAGACATCGATGGGGGGGAGCAAAGTCCTGTAGGTGATGATGGTGACAGCTCCTGGGGGTAAAGCTCTCTGGGGTGATCTCACTCAATAAGTAGTCCCCCAAAACTCACCGTTCAGGAGGTCCTGGGGGCTGAGTGGGGACCGGCCTCACCGGCGGTGACTTCTTCCGTAGCTGTGGCTTCTGGAAGGAAATGTATCTAAGGCTTCGGAGACGGTAGAGAGACAAGGGAAAGAGGGGCGGTCCCTGGAAGCGTGTCCCCAGACAGTCCCTGAAACCTATGCAGGGTGTCCCCACCTTCCTGACCACCCTGCTGGCTCTCACCTGTCTCTCCTGGGCCCGCTGAGGCGTCTTCCGTCGGCCTCTCTGGTGGCGCTGGACCCAGCCACTCAGCTCGTCAGCAAGCCTGGGGAGACACAGGAGGGTGACTGCCTCTACGCCAGGCCAAGACGCAGAAGGCAGGGGACATGTGCTTCAGCACACAAGGACGGCTGGGCTGCTGGAGAGAGCCTGGAAGGCCAGGAGAGGGCACACACCTCAGGGACTCAGTTTTGTTGAAGTGCCGGCAGTCGGAGGAGAGGAAGAGCTGGTCTAGGTCTCTCAGGAGTAGCTCCTTGGCCCCGCCGGGGAAGGTCGTCAGGTTCCTAAGTGAAGCAGGAAGGAGGCAGTGACCAGAGACTGCCCAGCCCTGGGCATCAACAAGGAAGGCACCTTGAGCAAGAGTGGCTTCGGCTCTGCTCAGTGCAAAGGCAGCTTTTAGGAAGACATGCTCCTCGTCCTTAAAGGAGAAGGGCCCTTCTCACCTGAAACTAGGCCAGCCTGCAGGGCTGGGCTGTGGCTCCTCAGGGCTCTGGGCAGCTCCCTGGAGGGGCTCAACTCCGCCAACCGGCTCTTGCTCTGAGAACTCCAGCAGGTGTCTCTGGAGTTGAGGCTCCTCTCTGTTCATCCGAGGAGAGATGGGAGTTGGAGGTGGTTCACTGATGCTGTGGACAGGGAGCAGAAAGGCCAGGCATTCCAGCTTTACCAAGGGTGGTTCCGAGTCAGGGCTCTACAATCTGGACTCCTGCTCAACAAGACCGAGTCTCCCCCAGTGAGGAGGGAAAGGGAAGGATGCACACCTCACAGGCCCAGGAAATGAGGCAAGCACTTACTCTAGTGCCTGGCACTCAGTGAGCCCTTCAGAGTCACCTCTGTGGATGGGTGTGTATGGGGTGCTGTGTGTGTATCCATGTGTGTGTGCACATGGAAGCCAGAGGTCAACCTGGCCGTCATTCCTCAGGCGCAGTTCACCTTTTCTGAGACATGGTCTCTCACTGGCCTGGAGCTCGCTGATTGGGCTGGGCTGGCTGGAGCCAGCTGCCTCCTCCCTGCTGGGTGACAGGTGCAGGCTGCCACATCTAGCTTTTTCTGCGCAGGTTCTGGGGATCAACTCGGCTCCTCACACTTGTACAGCAAGCACTTTACTGACTGGGCTGTATCCCCAGCCCCTAGTCACTTTTTATTAGCATTATCATCATCACCCACGCCATCATGTCCCAGCTATGAAAGAGCCAGCAGGGCCACCAGTGGCTGCTGTATGCTGTCAACACCGAGGACACCAGCAGTGCTCATGTAAGTGGAGCAAACGGCCCGGGCCGAGCAAGCCATCAGGCAGCTATGAGACTGAGCTCCACCCAGAAGGCTCTGGGGCAGCGCTGAGCGTCTCACCTGACAGGTCCAAAGTTGAAGGCGATGAAGAGAAGGAAGACCACGATGCACAGCGCCTTCCTGTTCCCGGACCCCAACTTGAGTTCGCTGTTCTAGGTGGGGAGGAAGAGACAGGACAGGCAGGATGTACCCATAAGCAGCCCGTGGTGCTGCCGGGCTCCAAGGACAGCCAGGCTTACCTCGGCCAACAGGGCCTCCAGCCGCCGCCGGAGGGCAATGTTTTCCCTCCGCAGCTGCTGGTTGTCGGCCAGCACCACCTGCAACCTGGCCTCCAGCCCCTGCAGATACTCCTTCTTCTTCCGCCGGGACTGGCAGGCTGACTCTCTGTTCTTGATCATTCGCTGTTGACGCTTCAGCAGCTTTGCCTACACCAGCAGGTCGCAGGATCAGGAGGGACCCCGACTGCCCCACGGACCCATTTCCCAGTGCTCCTGCCTTCCTGACCTCCACTACAGAGCCAGAGAGGGACTTTCTCCTACTGAAATGTTCCTGGGAAAGGCCCTCCTGCTCCTCAGCTGTGGGACAAGGTAAGATGGCAGGAGGGTGTCATCTTGGTGGAACTGTCCTTGGTACGCCTGTCTTCTCTCTGGTCCTCTTTCAGAGCCCACAGTTTAACCTTGCTGTTAAGAACAGTTTACTGGGGCTGGAGAGAGATGGCTCAGCAGTTAAGAACACTGGCTGCTCTTGTAGAGGACTCAGATTTGATTCCCAGCACCCACATGGTGGTAACAACTGTCAGTAACTCCAGTTCCAGGGGATCCAGTGTCCTTTTCTGTCCCCTGTGGGCACTGCATGACATCGATGCACTTACACACATGCAGGCATAACACCCGTACATATGTAATAGTAATGAAAGAACGGTTTACGCAGCTTTCCACTAGGAGACAACTTCGGTCCCATACTCCTGCAACCCCACCCAAGTGGGGCTGTCTGCCTTGGACTTCCCGAGTCCACCCTACTTCTCTGAGCAGTAGAAGCACACCTACCTAAAAATCTAAAACCACGTACAGAAGAGGTCCGCCCACCCCAGGGCTGTCCTACTGGTCTCAGTCCTCACTTTGTGCTCCTGGATCTTAACTCTCCCCTCATCCCCCGGCTATCTCCAAGATAGGCTTCCTTCTTCCCCTCCCATCGTGAGCGTCTCTCCTCCCCAGCACGTACATCCACTTCAGGTGGGCCTGAGTTCCCAGGCATAGGAGCCGGCACGATGCTCTTCCTCTCGGGTCGGGGAACAGCTGGAGTGGGCCCTTCAGGTTGGACTCGGATAGCACCTTGGATGAGGACTACTGGGGACACTGGGCAGGCAGGCAGAAGAAAGTCAGAGGGCAGTGTTAGGTGGGCTCCCAGGGTCCACACTCACACCCAAGCACTCAAGGACCAGGGACCACAGTAGCAGAGCACCCTGATAGGTCCATCCAGCCCACGTCCCTCTCCCTCTTCCACACCTGCAGGCTGCTGGACAAGGGGCAAAAGGACAGTGGTGCTGGGAGGCCCGGCTCTGGGTGGCATCTGGACAGCGGTTAGCACCACGGGTTTGGGCTGCAGTGTGGGCTTCCGTGTGGCTGGAGGAGCTTTGCCTGAGGTGAGGGGAAGGAATGAAGCTCAGGCCTATACGTCCTTTCCCGGGGATTCCAGGGGTCATGAGGCCCCATTACCTGAGGAACTATCAGGGGATGGACCCATGCTGATCTGGACAGCTCCAAGTGAGGGGGCTGGAACATCCCACAGGAGGCATCCTGGAGGGGACGGGGATTCTGTCTTCACCTCCAGGACCTCCTCTCCTACAAAAGCCTATGTAGGGCAGGCCAGAGATGTTAGTGGGGAGGAGTGGAAGGAGAGAAGCTTTCACACCCCTGGAGGGGCTCCAGGGGAGAGGGCATGTAGTCACCTGGCTTGGGGAGTCGGCTGGGAGCAAGGAGGCCTCGGAGTTGACAGAAGACGATGGTGAGGCAGGTTCTACCTTGGTCTGGATATCTGTAGGGTGGCGGGTAGAAAGAAAAGCTGGCTGTCAGGTGGAGAGGAAGGGGGAGTGGGTTCAGAGGGAGACAACTGTTGTTTCTCTTTCCAGTTAGAGACACAATTACTGTGGTCCTAGGCCAGCAACCTGGGGAGCTATGGAGCTATGGGCTCTCCTGCCTTCCCTGGATCTTCCTTTCCATTTCAGTGGCTCCTGACTTCTCTCACCACCACTGCTCGTTTTCCTCGAGGCTGTCGCACTCTTCGGTGGTTTGGCTTCCTATTTTCAGTTCTGCACAGACTCTCCAAGAGCCTGGCGGGGGAGCCTGGGCATTCACCAGGCCTCTCCTGCTCATTTCAACCCCTTCCTGGCCAATGTGCTACCCAGCCCGCCGACTGCCACGCCTAAGTCTGCAGACCGGCTTGCCGGCTTGCCCAAATCCTCTCTCCCAAACTGTCTGCTCCATTCTCACGTCCCCCATGCACTTAAACTTAACTGGCCATGAAGCAGGCTTGCTGCCTTCCCCTCAAACATGTCAGCCTCCCAGGGTCAAATCATGAAGCCTGAGTTACCTCAGAATATCGAAGGCTTCTGCTAAACCTCTACAACTCGCTGATCACCCATAGAACAAACGCTAGGTCCCATACGGATCAAACAAAACTCATCCAAGGGTCAGATTTCAGCCCAAAGGCCACAAGTCCACCACTACCTCTGGCTCACACCATTTTGGTACTTAATTATACTGTTGCTAGTGCTGCTGTTTTAAATCAGTTTATTTATATTTGAACAGGTTAACAGTCCTGATACAGATGCTAAAGGAAGTGCTGTCATACAATACAGATCTCAAAGGAGCAAACGGGAAATCGGTGAGAAGCACGGCCATCCTCGGCCCTCTACTTAACTACAGCAAATTATAACCCTCATAAAACTCTCCAAAAGTGGCCAGGCATGGTGGCACACGACTTTAGTCCCAGCACTTGGGAAGCAGAGGCAGGCAGATCTCTGTGAGTTCGAGGCCATCCTGGTCTACATAGTGAGTTCTAGGTCAGCTGGGGCTACAGGGAGACTCTGTCTCAAAAAGACCAAAACAAAACAACACAACTTTCCAAAAGCAAGAACTGCCCATCTCTCAGAATGATGGATAAAGTACAGGCCTCCACAAAACACCTATATAGATGGAACCTGGCTTTTATAACACTACGCAAAGTAGTCAATAACCTTTGCTGCTAGAGGTGTTGTAATTCGTGGGGTGAGTCCTCTTTGTAACATCTGACAACCTGCTAGAAATGTCCCCCCTGCACCCCAGCCAGGCTCCATCCTTCCCTACTGTGAAGGTTAAGCCTCATCCTCACCTTGATTGGATTCAGAACAGCAGAAACACACATGTGACTATGCCTAGAAGGGTGGTTTCCTTAAAGATTTAACTGAGGGAGGGAAGGGCACCACCCCGTGGACTGGGGTCCTCAATGAAGATAGGAGAAAGTGAGCCAGGAACCAGCATCCATGTCCCGACCCCTTCCTGACAAGATGGTGGGGCCAGTCACCTCAGGCTCCTACCATCACTGCCTTCCTCCCATGAGGGATACACCCCCACGTACCACCATCACTGCCTTCCTCCCCATGAGGGATACACCCCCACGTACCACCATCACTGCCTTCCTCCCCATGAGGGATACACCCCCACGTACCACCATCACTGCCTTCCTCCCCATGAGGGATACACCCCCACGTACCACCATCACTGCCTTCCTCCCCATGAGGGATACACCCCCACGTACCACCATCACTGCCTTCCTCCCCATGAGGGATACACCCCCACGTACCACCATCACTGCCTTCCTCCCCATGAGGGATACACCCCCACGTACCACCATCACTGCCTTCCTCCCCATGAGGGATACACCCCCACGTACCACCATCACTGCCTTCCTCCCCATGAGGGATACACCCCCACGTACCACCATCACTGCCTTCCTCCCCATGAGGGATACACCCCCACGTACCACCATCACTGCCTTCCTCCCCATGAGGGATACACCCCCACGTACCACCATCACTGCCTTCCTCCCCATGAGGGATACACCCCCACGTACCACCATCACTGCCTTCCTCCCCATGAGGGATACACCCCCACGTACCACCATCACTGCCTTCCTCCCCATGAGGGATACACCCCCACATACCACCATCACTGCCTTCCTCCCCATGAGGGATACACCCCCACGTACCACCATCACTGCCTTCCTCCCCATGAGGGATACACCCCCACGTACCACCATCACTGCCTCAATAAGTGTCTGCTGAATAAATACGTAAACAAACTGAATAACATAAAAACAGCACAGATGATGTAGAATCAAGGAGTTATATATACAGTATTCAAAACCTTTAAGTATTATTAAAATTTTTTTTAGAAATATTCATTTTTTTTTTCAGTCTTTTTGGGCAGGGTCTCCCTGTAGCCTCAGCTGTCCTGGAACTCACTATGTAGACCAGGCTGGCCTTGAACTCACAGAGATCCGCCTGCCTCTGCCTCCAGTGTGGTGGGATTAAAGGCATGCACCACCATACCTGGCCTTTTATTTATTTTTATTTTATGTCTGCATGTAGGCAAGTGCACCTGTGTCATGCAATGCCCACAGAGGTCAGAAGAGGGTGTCAGGTCTCCTAGAACTGGAGTTACAGACAGTTGTTAGCTGCCATGTGGGTGCTGGGAACTGAACCTGGGTCCTCTGAAGGAGCAGCCAGTGCTCTTACCACTGAGCCATCTCTCTAGTTTTTTATAACAAACTTCTGGAGAAAGCTGGAGGCAGTGGTATGTACCTATGGTCATAGTGCTTCGGAGACTGAGGCAGGAGGATCTTAAGCCCAGGAATTGGAGGCTAGCCTGGGCAACACAGTGAAACCCAGATTACAAAATAAAAGAGCCTGATGTGGTGACACATGGCTTTAACCCCAGAACCTGGGAGGGAGAGAGAGGGGGAATCTCTGAGTTCAAGGCCAGCCTGGTCCACAAAGCAAGTTCTGGACCAGCCATGTTACATAGTGAGACACTGTCTCAAAAAAAAAAAGAGAAAAAGAGAAAAAGATGTGTGTATGTTAATAAATATGGCCCAAACTTTCCACAAGTTGGGTTTTTTAAATTTTTAAAAATTTGTTATTTTTATTTTATGTGTATGAGTGTATTGCCTGCTTGTACGCAAGTGCACCCATGTCGTGCAATGCTCTAGATCAGAACAGGACATAGGATCCCCCTGGAACTGGACTTACAGACGGTTGTTAGCATGTGGGTGCTGGAAACTGAACCCGGGTCCTCCACAAAGCTGGGTCCTCTGCAGGAGCAGCCAGTGCTCTAACCACTAAGCTATCTCTCCAGCCCCCACAAGTTCTGTGTGTGTGTGTGTGTTTTTTTTTTTAAATGCAAATCAATGGTAGGCCCAAGGACACAGCTGGGCAATATAAAAGAGTCGGTGTCATCTCCCCCCTCACTGCTGCCCTTGGTTTAGTTTCTAATCCTCCTTCTTCCCAGCTAGTACTAGTGACCTGCACCTCACTTTCCCACCTGTTCCTCTCTCTGTCCACACGGATGCACACACTTGACCTTGGCAAAGCTGAGGGGCAGTTCTTAAGGACAGGGGCAAGCTGTGGTTACCTGACGCATCATCAGAGGCAGAGCCCACGGTGATCTGCACTGTTTCAAATGGGGATACTGGATCATCTCCCAGCAGGCAGAGTGGGGGTGCTAAGGACTCGGTCTTCACATGCAGAACCTCCCCTACTATACAGGCCTGTATGAGCGTTGGGGGGTGGGGGGGCAGGAAGGCAGAAAAAAGACAAGAGAGATGCTCAGAAGAGGAGGACGAACAAAAGCCCAAGAGCTTACAAACCACTCATGATCTGCGCTGTGGTCTCAAGGCCATCTCTAGCCCTTTGTTCTTTTCTCTAGTTTATTCCTAGGAGAGCTGACCAAGTCTCATGATGGCAAATATCACATTACAGTGGACCACCTGGCTAGGAACAATTTCAGAATTCTCAGCACTTAACAGCTCTTTATGTATTAAAATGGCTCCATGTAGGAAACCAGGATGCCAGGCCCTAGGGTGAGGTGAGCCTAAAACTTATAGGTCCAGGCTGCATTCTCTGCTAATAGGGAGGGGCACTGAAAACAGTGGCTCTGATAATCCCTGTCTTGCAGAAAAGAGTCTTGGTCAACAACCCTTAGCTCATCTCCTTGTCCTGAACAAATAACTCAGCTATCCCTGGCTAAGAGATTAGGCCAGGTTAAAGGTTTACTCCTGAGCTAAAAGCTTATAAGTTTACCATGTTTTAGCTCTAAGAAAGAAAACATTGTGGCCAATAAATTACTGGATGGGCATTGATAGCCTTGAGTAAAAGTTTAAGAATCCTTCTGGCGCCAACTAACAGACTAAATGTCCTGTTTCTTTGTACCCTAAATCTTTGTATGTGACTGTCATATCCCACGTGACTGCTAGTTCCTTGGGATGTATAAAAACCATCTGAATTTTTTATAAAATAAATTGTCCTGTTGGGAAGACACAGGTCCCAGAGTTTATGACTCTGTCGCAGATCAGACCCTCTGCCCCGAAGCCAGCAGATCCCCCGCTAAGCAAAGCAAACCTGAGTCCCGACAGCTCCATCATGGGGCTGGAGAGCTGGTGGCTAAGCAGGAAAGAGCACTGGCTGCTCTTGCAAAGGACCCAGGTTTGGTTCTTAGCACCCATATGGTGGCTAAAAAACCGTCTGTAACTCCAGTTCCAGGGGATCCGATGCCTTCTTCTGACCTTGGAGGGCACTGCATGACACGGGTGTACTTACATGCAGGCAACACACTCATACATACAAAATAAAAATAACAATTTTTTTTTTTTTTAAAGACTCCATCTTCACTTCTAGACTACCAGAGTGGAAGTCTGGAGAATGAAGGTATTATGACAAACCCTTGCTTCATGACTCACAGTGCAAAAATAACTTCCTCAGTTAGTTATGAGTGAACAGAGCCCCCCTAAGGCACTGGAGGGAGGCCAGTCTCACCTGGCTGGAAGGCTCGGTAGAAAGCTGTGATGATTCTGAGCTGAGGGAGGAGGAAGAGCAGGGAGAGGACGGCTCAGACTTCACCTGAAGATCTAGAGGGAAGGGAGTCAGGAAATAACCAGGAGGACTGAAGATATAGCTCCTCATTAAAGCGCTTGTCTTACATGCATGAGGCCCCAGGTTCAACGCTTCAGTAAAAATAATAACCAAGCATCAAGGCCTGAGAAGGGTCTAAAAACTGTGGGGAGGGGCTGGAGAGCCAGCTCAGCCTTTAATAGCACTGGCTGCTCTTACAGAGGACCCAGGTTCGATTCCCAGCACTGATGGCGGCTAACAACCGTCCAGAACTCCAGTTCCAGGGGATCTGACGCCCCCCTGTGACCTCCAAGGGCATTGCATGACATGGGTGCACTTAGATGTATGCAGGCAGTACATTCATACACATAAGATGAAAATAATAAATAAAATGTTTTTAAAAGTGTGGTGTTGAGATGGGGGTGGGGTGTGAGGATAGACAACACACATTAGGGATCAAAGAAGAGCACACAGGAACTTCTGGAGAGCGTGTGAGGGTAACGGGGATTGCAGTTTCTGGGTCACAATGAGGAAGATAATGGCTCCGGGAAAGACGGGGGAAAGATAAAGGCTAACTTACCTGGGAAGATAGGCAGGGAGTCCCATGGGGGCTCAGGGGGGCTGACGTCCATCCCCAAATCCAGTGCGCTGTCAAACTAAATAATGCAGGCTATCAGCGGGCAGGAACGTGAGCACATAGGGGTGACTCTCAGATGAACTCAGGCTTGGAGATAGAAGAGCAGGTTTGGGGACCATTCCCACCCACCAAGGATGAGAGAAACGCTGGGTAGCAATACCGGGACATCCTGCTCCACGCTGCGGAACAGCTGCGTCTGCTCCTCGGACACTTCATCCAGGCCGGCATACAAGGTGCTGTCTGCAAGGAGCCGGGCTTTTATCAAAGACCATGCCAGCCCCGCCC
This sequence comes from Nannospalax galili, assembly GCF_000622305.1. Lineage (NCBI taxonomy): Eukaryota > Metazoa > Chordata > Mammalia > Rodentia > Spalacidae > Nannospalax > Nannospalax galili. Next base: position 234,248 of record NW_008358192.1, on the reverse strand, counting down.
CATTCCTCATTGGCTCGGCAGGGCAGACCCACCGCCCGCCCACTCCCGCAGGCAAGATATCCCAGCCCTTCGCCCGACCCAAGGGCAGCTCGCAGGGGCAGCTCGGTGCTCCCGCCGGGGACCCAGCTCCCCCCCACCCCCGCCATCCCGCATCCCCTGGGAGCACCACTCCCGCGTCCGCCCTCCTCTTCCTCTTTCTGCCTGCTTCCCTTCGTGCTTCCGGCCCCGGCCGGCCACAGCCCCTCCCGCCCCGCGGCCTCACTCCGCACACCCCAGTCCTCCGGGCTCAGTAGGTTGTCGGTGAAGAAGCGCGTCGGGTCGGCGATCTCGCTAAGGAGCATCAGCTCCGCCATCTTCCCCCCACCCCCCACCCCGAGCCGGCTCCCGAGCCTGCCTCTCCGGGGCTTCGGCCAATGCATGGGCTCGCTGAACAAAGTGGGGCGTCCCGGAAGTCGTACTGACCAGTCAAAGACCCGGGTGCTGAGCACATGGGGCGAGAAGCGCGCTGACTGTACAGCCCGGACCAATGGAAACGCGGCAAAGGGACTCTTCCCCCCACCGCTCCCCGCCAGCAGCTTCAGGCAGCGAGATTGCGCACGCGCCGAAGAGGCCGCGGCGCCAAGGCTGCTGGGAAGTGTAGTCCCAGGGTTTAAAGTTCCTTAAACTATGACAGCTTCTCCATATTTTAGGAGATTGTAAGTCTAGTCCCACAAAGGGGCTCACAGATGCCATTGCTACCCGGCCCTCCTATATGTGGGAATAGGATATGGGCTGAAACCCTCCTTCTGCCCCCCTCCCAAATCCCACGCCACAGATCACAATTCACAGGTTCCTGTCTCTTAAGGTTTAACTTTTTAATCAGCCAAACATCTTGCGCAGACCCTGAGCCAGCCCTGCATCTTGTTTCTTGCCCTGAATGACCACCTTCCCCAGCTCCTCCTGGGCTGCACGGTTTTTGGGATCCACTGCTAGCACCTTCTTGAGGTCAGCAGTTGCTTTTTCCAGGTTCCCAAGAGCAGCCTGAGCAACACCCCTTCGGTATAAGGCCTTTAAATGGCCAGGTTCCCGCTCCAGCACCCGGTCACAGCTCTGGGCTGCCAGCTGGGGCTGCCCTAGCAACAACTGGCAGGCGGCGAGATTGGCGTGAAGAATAGTTCGTTCTGGAGGGCCAGGTGGGGGTAACGTCAACAGGAGCCGGAGAGCCCGTCCGTAGCATCGGGCAGCCCCTTGGGGGTTCCCAGCTCTAAACAGCTCTGTGCCCCTTGCATGTTCTTCCCTGGCCAGGGCCTCTTTCTCACTAACCTCCAGCTCCCAGGAGTCCCGGCCTTGAGTGAAGGATTCCAGTCTGAGCCTGCCAAGGGGTGCAGTGCACCCAGGGAGCTGAATTTCTGCTTCCTCACCTTGACACATGGACTCCAAGCACTTTTCTGTGAGTTCCCCCCAAGTTTTTTCCCTCCATGACCCTATACCTATAGTTAGTTCTGCCCAGCCCTCTGGCAGCCCCGACCCAAAAGGAAACCCTAGAACCAACACTCGGCATTGAGAGCCCAGCTTGGGTTTGTCCAAGCCGTGGCCATGGACTATTATCTTCTTGACAAAGCTCCCATCCGGACAGTACCAGAGTCGAGAAGCTTCGAGAGGTTCTGCCATCTCATTGGTTGGGTCGTGGGGTTTATCAGAGCCTCCTTCGAGTCCAGCCATCAGTTTTTCAAGCCCCTGAGGATCCTCTGCAATTTGATTGGCTGGATCTGGCCTCACTCCCAGATCCAGGGCTTCAGTGGGAGGGCCTCCCGGGTGAGTGGTGGCATCTGGGTTCGGAGGAGGAGGGTTCTCTGCCCATTGTTGTGATGGAGAAACGTCCTTCCCTCTCACTGGACTGGCTGGTGACGTCTCCATTAGGCTGCTCGATCCCCTTCAGCCTAGGTGAAGGGTTCTGAATGTTAAGTGATGGACCAAGTTCAGATCAGCACCTGAAAAGAAAACTCAAACAATGCTAACTACAGGAATTCCTAGTTAAGACTCCCATCCTTTCCCATTCCCCGCTAAGACCCGGGCTCATAATCCTGAAAGTCTCCCTTTTCCCTTTCCAAATCCAGGTTCCAACCGGTCCCTAGTCTAGAACTAGAAATTCTATAACTAAAACTGTAAATTGGGAATCGTCCCAACTATGGACACTCGATCCAGTAAGAAAGTACCTGAGTGACCAAACAGCCTGGCATGGAGGTCTAAGCCACATATTCGGAGCTAAGGGCCCACTGACCACCATGTGCAGTCCTGGTCCCAGGCAGGGCAGGATGGCCTGGGGAGTCTGACAACCCGCCCTGGAGCCCGCGCGACTGCGAAGCTGGTCCGAAACATGACAGCCAATCCGGAGGACGCAGAGGTTGCTCAGCCCTTCTAGTGAACGAAGTCGTTTCTTCCGCAACCGAGAAGCTCCTCACCTTAGCAACCGAACTAGACCTAAGCAATCGAACTAGGCCAAATCGAACCGAAGCAGATAGGCTCTGGTCGACAGGTTTGCAATGTGAAGACCAAGTGAATGGTAAACCTGTATTAATGAAGGAGTAGAGGTAGAGCGCTTGCCCAGCACGGGGAAAGGCCCGAGTTCGAACCTCAGTATTGAAAATAGATAAATAAATAAGTGGAGAATTTGGCCATCCCAGGCCCTCCTATGCTATTATTCCTAAACTCGTATATCCTGGTTGGATATCCCTGTCCATTCTTTCTCATTGCTTGTTTAATTCAGGGTGCTCCAAAATACCCCATATCCCTGGATTTTTTTCTCACCACCTAGCCCTATTCCCTTGGGGGACCACCAGAGGCTTCTCAACTTTCACCCCATATCTGTTATGGCCTTTCAATTACCCCCCTTGATCTAGGAATCTTAGTGTTTCTCTGACTTTATGTACATGCCTATCCCCTGGGGAAGGCATTACATTGCAGACCCGGATTTAGAAAGTCTGACGTGGAGTCTGTGATTCCTAGATGGTGCTCACAACATCAGCCTACACACCTCGAACCTTGTGATCCCTCCGTGACCTCGTTGCAGTCTTTGCCCCATGCTCTGAGATAGCTTAGTTTGTCCTACATTCTGCATAGGTAACTGGTACAGCCTGCTCCACTGAGTGGAGCCGTGGAATGCTGGCCCCCTCCTCCCTACGGAAGGTGTAGACAGATGCCTTTTGTGACTCAGGCTTGCTTGGCCTGCAATTCTTCAAGGAAAAATATCTTTGGTCAGTACCTCACTTTGGCTCTTCCTCCTGCTCCTCTGAGTCCCATGTATTCCCTCCTGGCCTGGATCTCACTATATAGCTGAAGATGACCTTGAACTCCTGATCCTCCTGAGTGCTAGGATTACAGGCATGTAGCATTATCTGTTTTTATGGGGTGTTGGATACCAAACCCTGGGCTTCATTCATGGTAGGTAGGCAAGCACTCTACCAAATGAGCTACATCCCCAGCCCTGACTCCTTTTCCAGTCTGCTGTGTGATAACCCCCTCATTACAATATCCACCACAACTGTGCCAAGACAGCTGGGGCTGTGCTTGTGCGTGTATCCGCGCAGTTTCATTATTAATTAGTTACAATTGAGAGTCCAAATAGTTTTCTCTATTTGTGTTGCGTTTCACATCATTGATCTAGATTTTTTTTTTTTTCATCTCTAAAGTTTTATTTCTGGTTCGGAGCCAGAGTGTCCTTAGTTCCCTTCCTCCCAGTCCCTGCCATGGCCAACTGCTGTGGTTCCTGGAATTTCTTAACTCATCTCTCCTCCTTTTTCCTCTTCAGAGATTTCAAGGAGAATAGGAAGTATAGAATAATTCACTCCTTAATCCTTGGACAAAGATTGTTAATGTGTATACACAATACACACAGTATCAACTGAGATGGTGGTTCCATGACTTTTCAAAGATCAATTACAGGGCACATGCCTATAATCCAAGCATTTGGAAAGTTGGAGGCAGGAGGATCCAGAGTTCAAAGTTATCTTCAGCTATAAAGTAAGTTCAAGGCTAACCTGGGTTACATGAGACCTTGTCTCAAAAAGGCAATAAAGAGGGTCTGGAGAGATGGCTCAGCGGTTAAGAGCACTGGCTGCTTTTGCAGAGGACCCGGGTTCTGTTCCCACGACCCACATGGCGGATCACAACCATCTTTTAACTCCAGTTCCAGAGGATCTGACAACCTCTTCTGGCTTCCTGGGACACTTTATGCATGTGGTACACTTACATATATGCAAGCAAAACACTCATACATGTAAAATAAAAATAAATATTTTGTTTTAGTTTGGATTTTTTTTTTAAATGTGTATGCGTGTATTGCCCGCATGTAGGTAAGTGCACCCGTGTCGTGCAATGTCCGCAGAGGACAGAAGAGGCTGTTGGATCCCCTGGAAGTGGAGTTACGGACAGTTGTTAGCTGCCATATGGGTGCTGGGATTCGAACTCGGGTCTTCTGCAAGAGCAGTCCATGTTCTTAACTGCTGATCCATCTCTCCAGCCCCTAGTTTGGATTTTTGAAACAAGGTCTCCCTGTAGCCCCAGCTGACCTGGAACTATGTAGACCAGGTTGGCCTCGAACTGAGAGATCCACCTGCCTCTGCTTCCCAAGTGCGCCACCACACCTGGCTAAAATAAATATCTTTAAAAATGAAAAAAGCTGGGCGTGGTCGTGCATACCTGTAATCCCAGATGTACATAAACTTTGGTTACTTCTGAGGTTTTAGTTTAAAAAAATTTTTTTTAAATGAAAAAAGATGCCGGGCGTGGTATTGCACACCTTTAGTCTCAGCACTCGGGAGGCAGAGGCAGGCGGATCTCTGTGAGTTCAAGGCCAGCCTGGTCTACAAAGTAAGTTCCAGGCCACCTGGGGCTACAGGGAGACCCTGTCTCAAAAAGACCAAAAAAGAAAAAAGAAAAAAAAATATAGGGCTGGGGCAGATGACTGTAATCTTGTAAGATAATTCAGGAGTCTGAGGCAGGAGAATCATGAGGCCAGCGTGGGCTATACATGAATGTTTCAAAATGAACAAAAAGTTGATTTCAAAAATTGAACAAAGATTGATACCTGGGAAAGAGAGCCTTGGGTTCTACTGCCCCTGTGACCAGATAATGAACCTTATTCCAGAACAATTCTTTGCTACAAATCGTTACATTTTACAACTGACTATAGCTACAATTCCAGATGATCTGATGCCCTCTTCTGGCCTCCTCAGGAACTGCAGGCAGCTGGGCACATTGTCCTGGAGCTGAGGGATGAATGAATGCTTGTGCTCGGATCACAGATCCTTTTTACACAACACAGGCCTTCAGTCGAGGGAATGCTGCCACCTGTGGTGGGCAGGTCTTCCCACCCCAATTAACCTCAAGATAATCTCCCACAGGCATACCCAAAGAACCATTTCCCCAGTGATTCTAAATCTTAACAAATTGACAAGATTAGTCAACACAGCCTGTAATCCTACCTGGAATCCTAGTACTTGGGAGGCTGAAGCTGGGCATGTGTGGAGGTCAGAGGACAACTTTCAGAAGTCAGCTCTCTCCTTCCACCATGCCAGTTTCAGGAATCAAACTCAGGTCATCAGGCTTGGCAGCAAGCACCCTTACCCACTGAGCCATTTTGCAGTCCCACACTTGCTCTTTATTTTACTTTGGTCTTTTTGAGACAGGGTCTCCCTGTAGCCCCAGGTGACCTGGAACTCACTATGTAGACCGGGCTGGCCTTGAACTCACAGACATCCACCTGCCTCTGCTTCCCAAGTGCCAAGATTAAATCATGTGCCATTATGCCCAGCTTATTATTTTTTTTTAAGATTTATTATTTATGCTAGGCATGGTGGTGCATGCTTTTAATCTCAGCATTCAAGAGGCAGAGGCAGGCAGATCTCTGTGAGATCCAGGCCAGTCTGGTCTACATAGTGAGTTCCTGGACAACTGTGGCTACAGGGAGACTTTGTCTCAAAAATACCAGAAATAAAAATTATTTATTTATTTTGTATGAGAGTATGGTGTGTGCACCAAGTGTGTGCAGGCTCCCAAGGAGGCCAGAAGAGGGCACTGGATCCTCTGGCACTGGAGGTACAGGTGGCTCTAGAGAGTCCTCTAGAAGAGCAGACCATGCTCTTAACCATTGAGCCATCTTGCCAACCTCATATGCGCCCTTTAAATGGGCGAAATAGGATTCCATTCTGTTTTGCTTTGAGACAGGGTCTCACTGTGTGGCCTGACCTGGCCAAATGCTGTGGTTAAACATGAACCACCATTCTCAGCTAGAATTATTATTGTTTTAAAGAGGTCACATGTATTCCAAGCTGGCCTCAAACTCAGTATGTAGCCTAGAATGACTGAATTTCTGATCCTCCCGCCTCCACCTCCTGAGTGCTGGGATTTAGATATGGGCCATGGGGCTGGAGAGATGGCTCAGTAATTAAGAGCCCTTGCTGCTCTATCATGAGGACCAGAGTTTGTACACTAGTACTCACCTCAGGCAGCTCACAGTGCCTATACCTCCAGCACCAAGGAATCCCTCTCCTGGCCCCATGGGTACCTGCATGTGCATATATATAGTCACTCTGACAGACAGACATACACGTAGATAGTAAAAATAAAATAACTTATGGATCTGGCAAGATGGCTCAGCTAGTAGAGGTCTTGCCACCAAGCCAGAGGGACCCGTATTTAATCCCTGAGACCCACTTGGTGGAAAGAGAGAACTGATTCCTACAAGCTGTCCTCTGACCTCCACATCATCACCATGGCACATTTCTGAGTACACACACACACACACACACACACACACACACACACAAAAATAAATAAGTAAATAAATAAATAAATGTAATAGCAAAAAATTATGGGCCGCCATGCCTACTTTATGCAATCCTGGAGATGGAACCCAGGACTGCCAGCTAAGTTGCATCCCCAGTCCTTATGACTGATTCTTTTCTGAGTCAATCAGTAATCCTTACTAGAGGCTAGAGGTGAGCTTCAGAGGCAAAGTTTGTGTGTCAGAATGTGCCACTTCCAGTCCTCTCCCAACCAAAACAATTTCTTAGGAAATACTCAGGATTCATCAGTGAAGTGTGGAGGGAAATTCAGGGACTCCTCCCAGGGAGTCAAATAGAGGTCAAGTGTGTTTCAAAGTTCTCCACATGCAAGGGAAAATGGGTAAGTGGCTGGGCCCCCCAATTTCCAACTGAGAGGCTTCAGGGATGGAGGGGTTCAGATTGCTTGTGCCTTCAAAGATGGCCGTTTTTCGGACATGCAGAGGTTAGAGGCATTTATGGCAGGTGAAGCAGGTAAAGTCCGGAGAGGAAGCCTCCTCACATCCAACCTTACATGCCTCTTGTGTCTGTCTCGGCTCACAAGACACACACTCACCCTGTGTGTGCTGCCCTGTTGCACGCCCGGGACCAACTAGACTTCTTCCCCGCCACAGGCCCCTGCATTCCAAACTCACCGCCAAGACCATACGCTGGGCTTCCGCTCTGCCACTTAGCATCAGCATGACAGAGGAAAAGTCTGGCTTTCCAGAGGTTAGGTAAATGTCCCCTTCTGTTTAGTTTTGGCGGTTTCTGTGGTTTTCAGTTCTGCTGGAATTTGTGTCAAAATTCTTCCTCCTTCCTCCTCTCAAACCTTTCGATGCCTCGAAGGCAGACTTTCCTGCAGCAAAGTGTTTCCTAAGATATGCTCTTTAGCAAGCACTGACCAGGAGTTGGGACTGCAACACCAGGCCTTGTGCTAAGGCAAGTGTCTTACCTCATAGGTATTAATTTGTAAGTATCTCATTTTCTCTAGCACAACACCATGAACTATGAATTCATGCAGTTTGTTTTTTAACTTTGCTGTGGTGGGGATCAAACCCAGGACTCTATACACCCATGCACTCAACCCACTAAGCCATAGCCCAGCTCCCATTTAGCAATTTTAATTTTAATTAATTAATGTATTTTTTAATATTTTTAATTGAATTTATGTGTATTTCATACAGAAAATCTTTTTTTTTGGGGGGGTGTCTTCCTGTAGCTCCAGCTGACCTGGAAATTACTATGTAGACCAGGCTGGCCTTGAACTCACAGAGATCTACCTGCCTCTGCCTCCCAAGTGCTGGGACTAAAGGTGTGTGCCACCTCACCTGCTTCATACAGAGCATCTTAATCATCTTTAGACCCCCTTCCCCATCTGCACGCTCCCATAGCTTCCCCACCCCCAACTGTATTTCATGCATTCTGTTATTTGTGTTAAGGCCTACCAAGTCAAGTTAATGTCCCCAAATGTCCCTCAATGTAAATTTATCCACGGAAGTCTAGTCAACCTACCTAGAGCCCCTCCCAGCTATTCCTCACCCAGCAGTAATCAGCTGCCAATAGTTTTTTCTGCTAAGGTTGGGGCGTGTGTGTTTGGTCTGCATGTATATACATGCAATGCCCATGGAGGCCAGAAGAGAGTGGCCAGTTTCTGGCCCAAGGTGAGTGGGAGGTTATTTAGTGGAGCAAAGGCAACTTATCTGTGGCTATACCACTGAAGAAATTGATACCTGCCCACAACAGCCCTCTACAGTATCTCTGGGAGGGATGGGCCCTCTCCCCATCCATGATGAATATCATTCAAAACTCTTAATTGCCCTGTTTAGTGCCAAACGCTATGCTCAGGGCACAGGTTAAGGAACAGGAAGTAGCTTACACTCAACTGAAGATGTTAGGCAATAAAAATGAATTGGTGACATATCATACCACGTCAGGCAATAACAGGTGTTATGAACACAATACACCAGGGTAAGGGAAGAGGTGGAAAGGTCTCAGGTGCATGCGATGCTATTTTAATCCAGTAATGAGGGTAAGTCTCATCCGGTTGATATTTGTGCCATGAGAAATGATGTAAGGTGATCTGGGAGTGTGGCTCAGTGCGTGGAGTGCTTGCCTAGCATGCTCAAGGTCCTGGGTTCCATCCCCAGCACCATATAAACCAGACAGGGCGGCCCATGCCTCTAACCCAGCACTCTGAACATGGGAGGAGAAAGATGAGGAGTTTAAGATCATCTTCATCTACATAGCCTGTGTGAGACCAGCCTGGGCTACAAGAGACTTGTCTCAAAAGACCAAAACAACCAGCTGACTAACCAAATAACTAAATAAATAATATTAAAAAATTAGGGCTTGGTAAGATGGCTCAGTGGGTAAAGGTGCTTGCTGCCAAGCCTGACATCCTGAATTTGATCCCAGGGACCCACATGGCAGAAAAAGAAGACTGACACCCACAAGGTGTCCTCTGACCTCCACACACATCCACATATATACACACATAAACATATGACCACATACAGGGAAACAAACGAACGAATGAATGATGTAAGGGAATAGCCATGCAAATATCTGTCTGGAGGACGAGTGTTCAGGGAGAGAAAAGGGCAGTGCAAAGGCCACAAGACAGGAAGGAACTGGATTGTTGCTTTTTTAGATAGGGCCTCAAACTTGCTATGTAGCCAAGGATGACCTTGAACATTCCACCCTCCTGTCTCCACCTCTGCAGGGCAGGAATGACAGGTGTGTAACACCAGCCAAGTTTATTCGATGTTAGGGACTAAACCCAGGGCTTTGTGCAAGCACTCTACCAACTGAGGTACATCTGCAGCCTCAGGAATTAGATTTTTATAACAGCAGAGTTTCCAGGACAGCTGGGGCTACAGGAAGACCCTGTCTCAAAAAGACCAAAACAAAACAAAACACAACAAAAACAAACAAAACAACAACAACAAAACCCCAAAAAAACCCAAAAACCAGCAGAGAAAAGAGAGTGTCAGAGTGGACGTGGACGGAGCAGAGCGGGCACTGGAGGAGGGGTAGGGGTGGACGCAGGTGTGGAGGGAAAACCTTCTCAGCTTGTGCTGTGGACTGGATTTTGTCCTATGGGTACAGAAAGGTTTGAGCCCTCCTCACCCATCACAACTTCCATGACCAACAGCTTAGAACAAAAGATAGGTTAAGGGGCTAGAAAGATGGCTCAGCTGGAACAGGGACCAGAGTCTGGTTTCCAGGTGGCTCACAACTGCCTATAAGTCAAGCTCCAGGGGATCTGATGCTCTCTTCTGGCCTCTGTAGGGACCTGTACTCATGGGCACATACCCTCACACAGACACATATATACATAATTAAAAAATAAATCTAGCTGGGTGTGGTGGCACACACCTTTAATCCCAGCACTCAGGAGGCAGAGGCAGGCAGATCTCTGTGAATTCGAGGCCAGCCTGGTCTACATAAGGAGTTCCAGGCCAGCTGGGACTACAGGGCACCCTGTCTCAAAAAGACCAATAAAAATAAATAAATAAAGTAAATTAGTAAGTAAATAAAATAAAAAATAAATGTTTTTGGCCAGCCATGCTGGCACACACCTTTAATCCCAATACTTGGGACGCAGAGGCAGACATATCTTTGAGAGGGTGAGGCCAGCCTGATCTACATAGTGAGTTCCAGGCTAGCCAGGGCTACATAGTGAAACCTTGTCTCAAAAAAAATTTTTTTAAGGCAGGTTAAGGAGCCAGGTGTGGTGGCATATACCTTTAATCCCAGCACTCAAGAGGCAGAGACAGGTAGATCTCTGTAAGATCGAAGCCAGCCTGGTCTACATAGTGAGTTCCAGGCCAGCTGGGGCTATAGGGCAACCTTGTCTCAAAAAAGACAAAACACAGCAAAGAAAAAAGATTACTGGACTGGAGAGATGGCTCAGTGGTTAAGAGCACTGACTGCTCTTGCAGAGGACCTGGGTTTGATTCCCAGCACCCACATAGTGGCTACTAACCATCCTTAACTCCAGTTCCAGGGGAATCCGAAGCCCTCTTCTGACCTCCACAGCATTGCACAACGTGGGTGCACCCACATACATGCAGGCAATACACTCATACACATAAAAATAATAAATAAAATAATTTTTTAGAAAGATTATAAAGCTGGGCGTGGTGGCACATGCCTTTAATCCCAGCACTCAGGAGGCAGAGGCAGGCAGATCTCTGTGAGTTCAAGGCCAGCCTGGTCTACATAGTGAGTTCAGGTCAGCTGGGACTACAGGGAGATCCTGTCTCAAAAAGACAAAAAAAAAAAAAAAAGATTATAAGAAGACAGGTTACGAAGAGTATGGCAAGAGTTGGAGAGATAGCTCAGCAGGTAAAGGACTTGCCATCACGCCCAACAACCTGAGTTCAATCTCTGGGGACCCATATGGCAGAAGCAGAGTTGTCCTCTGAACTCCACACGTTCACCATGGCACCCAAGAGCATGTGTATATACACACACACACACTTGTGGTCACTGCCAGCGACAGCCGCTCCTTCGTTCTCGTGGGTGCCCGGCTTCATTTTCATAGGCATCAAGGCCGCTCTTCTTTTCACCTGGTGCCGAGGCAGCTCTTCTGCTTGTCCTGTGCTGCCTCCTGTCATCACTGCTTCTGCCTGTCCCAGACCCCAGGGCTGGTGAGGAGACTGTCTCAGCCAAGCCCCATTCAACACGACAGACCAGGTTCAGCAACACAGGTCTGGTTTATTGCAGGAAGGCACAAGCTTATATAGGGGTAGTAGTCCAATCACAGCACAGCAAGTAGGATACCTTATTAGCATAACAGACAGCATCCTTTTAGCATAACAGACTTAATGTCCTATCACAGAATAAAAGGTAGGATGCCTCATTAGCATACTGGGTTTCAGATTACAGAGCCTGGATTCCTGGAAACCACATGACCCTGACAGTTGCATTATCACCCTAGGCTCAAGCCTGTCTCCCACACACATTCACTCAATCAATCAATTGGTGTAAAGAAAAGCATGACAAGCTGGGTGTGGTGGCACATGCCTTTAATCCCAGCACTTGGGAGGCAGAGGCAGGCAGATCTCTATGGGTTAGAGGTGAGCTTGGTCTCCTTTAGTGAATCCAGGAGGCCAACTGGGGCTGCAAGGGAGACCCTGTCTCAAAAACAAAAAAAAAAACAAAAAAAACATTACAAATTTATTTAACCCAAGTATTACTTGACATGAGAGTCATCAGAAATGGAGCCAGAAGTCCAGGAAAACTGTCCATTTTTTACTGCAGTTCTGAAGAATGAACCAGTGTGTAGGTGAAAAGGCATGATCTCATGGATGTGGGGAGGGTGGACACTCATCCAGAGCCGTCTGTCTAGCTGTCTCTTGGCCTGTCCATATGCCAGTTCTTCCCCCGCAGTGTGGAGCAAGACTCTTTGGTAATGAGGGTCTTGTGATTGACTACCAGATGAGAGGATCTTTATGGTGAGATCTGTAGCCAAGGTCAGGGTGATCTCCGAGTTTCATGGCTGACTTGGGAAAGGAGAATCTTAATTTCTGTGGCCTGCCTTGTACGGTAAAAGAGAGGTGGAGAGGGGCTAGGGATGTGGTTCAGTGGGGAGAGTGTTTGTCTGGCATGTACAAGATCCTGGGTTCAATCCTCAGTAACACTGCGGCAGGGGGAGCGGGGAGAAGCAGAAGGAAGAGCAGGAAGTCAGAAAAATCTTGCTTCAGCTGGGTGTCATGATGTACAGCAATAATCCCAGCCCTTGGGAAGCAGAGGCCTGGTAACCAGTTCATTGTCAGCCCAAGCTAAATAGCAAATGTGTGGCCAGCCTGGACTATGCAAGACCCTGGATCAATTTTAAAAAATAACAAGTCTTGGGGGCTGGAGAGATGGCTCAGTGGTTAAGAATACTGACTGTTCTTGCAGAAAAGACCTGGGTTCGAATCCCAGCACCCACATGGCAGCTAACAACTGTCCATAACTCAGTTCCAGGGGATCCAAAAGCCTCTTCTTCTTCTGCGGGCATTGCAGGACACGGGTGCACCTACTTACATGCAGGCAATACACTCATACACATAAAATAAAAATAATAAAAAATATTAACAAAAAAGACAAGTCTCTTCCTCCTGTGTCTGCATGAAGATGTGATCCCTTGGCTTTCTGCCTCTGCCACCATGCCTTCTCGACCATTATGGACTCTAACCCTCTGGAGCCATACGATCAAATAAATGCTCCCTTTTATAGATATAAGAAAAGTAAATGAGTGGGCCGTGCTTCTGAGCCCTTTTCCCTCCAGCTCAACATAGGAAGTATGTCAAGGCACCATAATCTGGGCTATTGTGTCCTGAGCTAAAATACTTCTAATTGTCACTGGGGGCCACCAGAATATTTTGAGCATATCATCTGAAGGTTTCTTTCAAAATCCTTCTGGGTCTGGAGATGCACTTGCCTGGCATGCAGGAGGCCCTGGGTTCAAACCCCAGTACCGGAAAGAACTTGATCAATCAATCACTCACTCACTCAATCAATCAATCAATCAATCAATCAATCAATCAATCAATCAAACACTTTCTGGTTTCTGCATAAGCGATGGAAGATATCAGCCAAAATTCATGGTGGCTGGGCATGGTGGCGCACGCCTTCAATCCCAGCACTTGGAAGGCAGAGGCAGGTGGGTCTCTGGGAGATCAAGGATAGCCTGGTCTACATAATGAATGCCTGGCCAGGTGGGGCTTCAGGGAATTGAAACCTAAATTTCAATCCCATTCAGTGAACTTCAGAATCAGTAAAAGACTGTGTCACAAGATAAAGTGGAGAGGAAGACCAGCTACTGACCTCTCTCTCTCTCTCTCTCTCTCTCTCTCACACACACACACACACACACACACACACACACAGTAGAATATCCCAGTACAACCAGCGAGGCAAGAGACAGTGGTAGACACGGCAGCACGAGATGCTTGTTGGAGGAGAAGGCCAAGGGCAGTGCTGGAGACCGCTACTGTTCGGGGATCTGGAAGGTGAATAGGGGCTCTGGCTAATGAGACAGAAGGAGTCGCAAACACGGAACTAGAGACCACTTATGTTGGATCAGGGAAGGGTATTTGAGTGAAGATAGCATTTCAAGGGCTGGCAAGATGGCTCAGCAAATAAAGCCCTAACGACCTGAGTTTGATTGGAGAACTCACGGCGAAAGGAGGGTACTCACTGTACAAAGTTACCCTTTGACCTGCACATGGGCACCATAGTGCCCCAATAGCAATAACTTTTTAAAGAAAACGTTTCAAAAGTGAAGGAGTGGTCACCTGTGTCTCGTACTGCTGGTGGGTCCAGACTAAGGCACCAATTAACATTTGGAGGACCAATAATTTAAAAAAATACTTATTTATTTACTTATTTTTGGTCTTTTTGAGACAGGGTCTCCCTGTAGCCCCAGTAGGCTTAGACCTCGATATGTAGACCAGGCTGGCCTTGAACTCACAGAAATCCACCTGCCTCTGCCTCCCAAGTGCTGGGACTACAGGCGTGTGCCACTACGCCTGGCATTATTTGTTTTTATTTTATGTGTATGTGTATTGCCTGCATGTGTGTAAATGCACCCGTGTTATGCAATGCCCATGGAGGTCAGAAGAAGGCATCAAATTCCTCTGGAACTGGAGTTACAGATGATTGTTAGCTGCCACGTGGGTGCTGGGAATTGAACCTGGTTCTCTGCAAGAGCAGCCAGTGCTCTTAACTACTGAGTCACCTCTCCAGCCCGGGGACCAGTAACTCTTTACTGTGCCTTGCACATAGTAGGATCTTTAGCAGCATTGTTGGCCTGTATCCACTAGATGCTAGAGATATCTTCTCATTTGAGATAACCAAAAACTAGACAATGATAAATGTTCCTGGGAATGGGAGGCTGTCTCTTGAAAGCCACTGGTTAATATGTCCCCAAGAGATATTTGATGGTGAAGATGTATTCTTCTTCACCTCTTTAAAGGAAGAGTATTTGGTGAGTTTCACTCTGGACAGTCAAATGGAACCTGAGCTATATACAGTCTTTCCTTCTAATTTACCACACACTGTTTTCTATAGGTAAAGCAGCTTGAGCACAGGTCAGTCTGCCTTGATAAAGGATTTTCTCTTGCTAGTCATGATGTTGCACACCTTTAATCCCAGCACTTGGGAGGTGGAGGCACCGAGAATCAAGGCTAGCCTTAGCCACATAGCAAGCTCCAGGCTAGCCTAGGCTACATGATATCCTGTCTCAAAAAATGGCTTAGTGGGTAAAGGCACTTGCTTCACACGCCTGGCAATCTGAGTTTGATCCTGGAACCCATGTAAAGGTAGACTGACTCCACAAAGTTGTCCTCTGTTTTCCACACACGTGCCACAACATACACACCTCCTCCTACATCATGCACACATAAAAATAATGGTACTTTTTAAAAAATCAAACAGACTAAAATCTTGGACTGAGCTAGGCATGGGTGGTACAGACCTGTAATCCGAGCAAAGCTGGATTACAGTTTGGGAAGCTGAGGCATGAGGCTCTTGAATTCAAGGCCAGCTTAGCTTACATAGTGAGACTTTGTCTTAGAAGAAGAGAAAGAAGAGACAGGTGAGGAAGAGGAGGAGGAGGGGGAAGGGAAGAAGGAAGAGGAGAAGGTAGGGGAGAAGGAGGAGGAAGAGGAGGAGGAGGAGGAGGAAGAAGAGGAGGAGGAGGAGGAAGAGAAGGATGTAAAGGAGGAGGAGGGAGAGGAGGAGGAGGAGGAGGAAGAGCTGTGGGAGGTGGTGCATATCTTTGATCCCAGCACTTGGGAGGCAGAGGCAGGTAGATCTCTGAGATTGAGGCATGACTGGTCTACATAGTGAGTTCTAGGCTAGGAGGAGGAGGAGGAGGAGGAGGAGGAGGAGGCAGAAACAGCAGCAAAGCTGGATATGCAGCTCAGAGGCGAGAGCTCGCACAAATATGCACAAGGCCCTAGGTTTGACCCCAGCAACTCAAGGGAGAAAAGAAGTCTTCCTATACTAGTAAAGTGACCCGTAGCTCACTTTCCAATCAGAATCAGTCAGAGTTCCTTTCCTGCCAGGGGACACACACTGTTCCAAATATTGTGCCTATACTCATTAGGTGAAGTTTTTTTTTTTTTTTTTCAAAGAAAAAGCTATAGTATGCTGCACAGTGATGGATGTGCTTCAGTGACATGAGAGAATCCTGACTCAGGAAGGACGGGATGATTGCAGGAGTCCTGGCTCTGAACAGGCGGACGGCACACCTGGGGCACAGATGACCTGGGGTTGAAGCAGCTCAGCATCCAGGGCAGAGATGCTCCCATGGTGGCTGGATGTGGATGAAGCCATGGGGGCATTCTCTCCTGTTTCAGTTTCCTCACTGACATCCAAAAGAGCGTTGTCATCCTGTGAAACTGTGGTCTCGGTGTGGGGAAGGAGACCCCAGAGGGAAAGGCAGGCCTTCAACTTTGGGAGCTAAACTGGGGAATGAGGCAAAAGCTTTGTTTTTTCTTTTATCCTTTTCTTTTGAGACAGGGTCTCACTGTAGCCCAGGCTGGCCTCAAACTCATTAGGTAGCCCAGGCTGACCTCCAACTCTTGGCAAGCCTCCTGCCTTAGTGTCCCAAATGCTGAGATCATAAACAAAAGCCATCATACCCACCTGAAAATGAAAAACTGAGGGAATCAAACAATCACAGAAAGTGATGGTCGTGGGCTGGAGAGATGCTCAGCGGCTTAGAGCACTGAGTGCTCTTGCAGAGGACCCGGGTTCTGTTCTCAGCACCCACATGGCGGCTAAGGCAGGAGCCTCTCAAGCTAAATACTCATATGCATAAAATAAAAATACGTAATTTTTTAAATTAAAAAATGTAGATTTATGGGGCTGGAGAGATGGCTCAGTGGTTAAGAGCACTGAGTGCTCTTGCAGAGGACCCGGGTTCGATTCCCAGCACCCATATGGCAGCTACAAACCGTCCTTAACTCCAGTTCCAGGGGAATCCAAGCCCTCTTGTGACTTCAGCAGCATTGCATGACACGGGTGCACTCACATACATGCAGGCAATGCACTCATACACATGAAATAAAAATCATATTTTTTAAATGTAGATTTATTTTATTTTATGTTTATGAGGGTTTTGCCTGCATGCACATAATTGCACCACATGCATGCAGTGCCCCTGGAAGCCAGAAGAGGACGTTGGATCCCATGGAAATGGAATTAGGGATGGTAGTTAGCTGCAATGTGGGTGCTGGGAACCAAATCTAGGTCTTCTGGAAGGGTAGCAAGTGCTGTCAACCTCTGAGCTATCTCCCCAGCCCCTAAATCTTTTTTTCTTTTAAAAGAATGAAATAGCCAGGCATGGTGGTGCATGCCTTTAATCCCAGCACTCGGGAGGCAGAGGCAGGTGGATCTCTGTGAGTTCAAGGCCAGCCTGGTCTACATAGTGAGTTCCAGGCCACCTGGGGCTACTAGGAGACCCTGTCTCAAAAAAAGAACAACAACAACAAAAAAATGAAATGAAGGACTCAGAGATCTAGGGTAGAGAGTTTGCCTGGCATGCACAGGACCCTGAATTCCGTCCTTAACCTACAGACAACACTGTACACAATCACAAAACTAGCAGAGGCAGATGCCAGGTGTGGTGGTGCACACCTTTGATCCCAGCACTTGGGAGGCAGAAGCAGGCAGATCTCTGTGAGCTCAAGGCCAGCCTGGTCTACCTAGTGAGTTCCAGGACAGCTGGGGCTACAGGGAGACCCTGTCTCAAAAAGACAAAACAAACAAACAGAGAAAGGCAGTGTGAACTTGTCAGAGTGAGGGGGACTCTGAGCATCCTAGTGGATGCTGAGGGGGAGCAGACCCTCTCCTGGAGGAGGCATTCTGCTGCTGGGGGTGCAAGAGCTGAGGCAGCATGTGCAGAGGGAACTGAGGCAAGGTGCAGAGCCCCGCTGGAACACGGTGTTTTCTTTCCTCCCCCCGAGAAGTCTGTGTGATGTGAAGCAATGGGGAGGCGTCCGTCATCTTCACTCACTTCTTCCTCTGCTCAGTACTTTCAAAGCAGTCAAACATTGGTAGAAAAGATTTTTCCAGATGAGGATCTGAAAACCAGAGAAAAGCAAGATTTGACTTCTGCACCCAGGGCGTCTCCCGGTGAAGTGCGCACACCACAGCAAAGGTAAGGTGAGGTGGCAGAATGCAGGTCGCAGGTCATGGGCTTCAGACTCCGACACTTTTCCTAAAGAAGGTTGTACTGGCTGAAGCCATTTTTTGGCCTCTCCCTTCTCTGGTGGTTCCTGAAATGACTCAATACCTGTGATTCTCACCCTTGGGTGCTCGCTCTTTGAAATCATTTGGGGCTATAAAAATATTGATGCCTGAGTCCCACCCCCACAGTATCTGATTTAATTGGCCAAGAATGCTACCTGAGCTTTGGGATTTAAAAAATGCTGTCCCCTCCTCCAGAGTGAGGATTAAACTTAGGGCCTTGGGCATTCTAGAATGAACTATAGGCCCAGCACCACCCAGTAACCTCTGTTGGTTGTTTTTGCTTTTTGTTTTAAGACAAAGTCTTGCATAGTCTTGACTGGTCTGGATCTTGTCATGTAGAGCAGGCTGGCCTCAAACTCACAGAGATCCTCCTGCCTCCACCTCTGGAGTGCTGGGAATTAAGCTGTACACCATCAGCCTGGCTTTGAACTTGCTCTATAACCCAGACAGGCCTTAAAAAAATGTGTGTGTGTGTGTGTGTGTGTGTGCATGTGTGTGCGTGTATGTATGTGTGTGTGCGCGTGTGTGTTGCACCTTCCATGAGTCAGTTCTCCCCTTCCACCTTGCAGAAGCAGATCTCCCTGGTTTCTGCTGGGCTGCATACTCTTGGCTAGCAGGCCCATAAACTTCTAGGTGACTCATCTGTCTCTACCTCCCACATCACAGAGTCCTGGGATTACAGATGTGAACCATTGCATTTGGCTTTTATAAAATATAGGTTCCCGCCGGGTGTGCACCTTTAATCCCAGCACTCGGGAGGCAGAGGCAGGCAGATCTCTGTGAGTTTGAGGCCAGCCTGGTCTACATAGCGAATTCCAGGCCAGCTGGGGCTACAGGGAGAGCCTGTCTCAAGGGAAAGAAAAAAAAAAAAAAAGAGGGTGTTGAACTGTGGTTAGCACTGTTCTCATGTGGGTGCTGGGAATTGAAACTTGGCCCTCTGTAAGGGCAGTCAGTGCCTTAGTGCTGAGCCCCTATCTCCAGCCCTTGTTTTCTTTTTTAAAGGCAGGGTCTTTGGCTGGGGCTGTGGCCGTGTGTGGCAGATCGCTTGCCTAGCATGCATGAGGGCGTGGGGTCTTGGGTTAACAACCCCCACCCCACAATACAGAGGTGGGGATGCTGAACTCCTGGGCTCAAACAAACTTCCCACCTCAGCCTCCGGGGCATCTTGACTGGCTTTTCAACAACTTTTGAGCTGTGGACTTACATAAGAACCCAATCTAGAGAGGATAATCTGACAGTGTTGAGGGAGACTTGGAGAAGGGAAAGGTAGAAGTTGGGAGTCCTGCTGGGGGAAGCTGTTGCAATAACCTAGATGAGGTAATGTGTCTGGCAAGGGCTGAGGGAAAAATTACAAGAAAACACACTGTGCTTATAGAATTGACTCAGCTGGACAGCGCACCATGAAACCCACAGGTGTGGACAGGCAGGTTGCTGGTCTTCAGATAAGGAAGGCCATTAAAGGAGATAAGGGAGGAGGGTGTGGTGGGCATTTCACTTTTGGTTTGGAATATGCAGGGTTTAGAGATCCTGTACCGTGGTCCGAGGTCCATGCTGGTTGCAGTCCTTTGCTCTCGGGGAAGGTCTGCATGTGAGGTAGAAGTTGGAGAGGTGTTGGGTCTGAGAAGAGGGTTAGGGCTCAGTGGTAGAGTGTTTTCTTAGCATGTGAGAAGTTGGGTTCAATCTGGGTTCACTCCCCAGAACTAAAAATAATAAAGGGAATTCTAGGCATGGTCATCCACACCTGTAATCCCAGAATTTGGGAGGCTGAGGCAGGAGGATTAAGAGTTTGAAGACAGCCTGAGTTTTTTTAAAATCATTTATTTTTTATTTTATGTGTATGAGTGTTTTGCTTATATGTGTGTAAGTGCACCCATGTCATGCAGTGCCTGGGGAGGACAGAAGAAGGCATTGGATCCCCTGGAACTGGAATTATGGACAGTTGTTAACCGCCATGTGGGTGCTGGGATTTGAACCCAGGTCTTTTGCAAGAACAGCCAGCATTCTTGCTGAGCCATCTCTCCAGCCTCCTTAATTTTTACTTTATGTAAAATTTATGTGCATGAATGCTTTAACTGCATGTATGTAAGTACACCTGTGTCGTGCAATGCCCTCAGAGGCCAGAAGAGTGTGTTGGATCCCCTGAAGCTGGAGTTAAGGACAGTTGTTAGCCACCATGTGGATGTTGGGAAATGAACCTCTGCAAGAGCAGCCACTGCTCTCAACCACTGAGCCAGCTCTCCAGCCCCGGGACCTGTGGGGTTTTAACAGAGACAGGTATACCCACAGTCAGACAAACAGATATGATGACTGCATTGAATGGATAGGATTTCACAGCCTAAGTGGGGGGGAGGATGAAACCCAGAGGTTGACACTTGGGAAAGAGGAGAAAAAGCAGAAGTGATTATCCTGTTTATAGAGGAGTTAGGGAAGAGATAACAGATCCCTGAGCCTGGCGGGGAGGGGAATCCGGGGTCAAGAGAAAAGCATGGGTGTGCTAGTATGTTCCTTGTAATCTACAGTTTGAGATTTCAGGAGGGAAATTTCAGGAGTTCAAGGTCATCCTTCAGCTACACAGTGAGTTTAAGGTCAGCCTAGACTATCTCAAAAAAAAAGAAAAAAACCAAAATAATCTAGTAAATAAATAATAAAGGATGTGGGCCAGAAGACAGACGTAGCCAAGATAGGCACAAGAGGACTCAGAGAGGCAGAATATTGTGAAAATGTCACTTATTTTGTGCAATGTGATCACTGGCCATTTGAGAGCGAATTTGGAAGTGTAAGGAATGGAAGTTAATTTCAAGGAGTCAGGACAGAGTAGGTATGAATTAAATAACTGTACACAGACATTTCTCTAACAGCAATACTCTCCTACTTAAGAAGCAAACAATACCGCCAGGTGTGGTGACCCACTACTTTAATCCCAGCACTTGGGAGGTAGGGGCAGGCAGATCTCTGTGAGATCCAGGTCAGCCTGGTCTACATAGTAAGTTCCAGGCCAGCTGGGGCTACAGGGAGACCCTGCTTCAAAAAAATAAACAATGGCCCCCACAAGAAAAAAAGCAATTAGGGGGCTGGAGAGATGCCTCAGAAGTTAAGTGTGTCTACTGCTCTTGCAGAAGACCTGAGTTCAGTTCCCAGTACCCATGTCCAGTGGCTCATGACTACCTACTCCAGTTCCAGGGAATCTGACACCCTCCTTTGGCCTCTGAGGGCACCTACACTCAGGAACACACATACACACACACACACACACACACACACACACACACGTATTTTAAAAATAATTTAAAATTTTTTTTAGTTTTTTTGGAGACAAGGCCTCCCTGTAGACCAGGCTGACCTCAGTCTCACAAAGAGCTGCCTGCCTCCTGAGAGTACCGGGATTAAAGGCATTTGCACTTAAGCTGGGTGGGTGCACACACCTTGAATCTTGGCACTCGAGAGGCAGAGGCAGGTGGATCTCTGTGAGTTCAAGGCCAGCCTGGTCTACATAGTGAGTTCTAGGACAGCTGGAGCTTCAGGAGGACCCTGTCTCAAAAAGACCAAAAAAAAATCATTTAAAAAAGCAATTAGAGGCTGAGGAAGTATGTAGCAAATGTAAATTGTTTCTTCAAGAACATTGAAAGGAAAGGCATGCTAGACCTGAAGTGTCCCAAAGAGAAGCCATGATACCTGAGACACCCTACCCCCACCCCGCGCACACCCAGTGCAGGGTTTTCTGTCTAGATGGCTCTACCAGGCCAAGGTCACACCATTGGTCTGGGCTGTTGGTCTGGGCATGTCTCACCAGCATCCCGAATGGCATCTTCATGAATGCACCAATTTGGGGTAGCACCCTGTCTTGCAGGTGCACAGTGAATGACACCGAGCCCTCTGTGTGTCCCCCCTCTCCTCTCAAAGCCCCAGGTTAGCCCCCAGAGAGAAGAGAGGCTGTTAACCTCCTCCCTGGTGTTGCCCAGTGGTCTGCTCCTTGCCTGACCTGGTTGTCTGCCACCCTCCAGCCCAAGGCCAGGAACAGCTGTGGGCAATTGTTTTTCTTCTGCCCTGTCATCCTGCCCTTGACCATCTTCTTCTCGCCTCCCTGGAGTTTAGGGATCAAACTCTGGGTCTTGTAGATCTCCACAAAGCCCTAAATACAGCGTAGAAGGGAGTAGAAACCAGGCCTGGGAAAGGGAGCCCAGGAGAATGGGGCCCAAGGCCGTGGTCTTTCTCCACGGTGTGTACAGGGTGTGTGGGAGGCTGGCTCTGTTTTGTTTTGTTTTCTGCACCATTAAGGACTAGAGGGACCCCTCTGCTCCCCATAGTGTGTGTCTTCCTGGTGGCATGGGAAACTGTCTCCTTCGGCGGTTGTCTCTCCCCCTCCCCCCAGGAAAACAAAATGAGAAGTTAAAAAGGGAACCGAAGGACAGGGTTTTCTTTGGGGCTTTGGTCTTTGGAATTGTGGGTGATAAATCCACTAAATCTCTTTAATAACGTCTTTCGGGTCACACACACGCACACACAAATCAAAACAGGTCTGGGGCTGCCAAGGGGAGCGGGGTCGGCCGGCTCCTTCCCCTACACTGGGGTGGTCTTTTGAACCCAGGATTCCCTTTGGCCGGGTGCCCAGGGGTGGAGACGGGTAGAAAGGAGTATTTACAGTGCGTGGGACTTGTTTCCTGGTCCAGGGTGAAGGGTACTAAACCAGAAACTCCCAAATCTCATCCCATAAGCAACAAAAGGGGAAGTTCTGTAATTAGCAAGAAAACAGGTTGAAACCTCAGTGGACAGAAAGAACCACCCTGGCAAAAATCCCAGTGGGGGTGTGGCTAGCCCAGGGCTCGGTCTTTTTGTGGGGGGAGGGGAAAGAGTCCATCCCTTTGTGGCCTGAGCCTGGAGCCGCAAACCCCATCCATCACCTGACTGCATCTCCTCGCCGGGATGTAAAGGAGACTCGGTTTTGTGGGAGCTGGGGCGGGGCCTAAGGAGGGGGCGGGGTCTCTGGGACCTGACTCCAGGCTGCTGGGTGGAGACCCAGTGCGCTCCACGTTGATGGGGTGGGAGTCGGGGTGACCCTGGAAGCGGTGCCTCTGGGGATGTGGGTTTTGGAGGGGTTCCTGAGGACCTGGATACCGGTTCCGCGGGGGCGAAGTTTAGGATGTCTGGAGGTCCGGGGCGCTCTAGGAGGATTTGCAGGGCGCCCTTTGGGTCCGCGGCGGGACTGCGGAGCACGCCTGGGAGGTTGAGGGGCGCACGGTGGGGTTGAGCTGGGGGTGTTTTTAGGGATCCCAGTAATTCTCGTGGTGCTGCGCGGCGATGATGATGACTACGGTCAGGATGGTGCACAGCACCATGGCTGCGATGCCCACGGCCAAGGAGATGAAGGAGAAGTTCCGGGCCTCGCGTGATGCGATCTCGGCGGACACCATGTCTCCGCGGGCCAGGGCCGTGCGCACCTACCCGGGGAGAGATGTAGGGGGAAGGAGAGGGAGTCAGAGAGCCATTGCTTGCCCGGCGCAGCCTCCCTAAGGGGATGCCCGGAGTGCTTGGGACTAAGTACCCCCCCAACACACACCTGCACGGCCTTGAAGATGGCGATGATGCCCGTGGGCCAGAAGCAGCAGATGGTGGTCAGTACTGCGATGGGCATGTAGTCGTGAGGCGGGCGTCTCGGCTCCAGCAGGGCCAGCCCGGGGCCCTGGGGCGGTGGGGGGAGAGTGGAGGTCACTCCGGTCCCCCCAGGGGTCCCTCCTGCGTAGGGCTGTGAGAAGGAAAGTGGGGGAGAGGGACGTCACTCCCATGCTCCCCACTTGACTAGTTGGCAGAGAGGTGTGTAAAAGCATGATTCTTAAAATGATGATGACGACGATGATGACGACGACGACGACCCACTACCCTCCCAGACACCCCAAATCGGCCTTCGCCTTCCTTCCTTCCTTCACTATGTCAGTTGCCCTCATGTTCTTGACAGTGCCCACGTTCTCTTAGGAGTACCGCCTAGGGCCTGTTCTGCACTTAGATCTTGTTTCTCTAGACATCTGCCTGGCATTCCCAGGTCCAGGCTTCTGGCCCTCATGCCCCAGACTTCTGCCCCTTACCCCAGGCCCAGACTTCTGCCCCCTCCAGGCCCAGGCTTCTGCCCCTCCTACCCCTTGCTACCTAGGTTTCATCTCTCCTCTTCCCTCCACCCTGTTTCCTGCTTTCAAACCTGCTCTTGACCGCTGATCCTCCTCCCAAGCCCTGACTTATGACACCCCAAGGACACCGACCCCCCCAGTTCACCACCCATCGCCTTCTCACCCACAATCCCTCCCCTCTCCACTTCTTTGCCTAAGGCTTCCTGGCCCGGTTTTCGCTCTTCCGGAGTCTCCAGTGTGGTCCCACCTGCCCCCTTCTCCTAGGTGCCCCCCACCAGGCCCCCCAGTCTCCAGTGTGGTCCCACCTGCCCCCCTCCTCCTAGATGCCCTCCATCAGCCCCACACTCACCGTGCCCACTGGGTAGACTGGCACATAAGCAGTGCAGGGCTGCAGCTGCAGGGGGTAGCCCGGTGCCACGTAGCCCCCCAGAGGCAGCGTGCCCACCGCCCCCGCGTGCGTGGGCACCACGAAGCCGGGAGCCTGGGCGGTGGGGGCGGGCGCCGGCGGGGGCGGGGCGGCGGCGGCAGGCGGCGGAGGTGGAAGTGGGCCCTCGAAGCGCGTCTCCTGCAGGTAAGGGTCGGGCGGCATGCGGGGCAACGTAGCGCAGCCAGGTGGGGGGGCCCCGGCCGCGGGGCGGGGGGGGGCATGGTGGGGGGGCCGCGGCAGCGTGGCGGACGAGGAGGGCCCGCGCTGGGCTCCCGCAGCCGAGGCCAGGCCACCGGCCCCTAGGCGCGGGAGGGTGGCGGTGCCAGACTGGTGGTAGTGGTGGTGGTGGTGATGGTGGGAAGAGGGTGCCGCTTGTGAGGGCGGCACGGGGGGCTCGGCCGGGGGCTGGGGGGCATTGTAGGGCGGCGGCGAGGTATGGGGGACTGAATCTGGAAGGCCTGGGGTCCGAAAGGGAGGATGAGAGAGAGAAGACAGAGATCAGGAGGGAAAGAGAGACATCAGACAGTCAGGATGGAGAAGCAGGAGACAGACGGAGATGCCACCTCTCATTTCGGGGTCAGGAGAGGGGTTGTATCTAGGCCACCTCCCCCAGGCTACTTTTGAGGTCACAACTCTTCCCTAGCGTGCACTCAGCCGTCATCCACAGCCATCAACCATCGACTCTCCTCCGGGGCTGCTCCTCTTCCTGCACATGTGGACATGCCACACGGCTCATGCATGCTCAGTTCAGTTTTTGTATAAACACATGTAGGATGGCACGTTCCACTAAGCCTTTCCTTCAGTGGGAAGGCATAACCTGACCTCTGGGGGGGCGGGGGTGTCTCATGGCCTCTTTTAGGGTCTGTAAAAAAAAAGTAATTATAATCCTGGCACTTGGGAGGCAGAGGCAGGAAGATGAGGAATTGGGGAGTTCAAGGCCAGTGTGCGCTACATAGGGAGAGCCTGTCTCAAAAAAAAAAAAAAGTCTTCTACATTTTACTTCCCTGACAACCCCCATCTGATCATGTCTCCATGTTTTTCCACTGGGTGTCTCTCTGCCAGTGAGCCAGTGACCGTCCATCTGTCGCTCCCAGTTCAGATTCATTCCTTAAAGTACTCCCTTGAAGTACCCGACTGTGCCCCCTCACCTCAAGTCTACCCCACCCCCCTGCCCAGGTGGTTGACAAGACCCGCCACAGGAAAGACACCGGAGGGTTGGATATAGAAAGAGGAAGGTTGGGGGGGGGGATGCGAGTGGGGGGGAACGGGAATGGAACTAAGCCACCGGATCACTCCAGGGAGGGTTAAAGAAGGGGACTAGGGCAAGTGTGTGGGGGGGATCAGGAAATGATGGAGACTGGGGGAGGTTTTGTTATTGTTCTTTTACCTGACTTTTCCGATGACATGTTTGCGATCTGGCTGGGACAGTGTCCCTGAAGCCGCAGTGAGGGCCTCTGGCTGGCACGGGAGTCTGGGTCCGGGATGGCGCAGCCGGCAGCGACGCAGAGATGGAGAGATGAAGGCAGTGGCGGGGGGCGGGGGGGGAGCGGGAGGGGGGGGCTTTTTTTTGAGCCGAGGGAGGGGAACAGCTTCAGACACCCCCTCCACTCTGCTCTAGGATCACCTCTTTCCTCCTCTCACCCTGGCATCCAAGCCCCCAGTTTAGGCTCCCTTGGAGTTGTCATGGAAACTAGGAGGCAAGACCAGGCGAGCTGGGTGGGACTAAGAGAGAGAGAGAACTCTCTAGAGCTACCCCCCCCCCCCCGCCCAAGACTGGCTTGTAGGGATGATACTGTGGGAGGAAGCGAGCAGGTGCTCAATGGATTCCATACCCCACTTCCCTGCAGACCTGGTTCACCCAAGTAGCACTTTATCTCAATTATCCTTAGAATTTCCTACAAGGTGTCAGGATCTACCAAACCCGTAGTTCTAGGTTTCTCCTCTCGGGAGAGATAACCTGGTGTGAGAATTGTGCAAAGTGAGGACTCAATAGTGCCCCGGGGGTGGGGGTACACAACCTGGACCCACTATGTCTGTGGGGGATACAAGGTCCCTTCTTCCTCCAGGATTAACGATCTGAAATTGCTTTGGCAGAGGGAAGGCCTGACTTAACTGCTCATTTGTGACACGTTGGTTTGGAAATGCCTGCTTGCTGGGCTGCAGAGTTCTTGGGCAGGTCAGAGTTCAGATCCATTCCTTAAGGCCCTTCCTACCCCCATCCCAACCCCCTGGGAGACGCTACTCCACCTCCTGAGTCAACCCGAGACACAGCGGTGATTGCAGTCTTTTTTATTTGCTTTTTTGCATCCTGGAAGGACGTGGGTAGGGAGGTGAGGTGAGGATAGGCGCTCTACCGAGATTCCACCAGTGGGGCCTTTTGCAGAAACACAGGAGAATCAGTTACCCCTCCCCCGACTATAGTATTTCCCAGCCCTCGCCAGAGGCATCGCCGTGGTGGGGTGGGGGTGGGCATCATCCCTCCCTGTGCCGCCTGGGCTGGGAGCAGTCTGCACGCTGCAGGGCCCCTGACTGGTGGTTCTGGTTTTTCAAGCGTCCAGGTGAACTCCTGCTCCATCCCTCCCACACCATCCTCAGTACACGCTTCGGGTTTGATTGACAGAGACGACTTTAGACTGAGCAAAGTGGAGAGGCTCAGGCAGGCTCAGAAATCCCTTTCTCAAGGGAAACGTCCTTAATTGCTAAGAGCCCCGGCGGATCTAGGCGGTCCCCGGTTACTCAGGTGCGCGCATGGGTCACGGTAGGCGGAGGCCGCCGCGCGGAAGTCTAGCTGCAAGATGGCAAGGGTCTGGGTTCGCCCACGGTGCTCCAAAGACCCGAGGAGCGCATGAGGGGGGGTTCCCCCCAGGGTTGAAAGACCCTTGGAAATCCCGTAAGAGAGTCCGCGCAGCCCCCGGGCTCTCCGCCCCCCTGGAGGATAGGCGGTGAATAGGGAGGGGTGGGGAGTAGGGCGTGAGAACTGGGTCAGGCTGCACTTCAACTCGAGGGGCCTTGGAGGACTCTCGGCATCTCCGGAGACAAGGGCACGACACGCACTTCAACGATGAAGAGTTGTAAGACGCTGACCCAGGGAGAGGGGTGAGGGGGGATGCGGGGCAGAGGGGCGCTCCAGCTGCCCTCGGCCCCTGCGCACTCGCCTGTCACTCACCCGGCCGTCCGGCAAAAGGTCGAGACCGCCTTTCCCTTAGTCCTACCCCTATCTCCCCGGGGAATGAGCACTAAGGGTTGTGCTGCGCAGCTTGGGTTGGAAAGTGGGCCGACCAGGGAGGGGAAGTCGCACCCTGGGGGTGGCTGGATGCAGCGGAAACCTTCCTTAGGTGCCCCACCTTCCCAGGATACCCTGGCGTTTCTCCCCCCTCTGCTCGAATGGATCACTCCGCCTCGTTCCACCCCAGCTCCTGGGACGCAATGGAACGTTCCATTGCCCCTCCGGTCCCTGGGCCGCGTTGCCGGGGACGGTCGCACAGTTGCCAGGGAAAGCCCCGGACGTGACGGCTCTGCGCGACCCCGAGAAGCCCTCCTCCCCTACCCCTCAATCCGTCATTCCCCTGCGCGCTCTTTGGGTACCCTGTTCCCTCCCCTACTCCCGACTGGGGAGACGTAAACAGCGGGCGGAGCGAGGCCTCCAGGCCAGGTGGGAGTTTCCACTCTCCGGGGCGGGTGGCACCTGGGGTGCTGCAGAACCCCGAGTTGTGCATGGCCGAGATGATGCTTAAGAACGATCTTGGGCCTAGGGACCGAGTCCCCAGAGCACCATGTTGGGGGCGGGACTTCGGGTGAGCGTTGGTGCGTCCAGAGAGTGGCGCGCGCGCGGGGGTGGGGGTTGTGGGAGCGACTGGGGTTAGGTTGAAAGTGGGCTGGTTTATTTTTATTTTTGTCTTTTTTGAGACAGGGTCTCCCTGTCGCTCCAGCTGGCTATGTAGACTAGGCTGGCCTTGAACTCACAGAGATCCGTCTGCCTCTGCCTCCACGCCTGTGCCACCACGCCCGGCTAAAAGTAGTCTGTTTTGTGACCTGTTGTGGGAGCTGGAGCCGGAGGGCTGATTGCCTGGTGTCTGCTCCGAGGGAAGGGGTGCAGTGGCCCTCCCTTCACGGTCCCTCATTCCCCCTTCTCAGGTGGGAGCATGCTGGGGCTATGGAGGCAGACGCTCCTCTCCTCGTGGATCTTGCCCCTGCTGCCGCTGCTGCTGCTGCTGCCCTCCGCCCCTGCAGCCCACCACGGGTCCTACAAGCCAGTGATTGTGGTGCACGGGCTCTTTGACAGTTCATACAGCTTTCGCCACCTGCTGGACTACATTAACGAGGTGGGGGAGGGAAGAACGGGGTGGGGGTTGGGGGGACACCCTGTGGAGGGTGTTGGAAGCATCCGCAGAGGCTGGGGAGGAAGTGTGGGCAGCCTACCCTTCCAAGTCTGTTCCCCGGGGTACTCACTGCTACCAGCATGGAGACATTTGGGGGGCCGGGTTCTTGGTTTCCAGCAAGCACAACATCCTGTGAATGCACTTGGGCTCCATGGTCCATCCCCAGTGGTTGCATTGCCCCCTTCCCACAGACACACCCCGGAACTGTGGTGACAGTGCTTGATCTCTTCGATGGCAGAGAGAGTTTGCGGCCCCTGTGGGAACAGGTGCAAGGCTTCCAGGAGGCTGTGGTCCCCATCATGAAAAAGGCCCCTGAAGGAGTGCATCTCATCTGTTACTCCCAGGGTAGGCAGCACTCCTTCCCAGCTCCTAAGCCCTGCCGAGCTTGACTTATCTAAGACAGAGTTCATATCTGTCTCCTTCTCTGAACTGCATTGCGCCAGCCAGTGCCCTGGGAACTGTGTCCCTCTTCTCTGGCTTCCCTCAGCACCTGGATCTTCCTGAATGGGAGGGAGGCTGCCTACCCTGCTGCCCCCTTCTGTCCTCCATATCCATAGCTCTTGGTTCTAAGGACTTAGGAAGGAAGCAGTTCAAAGAATTTCAGAGTTAGTCAGGACTCTTAGTATGTCTATCACACGACATGCAACCCATTGGCACAGGGTGTGTCTGTGTTCTTTATGCCCAGGTTCCTTTATGTTCATTGTTGGGGGGTGGCAGGGCTGTTCTAAGGCCTCTTCCTACGTTGGTGCTCTGTCTACAGGGGGCCTGGTGTGCCGTGCTCTGCTCTCTGTCATGGATGAGCATAATGTGGATTCTTTCATCTCCCTCTCTTCTCCACAGATGGGACAGTATGGCGGTAAGTGGGCACTGTGGGGTCCGTTGAAGGCCCCAGGTATAGAGGGGCACAGAGGTTGGTGGCCACTTGGCACCGCTGTTCTCTTCTCAGACACAGACTATTTGAAGTGGCTGTTTCCCACCTCCATGCGATCTAACCTCTACCGGATCTGCTACAGTCCTTGGGGCCAGGAATTCTCTATCTGTAACTACTGGCATGGTGAGTGGGGGTGCTGCACGGGCCTCCATGGACAGGGTACTGTGGAGGGTGGGGTCTGCCACTCACACTTCTACCATAACAAAGTAGTAACTTCATTTATTGAGCACTTACTATTTGAACAGGCGCTGTTCCAAATGCTTTACGTAGGCCACCCCGCTACCTCTGAGAGTATGTAGTCTGAAACCAAATTTTTCTTTTAAAAATTTTATGCCAGGTGCAGTGGCATACACGTTTAATCCCAGCACTCGGGATGCAGAGGCAAGCTAATCTCTGTAAGTTCCAGGCCAGCCTGGTCTACACAGCAGTTCCAGGACAGCTGAGGCTACAGGGAGACCCTGTCTCAAAAAAGACCAAAATTTTTTATTTATTATTATTGTGTCTCTATGTGCATACATGCTATGTCATGAAAGTGGAGGTCAGAAGATAACCTTTGAGTGTTCGATCCACCATGTGGATCCCAGGGATCAAACTCAGGTCATCAGACTTGAGCAAAATGCAAATGGTGCCTTTACCTGCTGAGCCACTTATTTATTTGATGTTGCAAAGTTTTTCTTGTTTTTTGTTTGTTTGTTTTGGGGTGGGGGTTATTTTGAGACAGGAACTCACTAGACCAGGCTGGCTTCAAACTCACAGATGATCACCTACCTCTGCCTCCAGAGTGCTGGGATTAAAGGTGTGCACTGCCATGCCCTGCTGATGCAAAGTTTTCTTGTCAAGGGTCAGGTGGTAAATATTGGCTTACATCCTTGCTCATAACTCCTTAGTTCTGCTGTCACAGTGCAAGTCATAGGTCATATGTAAATAAACGAGTGTCTGTGTTCCAATAAGACTTTATTTGCAAAAATGAGTAGCAAGTGGGATTTGGTGCATTAGCCCTAGTGGTCCAACCTCTAGGATAGTATGTTAAGACTGTGGATGCTGACAGCAGGGCTTGAAGCCTGACCTTGTTGGGTAACCTTGGGCAGGTTACTTAGCCTTCCTGGGACTCAGTTTCCTTATCTGTAAAGTAATACAGCATATGCCTCATAAGGCAATTGTAAGGATTAAGTGAATTAATGAATGTAATATACTTCCTTTGTTGTTTGTTGGTTTGCTTTGAGACAGGCTCTGGCTTGTAACTTGCTATGTAGACCAGGCTTTCCCTGAACTCACCGAAATCCACCTGCCCCTACCTCAACCTCACCCAGTTGCTGGGGGCCAAACCCAGGGTCTTGGGCATGCTAGGTAAGTACTTTGCCAACAGAGCTACATCCTTAGCCCCTGACTTCCTAACTGCTGTTTGTCCTCAGATCCCCACCATGACGACTTGTACCTCAATGCCAGCAGCTTCCTGGCCCTGATCAATGGAGAAAGAGACCACCCCAATGCCACTGGTAAGAGCCTTGCCCTGCCCTTCTGCTTCTCTCCAAGCCGGCCCGACCTCTATGGCTGACTCCATCTCTCTGCACCTCACTGCAGCATGGAGGAAGAACTTTCTCCGCGTGGGCCGCTTGGTGCTGATTGGGGGCCCTGATGATGGAGTCATCACTCCTTGGCAGTCCAGGTAACAAGGGGTGTGTTTAGCTGAAGCCTGGCTAAAGGCATCCTCCAACCCCCACCAGTCTTTCTTTCCTGAAACTGTCCTGTTCCTCTAACTGTTTGGCTAGTGTCCCAACACCTGCTATTTGTGTCACTGTTACTCAGAGCAAAAGCTGGACTCTTACCCCAGGCCCTGTATCTCTCAGTCCCTAAGACCTGTGGACTCTCCCTTTCCATTTCTACCAGCCGGGCTTTATAGCTGTTTTGGAAAAAAACAGAGTCGTGGGATGCAGCCCAGGCTGGCTTCAACTTGTGATCTTCCTGCCTCTCCCTCTCAAGTGCTAGGATTATAGGCCTACACCACCAGTCTAAAGTCTCTTACTTTTGGCAGTTTTAGCGATCAAACCTAGAGCCTTACTCATGCTAGGCAAGTGTTCTACTTCTGAGGTGCATATTTGATCCTTGTAGAAACTTTTGAGTCTGAGATAGGAAGATCACTTGAGGCCAGGAGTTGAGGAAGAGTCTTGGTGACATATAATGAGACTGTTTTAACAAAACATAAAAACCTCCCAGCACTCTGGGAGGTAGAGGTAGGCGGATCTCTGTGAGTTGGAGACCAGCCTGGTCTACATAGTGAGACCCTGTTTCATAAAACAAAAACAGACAAACAGCACAAACAACAAAATGGTATTTTAAAAAATCTTTTAGCCAGGCGTGGTGGTGCTTGCCTTTAATCCAGCACTTGGGAGGCAGAGACAGGTGGATTGTTGTGAGTTCGAGGCCAGTCTGGTCTACATAGTGAGTTCCAGGACAACTGGGGCTATCGGGAAACCCTGTCTCAAAAAGACCAAAAAAGGAAAAAAAAGAAATTTTTTTTTTTTTTAAATTTTGGGGATGGAGATGAGGCTCAGCTGGTGGAGAACATGTCTAAGCATGCACAAAGCCCTGTATTACCCAGCACCCCTAAACAGGTGTGGTGACACAGGCTTCCCAGCACTCAGGAGGTAGAGGCAGGAGGAGCAGAAGTTCAAGGTCATCCTTAGGCTACTTTGTGAGTTTGAGGCCAACTTGGGCAGAGGTAGAGGCAGGGCTAGTCTACCTAGCGAATTCCAGGCTAGCCAGGGCTACATAGTAAGATTCTGTCCAAAAAAGGGGAGCTGGGCAGAGATGGCTCAGCAGTGAAGAGCACTCGCTGCTCTTGCAGAGGACCAGGCTTCCAGCACCCACATGGCGGCTATGAACCATAACTCCAGTTCCAGGAGCTCTGACACCGTCTTGCTTCCGTGGGCGTAGGTGGTACTTACATACATATAGGCAAAGTACTTAAATACATAACATGAAAATAAATAAATCTTTAAAACAAAAATCAGAGCAATGTGTGGTAGCACTTGGGAGGCAGAGGCAGGTAGATCTCTGAGTTCAAGGCTAGCCTGGTCTACATAGCGAGTTCCAGGCTAGGGATATGTAGTGAGACCCTGGAACAACAACAAAAAAATGCCCCCCAAATCAGGAAACTGGCATCATTACAGTGTGTGAGGTCTCTTGTCATTCCATTATTTCCTACCATTCCTTTTTAAAATTTTTATTTATTATTACTATTTTTTTTTAAATTCTTTTGGAGACAGGGTCTCTGTAGCCCCAGCTGGCCTGGAACTCACTATGTAGACCAGGCTGGCCTAGAACTCACAGAGAACCGCCTGCCTCTGCCTCCCAAGTGCTGGGATTAAAGGTGTGCGCCACCATGCCCGGCTTATTTATTATTTGGTTTTATGAGTGAACTTGAGTGCCCGTGGAGGTCAGAACTGGAACTGGATGACAGTTGTTAGCTGCCATGTGGGTGCTGGGAATTGAACTTGGGTCCTCTACAAGAACAGCCAGTGCTCCTAACCGCTGAGTCATCTCTCCAGCCCTTCCTACCATTTCTTACCTGACCTCTGTGTCAGCCTCTGCCCTGTTCCTTCCTTACCTAAGATCATGGCTTCCTAGCACTGTCTGATTGGCTCTGTTGTGTGTCCTTATGAGTGATTTGAAATGTCACCTGATCTGCCTTCCTCAACAAATATTTATTGAACACTGTGCCCAGGTGCTGTTCTGGGCCCCGGGGATGCAGCAGTAAATAAAAGAGAGGTCCCTGGTGCTCTCTGGCTTCTGCAGAAGGGAATGAATTAGAAATACGGATGTCAGGTAGCAGAAAAAGAAGGTAGAGAGGTATCAGAGGATACCAGGGCTTATTTCAGCTAGTAGACAGGGAAGTGTTTGTTTCTGTGAGACAGGGTCTCACTGTATAGCCCTGACTGGTCTCGAACTTGCCATGTAGACCAGGCTGGCCTCCATCTCACAAGAGATCTGCTTGTCTCTGCCTCCTGAGTGCTGGGACAAAGGTGTGCACCACCCTGCTCAGCAGGGAAGTGTTCTCAAAAGAGCTTTCATCTGAGCAAGCCTGAAGGAAGTCAGGGAAGGTGTTACAGTGTGGGGGAAGACCAAGCAAAGGGGGAAGGACAGTCAGTGAGAAAGGAGGTGAACAAAGTACAAGGGACCCCTTATGCTGAGCCCTTGGAGGCCGTAGTCAGGCCCGTAAGCTCTTTCCTTTTGATTGTAATAAACCATAGCTAAGCATAGTAGAACACAGTTGTAATCCCAGTAACTTAGAGGTGGAGGCAGAAGGATCTTGAGTTCAAGGCCAGCCTGGGCTACCAGTGAGACTAGGTCTCAATAATAATCAATAAAGGCTTGGTGGTGCAAGCCTTTAATCCCAGAACCGAGGAGGCAGAGTCAGGCAGAGATGAGTTTGAGGCCAGCCTGGTCTACATATAGGTGGATGGGGAACAGTGAGTTGGGAAGGTGTAGGTCAGTAGAGTACTTGGCTAGTGTGTATGACACCTTGGGTTTGATCTTCAGCACCAGGTGATAGACAGACAGATAAAAGTTACACTTCTAAGTGCACAGTTTTGTGGCATTAGGTGCATTTACACTTAGGTAACCATTACAAGTATCCCTCTTCAGAACTTTTCCCCTTAAATCCCCCCTAAATCAATTACTCCATACCCGTTAATCAGTAACTCTTCCTCCCTCCCGGTCCTCGAAAACCAATGCCTTTTTTTTTTTTTTTTTTAAATCCAAGTGAGGTGTTGGAAGATGTTGATAAGAGTGGCATCCTTACGATATTAAAGTAGTGCCACAGTAGATCTGGCCACACACACACACACACACACACACACACACACACACACACAATCTCATTCCACATGTACAACAACTCTATGAATGTCATATTGTTCATGATTAAATAGCATTTGGTACACCCCAAGGTACTATTTAAAGCCCTCTCCTTTTTAAGGATGTATTTATTTAAAGATTTTATTTTGCTGGGCGAGGTGGCACATGCCTTTAAACCCAGCACTTGGGAGGCAGAGGCAGGCGGATCTCTGTGAGTTCAAGGCCAGCCTGGTCTACATAGTGAGTTCCAAGCCAGCTGGGGCGACAGGGAGACCCTGTCTCAAAAGAGACCAAAAAAGTTTATTATTATTACACCTGGCTCTGTCATACTCTTTAGTTAAAAATGGCTCAGTGGTAAGAGCACTGGCTGCTCTTGTAAAGGACCTGGGTTCTGTCTGTTCCCAGCACCCATGTGACAACTAATAACTGTCTGTAACTCCAATTCTAGAGAATCCAGTTACCTTTTCTGGCCTTTGCAGGCATCGCACACACTTACACACATGCAGGCATGACACTCACCCATGTAAAACAGTTTCTTTTGGCCAGTGAGATGGTTGAGAAGACATGGTTGTTTCACAAGCTAGCAACTCCAGTTTGGTTCCTGGAACCCATGTAAAGGTGGGATCAGGTCAGAGGCAGGCAGATCCCTGTGAGTTCCAGGCTGGCCGGGGCTATATGGAGACCCTGTCTCAGACAGACCAGGAAAAAAAGTGAAAAGAGAAACCCTGATCCAAAAGGTAGTCCTCTGACCGCCACATGCATGCCATGGTATGTAGGTGCGCGCGTGTGTGCAACACACAAACACGTACAAAATAATTAAATTGAAAAAATTAAGCCAGAAAGAAAAAAATAGAAAAAGGAATTAAGCTGGATATGGTACCACATGCCCTATAATCTCAGCACTCAGAGGGCTGAGGCAGGAGGATCTTGAGTTCAAGACCAACCTAAGCTGCACAGTGGGACCTTGTACTAATTTATTTCCAGTACTGGGGATTGAAGGTGCTTGTATATGGTAGGCAAGCTCGATACTACTAAGATATATCCTAAGCCCTTTTCTGTTTTTACTTTTTAAAAAATTTTATGTATGCCAAAAAGGTGGGTGGCGGCGCACGCCTTTAATCCCAGCGCTTGGGAGGCAGAGGCAGGCGGATCTCTGTGAGTTCAAGGCCAGCCTGGTCTACATAGTGAGTTCCAGTCCAGCTGGGACTACAGGGAGACCTTGTCTCAAAACACACACACACACACAAAATTTATATATGCCAGTGTTGTTCCTGCATGTATTGAAGTGTACCCATGCATGCAATGTCTACAGGGGCCAGAAGAGGGCAACATCCCCGGGAGCTGGAGTTATGGTCAATTGTTAGTTGTCATGTTGGTACTGGGAACCCAACCCAGGAACTCTGCAAGAGCTGCCAGTGCAGTGCGCTTAGCTGCTGAGCCATCTTCAGCCCCAGGCCAAGTGGTTTTTGATGGGAACTCACGAGTGGTGTGGCTGGATCCTCTGTATGTTACCTCCTGAGGCACATGATCTCTACTGAGTTTCTTTTTTGCTTTGTTTGAGACAGGGTCTTTTGTAGCCCAATCTGGCTTTGGACTTGCTATGTAGTTGAAGCTGGCCTTGAATTCCTGATCCTCGTATGCCTTTAGCTCTCATGTGTCCTCCCTGCTCCCTTCTCCCTAAGGGGGCTGGAAGTCCCTGTAGGATGCTAACCCACTTTAATCTCTTTCTTGGCTCTCCTGGTAACCTGTTTCGAATTTCTTTTTAGCTTCTTTGGTTTCTATGACGCCAATGAGACAGTCTTGGAGATGGAGGAGCAACCGGTAAGCCCCTTGGAATGACTTTCCTTCTCCATCCAGTGCCCCACTTCATTCTAGAGCTTTCCCTTGCTGACCCCTGAGACTCATAAGAGTCTGCCTTCTGGGCTGGGAAGGGTCAGGCCAGCAGCAGTAACTCACTTTGTTTTTTCTTTCACGCTTCCATGCCCCTCTGCCTACCTCAAAGGTGTATCTGCGAGATTCTTTTGGATTGAAGACCCTCTTGGCCCGGGGAGCCATAGTGAGGTGTCCCATGGCTGGGATCTCCCACACCACCTGGCATTCTAACCGCACCCTCTACGAGACTTGCATTGAACCTTGGCTCTCCTGAAGTCCTCAGGGGTTGTCAGGAATTCCCCAGCCCAGAGACCAAGTGGTGGCCTTGGAAAGCAGGTGCCAGACTCTGGCATGCCCGTGACCACCTCATCGCTCCCACACTGCCCTCCACCAACCAGGGCTCCCGGAACCCCATCTTCTCTGCTCCTTCATGAATGACAGGTCCTGGTCCCCTACCTCATGTTCCAAGGCTGAGGTTCAGAAGTGAGCACCAGGTTTTGGACTCTGGCTTCTGTGCTGCTGCTGCTGCCCCTCCGGGTCCGGCTGTACCGGAGGAGGACCCAGCCCCTGCCCACCACAGGGGTCTCCTTCCAGGCCACTCAGGACATTTTTAGCTTCTGTTCTCCCGTGTTCCCTCCTCAAGCTCCCTGTCGGAACCCTTCGCCCCCAAGAGGGGCACCCATGAGTGGGGTTCTGAGGCTCCCCTATGGGGACAATTCCATTTCTGAAGTGTCAGTGTTGGGGAATATCTGTGGCCTTCAAGGCCCATCTCAGGTTTGGGGATTCCCCCAGTCCCTATGATCAGTGTTTGGGGTATCCCTTGGGAGCCTAGTTTTGAGGCCCC
The DNA here is from genome assembly GCF_000622305.1 of Nannospalax galili. NCBI lineage: Eukaryota > Metazoa > Chordata > Mammalia > Rodentia > Spalacidae > Nannospalax > Nannospalax galili. Next base: position 196,766 of record NW_008358192.1, on the reverse strand, counting down.
AGCCCCTCTTTTAACTACCCTTGAATGGGTGTTCCTTGTATTTATGGAAATAAAAGTTCCATTCCCCCAACGTGGCTTGGTTCATTTCCAGGTGAAGGGGACCTGGGCTCCCCTATGAGGGTGGGGATGGAGAGCCTGGGACCTGGGTACCCGGATGCCTGGTCTGGGGTGGGGACCCCCGTAGTGTTTCCGTCCTCTCAATGCCCATTCTGTGTGGGTTCCTGGTTCTCTGTGGGTTCTTTCCTGCTGGAGACAATTCTCTTCCTGTCCCAGCCTAGGATTAGGGGGCTGAGCCCCAGGCTCTGGTGGTTTAGGCCTCAGCTTCATGGGTGGAACTGTCCTGTCACCCCCAGCCTAGACGTGGGGGCTGAGGGTCAGGGTGGGCATGTGCTGCGCCCCTTCTCGACCTTTGTAGGCCAGAGCTGGGTGAGGGGCTGTACAATGAACTCCTTTTGCCCGAAAGAAGGAATTTTGGCTGAGACAATAGGGCCCTGTCTGCTCTGGCTTGGGGGGCGGTAGCTGACTCAACTCTGTGCCCCCCAAGCCCTAACAAATGCCATCAGGAGATGGAGACAGTTTTCCCTTGGTGCCTTGGGCTGCCCCCTGCCCTTTTGTGCCGATTCAACTGTTTTTTTTTTTTTTTTTTTTTTTTTTTTTTATCTCAGCTAATCTCGCCTCTTCTGCCACGACCTGGCCCTTGCTTAGTTTCCCGCCTGTGTAGACTTTCTCCCTGTCCCCCACTTCTCCCACAGTTTGTGTTAGGTTGAAGGAGGGTGGGGTGCTGGTTGCTATTAGAGCCATGAGTGTCTGTTGATTTGGGTGGGGGGAGCTCTAAAGGTTGGGTGGGTTCTTCTAGGATGTGCTTGGCTGGAGAGGGGGTGAGGAGAGTGGGACCTGACTCCTGAGTCAGCCTGAGGAGGAGCTTGTGGGAGGGGCAGGACTGGGAGGCCTATGTCTGGCCCAGCCCCTCTGTTCCTTCCCAGCCTGGTAGGTCCACCAACTAGTCTGAGCTGCTGCTGAGGCTGGAGTTGCTGAAGTCTCCTTGGACTGAGGGGAAGCAAGGTGGGGATGAGGGGAGAGGGAACAGGTGAAGAGAGAGAGCTAGTCAATGAGGAAAGAATGGGGATCATTTGACCTTAGAGTGGGTATGAGTTGGGGCTTGTGTCTGAGTGAAGGGTGTGTGTCTGGGGTAAATGTGATAGCATGGGAGAGGAAGAAATGTGTTTAAGATGCTTGGGTTTGTGTGTAAGGTACAGGGTGTCTGTCTAAGGTTTTTTGTTTTTTGATCTTTTTGAGACAGGGTCTTCCTGTAGCCCCAGCTGACCTGGAAATCACTATGTAGACCAGGCTGGCCTTGATCTCACAGAGCTCCACCTGTCTCTGCCTCCTGAGAGCTGGGATTAAAGGCATGCGCCACCATGCCTGTATTTTTTCATTTTTGTTTTTATTTTGTTAATAATGATTTTTTTTTTTTTTTGTCTTTTTGAGATAGGGTCTCCTTGTAGCCACAGCTGGCCTGGAACTCAACTATGTAGATCAGGCTGGCCTCCATCTCACAAAGAAATGCCTGCCTCTGCTTCCTGAGTGCTGGGATTAAAGGCAGGGGCCAGCCTAGATTATGCCTTAGGTTTTGAAGATGAAGTTATGAGGACATGCTGAAAAGGGTTGTGTGGCAGGGTTGGCCATAAGCATGTTCCCCAGGTTGAGCACTGGGAGTGGGGGTGGATAGCCTGGATAAGGTTGGATTATTCATGAACATGGCCAGTGGAATGTACACACAGGTGTAGACCCCCTGTGGCTTGCATATAAAAGTGAGTGTCTTGGCCCTCCTGGTACCAGCAGATAGCTTCAGCAGGGCCATGGCTGGAGAAGCCAGCAAGATAGGGCCTCCAGTAACTCCTTGCCTGTCTGCCGTGCACAGGGTCTGCAAGAACCATGGGGTCCAGGGCTGAGCTGTGTGCTTCTCTAAGCGGACTGTCACTCCTTCTGCTACTGACCTCAGGAGAGGGGGCCAAAGGTGGATCCTTCAAAGAGAGGTGACAGCAAATGGGGTGAGGGCCAGGGTGAGGCTTTTACTGGGGTGGGGCTTCCCAGGAAGCACTCCCAAATCCCAAGTTTAGAAGGAGGGTGAGAGACTGTGGTTTCCAGAGCACACAGGGCCTTGAAGGAAGTGGGATTCAGGGCTCGGGAGGGCCTGCCACACTCAACAGCTCCCATTCCTTCCTGTGGCATGGAATCAGTCAGGGGGTCTGCTCCAAGCAGACCCTGGTGGTCCCTCTCCGCTACAATGAGTCCTACAGTCAACCCGTGTACAAGCCCTACCTGACCCTGTGCACTGGAAAGCGCATCTGCAGCACCTACAGGTGAGAGAGGGGTGTGGCTCTGGGACTTAGGGGTGGGGTACGGTGTGTGTGGGGGTTCTGTCCAAGGGACCTGTGCCCAGATCCTGAGTCTGGCGCTGTATTCTAGGACCACTTATCGTGTGGCCTGGCGGGAGGTGAGGCGGGAGGTGCAGCAGACCCATGCTGTGTGCTGCCAGGGCTGGAGGAAGCGACATCCAGGGGCGCTCACCTGTGAAGGTGAGGCTGGGGCCTCAGGCCTCCCGGGGGGGATAATCAAGCAGGGCACGGGGTCGGGTTCTGACTTCTCTCCCCTCAAATGCTGCTCAGCTATCTGCTCCAAGCCTTGTCTTAACGGAGGTGCATGTGCCGGTCCGGACCAGTGCGAGTGCGCCCCTGGCTGGGGGGGGAAGTACTGCCACCTGGGTGAGCTGCCCCCCTCCCCCCGACCCCGACAGTGGGGGTGCAGGGCCACCCCGTCCCTGGCCTCACCCCCAGCCCCCACCCCGCTTTCTGTATCTAGACGTGGATGAATGCCGGGCCAGCCCGACCCTCTGCTCTCACAGTTGCGTCAACACCCGGGGCAGCTTCAGTTGCAGCTGTCCGCACCCCCTGCTGCTGGGTCCCGACGGCCGCGCCTGCGAGGAGGGGTCCCCGCCAACCCCGACCCGGGCGGGCGTTCTCAGCGTGGCGAGTGGGTAGGGGCGGGGGCTGGGGGGAAGCCCGGCCTCCACGGCCTCCATGGCCTCCGCGGTTCCGGGCAGCACTCAGCTCACGCTCAGGTCTTTGTACCAGTTCGGGAGGCGGAACCGGAGCAGCGGGTCCTGCGGCTGGAGGTGGCAGAGCTGCGTGGGCGCCTGGAGCGGCTGGAGCAGGCGAGCAGATGTGCCCGGCTAAGCCCGGCTGGTCTCTTGGCTGTGCCGCCCGAGCCCGCGCGCGCGCCGCTCCTGGCCAGCATCCTCACGCCTCGCTTTCCCTGCAGTGGGCCGCACAGGCCGGCGCCTGGGTTCGAGCCATGCTGCCCATGCCGCCGGAAGAGCTGCAGCCGGAACAGGTGGCTGAGCTGTGGGGCCGGGCTGACAGGATCGAGTCCCTCAGTGACCAGGTGCTGCTGCTGGAGGAAAGGCTCGGCGCCTGTGAGTTTTGCTCCTCCCACAACTTATGACCTCACCTCTACTCGGCACTTCCTTTCAGAAACCCATCCCCAAACCTTCCTGATGGCCCCCATTTTACTACCCTTAATTCCTGGGGCCCTGCCCCCACCCCGAACCAGTAGCCCCACCTGCCCCGGTGAGCCGCCGGATTCCTCCCTCCTGCTAGGGAACCCCCAGACCTCGTCACCTGGTTTGCCTCTCCTTGCTTTAACCAGGTGCTTGTGAGGACAACAGCCTGGGCCAGGTTCTCCATCGTTGAGAAGGAACCTCTGCAGCACGCTGCCCTTAATTTATGGAACTGAACCTATTAATCCTCCCGGATCGGTAGATCCAGCCACAGCCGCCAAGGAACAACCCCAGACACCCACTTCTCTCTTTCTCTTTATTCTCAGTTGCTTGCTGTTATCCAGATTAACTAATAAAAACCAACCACACAAAACTGGGTCCTACCCTTTCCTTCTGCTCCCAGCCCACCTCACGGGTCGTCGGAATGGGTCTGGGGTGGGAGGCAGGGGGCAGACAATGCCACTGGGAAGAAATGAAAATTGGCTCAGAGAGGGAGGTACCGCCAAAGAAGTGCCCTCCTCTCCCTCTAGCTGGAGTCGGGGCGCCTTTCCCCAAGGTCCACGGGAGCAGCAAGAGGAGCTCATCTGGTCAGCTTCTCCCTGTTGCTTTGATGGTCCAGGAGGGGTCAGGACCCTAAAGACCTGTACCCCCAGGATAGGGGAAGCAGAAATTGGCATCTGGAGTGTGCTCAACCCTAGGCCCCTGAGCAAGACAGGGATGAGACCTGTGAGTTACAAGAGTCTAGCCCTGCTGAGGTGGCCCTGGGGGACAGGTGAAGGTGCTGAGGATCTCCTCAGGTGAGCCCAGGAGTTTTGAGTTCAGTTTCCAGCCACAGGGTGAGGAGTCCTCACCAACGGATGTGCCCACTGTATCAGTGGACTTGGGGTAGGGAAGTGGATTGTTCCATGGAACGGATAAGTCCACTGTCCAGTGTGGGGTGGAGAGGGAGAGAAGACTGCAAGGGAAGAGCCCACTGGGGAGGGGATGGGACAGCCCCCACCATTGTGTCAGACAAGCCATTTGAGATGAGGGGGCAACTGTCCCAAAGACAAGATGGCAGGTGGGAACTGGAGTGGAGACTGCACCCAGGCAGGAGAGTCCATGATGGGGCAGGGCAAGGACAAGGAGTGACGATTCCACATTCTCTTCAGAAGGTGAAGATTCCAAAAGGAGAGTGGGGGGGGGGACCAGGAGGAGGGCCTGCTTCAGGACCACTGGGTTGGGAGGAAGAGGGGGGAGGAGCTCAGAGCCTGGCCTCGCCCACCCCCCAAGGCTTCTTCAGACAGTCACCTCCACCCAGGCCATTGGTGGAGATCTCCTGGAAGATGGTGAGCATGGAGTGCCGGACTCTGTCTGCCAGAGCTGGGACATCGTCTGGTGTCAGCCCTTCTGTGGGCACTGGGGGCAGCACCCGCACCTGACATCGTCCTGGTGGGATGAGGAACAACATCACTGCCTGCCCCTGAAGATCACTGCCAACTCCAGTGTAATCCTGCTGCCCCTCTCCTTTGCCCTTCGGGACGCTTCCCTAAACCAGGACGACCCACCCTCTGCTCTCCAGCTGCAGACGAATTTCCCCAAACTGAATGAAGTCCAGTCCCCTCTCCCCACGATTCCAGCCTGGGGTCAGCACCCGTCACCGTGATTCCAGATTTGCAGGGTCCAACTTCATCTTCTTTCTAGACTAAGGGCCCCTCTGGGAGAGGCCAGACACCACCTACCTGGCGATGTCCAGTGGCTGCTCAGGACATATTCATTGCCTGCTGTGGTCAACCTGATGATGGTGTGGACCCAGGCTCTGGCCCTGAAGGGCCCCTTGCCTCACAGGGGCAGCCCCAGCCCAGCCCTGGCTTCTGGCCATACCCTCCCAACTCCCACTCAGAGCCCTCACCCGAGGTGAAGCGGCGCTCTTTCTTGCAGTAGAAGTCTTGATAGGAGGACATGACTATGGGGACAATGGGAACCTGGAAAGGCAAAGCAGGTCGGTCCACAGGTCCTGGACAGGAAGGAGTGGGGCTGGGCGCTGGGCAAGCAGCAGGGATCACCTGGGCCTGTACTGCAAGGTGAAAGGCGCCACGTTTGAAGGGCAGCATGGAGCCGTTGTGGTTTCGTGTTCCTTCAGGAAAAACCCAGACTCTCACCTGAGGAAAGATCAAGAAGACACACATGGAGGGGGTGGGGCAGCTTCCTTGCTGCCAGGAGGCCCTGGTCTAACCATCAGTCATTTACAATGCTCCCAGGCTCCCCAAACCCCCATCTCAGGATACTCACATCCTGGGTGAGCAGGGTCTGGGCCACCTCAGACATGACACTGATGGCATCTCCGGTGCGCTTCCGGTCAATGAAGATGACGCCTGCCAGCCAGCTGGCCAGCCCGGCCGAGCCGGCCCACAGTAGCTCCCGCTTGGCAATGGGCACGCAGCGGCCCGGCAGCACCTCCATCATCCCTTGGCAGGGGCAGGGATGGGGTATGGGTACAAGCAGTGTTGCAGCAGGCTGCCCACCCACCCCAGGCCACCACCCACACTGACTAGAGAGAAAAGCAGAAAAGTAGAGAAGTGGGTTGAAAAAGGCCTGGGAAAGCAAGGGAAACCCGCAGGTGATGCACTGGTGAGAAGGGAAGATGTGGGAAGGCCTGAGGAGGAGCAACATCCCAGAGCAGGGGGAGGGCCTTCAGGGAAGCAGGGTTGGGGAAGGGGCCAGGAGGGAAGGCACCACCCTAGGGCTGGGCCCTGTGGTAAGGCCTCACCCAGCAGGTCGAGGGAGCTCTGGTGGTTGGAGACCACAACGTAGGGCTGCACGGGAGGGAAGTGGTGAGCCCCTCGCACCTCCACTCGGATCCCATACAGGTATTTGATGTGGAGTAGCATCAGACGCAAGATCCTGTGGGGTAACCGCAAGGGGTCCAGTGGGATCCATGGATGTCCACTTGCATCTCTGTGCCCACCTCCCTCACTGACCTCCCGGCTTCCTTGTCTCTGGGTTCTTGCCTACACCGGTCCCTCCAATACAAACCCACGACTCCCTCTCACTCGGGGGCTCTCAGCACCCCTCACCCCTTACTTCATGTTCTCAACATTGCGTCCTCGTACGGCACACACAGGGATGGCGAGCACAGCCAGGAAGAGGATCCAGCCATTGTAGAAGGCCATCTTGAAGAAATACTTGGCACTGGGGCTGCAGAACCACAGGGTGGACAGCAGGAGGAGCAGCAGAAGGAGGAGAGCTGCCCAGGCCCCAGGCCCCAGCTCCATTCTGGCCACCTGCAGGGAACGGGGCAAGGAAGCTGGTTTCAGAATAGGCGGGGAGGAGAGAAGGCGGGTGAGCAAGGCACAGGGCGCAGGGCTGGCAGGTGCGCTGAAGACACAGGGTGGCTGGGACTGAGCTCCCATTGAAACCTTCCCAGAAAGATGGTCCAGGACCTGGCATTGAGGATGTCTGTCCTCTGCTCTTCTAGGACTCTGGACAGACAGGCACAACTCACAGTGACAATAGAGCGACGACACTGGTGGCTAACACTGGCTGCAAAGGGTTTCCCCCTCTGACGCAGGGTCTGTAGCCCAGGCTGATCTGGAACTCATTCTGTAGCCCAGGCTGGCCTCTAACCCATGGCAATCCTCCTACCTCAGCCTCCCGAGTGCTGGGGTCACAGGCTTAAGCTATGGTTCTTTTTTTT
>NW_008358192.1:185269-189283 GCF_000622305.1 Nannospalax galili | reverse complement strand
TGAAACAGGGTTTCCCTGTAGCCCCAGCTGGCCTGGAACTCACTATGTAGACCAGGCTGGCCTTGAACTCACAGATATCCACTTGCCTCTGCCTCCTGAGTGCTGGGACTACAGGCGTGCAGCACCATAGAAAGGAATCTTTAAGTTTATTACCTGCACTGTCCAGTGCAGTGGCACCAGCCATGGCTACTTGGCACCTGAAATGTGGCTGCTCTGAATGGGAAGGGGCTGGGAGTGTTAAATACCTACTGGATTCTAAGCATTTCAGGTGAAAAGCAGAAATATGAACTAGCCCATCAATAATCTTTTTTCTTTCCTTCCTAAGAACTGGGATCTTGTGCATACTGGGCAAGAGCACACCACTGAGTCCGCTCATTTTTTTTTGGTTATATTGAGTCCAGTTAAATATATTAAAGCTGGGTGAAGTGGTGTATGCCTTTCGTCCCAGCACTCAGGAGGCAGAGACAGGCAGACCTCTGTGAGTGAGGCTGGTCTGGTCTACATAACCCAAGTTCCAGGCCAGCCAGTGGTACACAGTAAGACCCTGTCTCAAAACAAAACCAATACCCCCCAAAACTATTAAAATTGACTTCCCTGTTTTTTACCTCTTAATGGTGGTTATCAGAAAATTAAAAACTATACCTGTGGCTCCATCATGTTTCTGTTGGATGGTGCTGGTCCATAGAGTATGTTAAGCCCTTATGTATAATCCACACGTTGATTTATTTACTTGTTACAGGAAACAGACTCAGGGAGGTTAAAGAACCCAGCTGAGGCCGCACAGCTCCTCAGCACAGTATCTAGGTTAAACCTAAGCATCTGTGCTCCTGAGTGTGGCTATGCTGTCACTGTATGCATGTACACAAACAGACACACACACAGAACAGACACTGTGACTGACAAACTACCCACAGACATACACCGTGGGACAAGTAGCAAAAATAGAGGCAGAAAAAAAACCAGTCATACAAAGGTTATGTTCACACACACACAAATTCAGTTACACTGTGACACACAAAGGAATGTAAATACAAGTCTAGAAACATCTCTCTCCTCCCCTCCCCCCTCTATCCCGATATTCCCAACATACCAACGCTGCTTCCACAGATAGGCAAACGAACCTCACTACCCACTTCCCTCCTGGCCACACTGAAGCCACGTGGGCAGGCAGGTGGTGTGAGGGGCCACATCAAACAAACAAAGGAAGGGAGAGCATAAAGAACCTGGCATCACAGCATGCTCCGGCTTCTGGGTCCTTCCTCCCTGCTGCCCTAGTGCCGGAGGCAGGGTCACAGGCGACAAAAAGGATATTCAGGCAAATACCTGTTCTCCCATGAAGGCTAAAGGCGCTCCCTTCCTAGAACAGGAAGGACTGGAGGAACAAGGAGGCCTTGGAGGAAACAGAAGGGCCCCTTGGAAACATTTTGAGCTGCTCCATCCCAGGCCCCTCAAGGCTCAGACCAGTATCTTTTCTCCCCTGGGCCATCTCTGCCCGCCATGAACTTTTCCATTCACTGTTCTTCCACCTGGCAGGCAGAGAGGTTTCTAGGACCTAAGTCTGAGCGTTTCTGTCTCCTAAAGGCCCTGCTGGATAAGTTGACCTCTCCTTATATCTTTACCCAGTCGCCACAAAACCCTTATTTTTTGTTCCAAACTGATTCATTTCCTTGGATGTGAAGGTCCCCCATGCTCCTGTGCTCTGAACATGCTACATCCCTCTGGCCAGAATGCCCTGCCTCTTCACACTCAGGGCTTGCCTCTTAGGTATCTTTCTGAACCTTTTCAGATATGTTTTCATTATTTTTAGTCCTTGGCTGGCCTGGAACCCCTTTGTGTCCCCCAGACTGGTCTTGAACTTGTGATGATCTTCCTGCCTCTGCCTCCTGAGTGCTGGTATTAAAGGTGGGTGCCACCATGCCTAGTATGATCCCTGGCTGTCAAAGTGCAAAAATATAAACTGCACCTTATCGCAAAGCTAATTAATCCTGGGCGTTGGGCCAATCTGTGTTTTAACATGCCTTTTATGCCTTCCAGGTGAATGTGATGTGCGTTGGGGCCTGAGAACAGCTGATAAGGACACTACACTATAGGCAAATGTTCACTGGCACTTTCTGCCCCTTTCCTCCGGGGTGTAAGGAACTTTAGGACGGGGTTCTGTCTTCCTTCCAATGCTTGGACAGACGGGGCTACGGTGACTACTTATGTTCAATAAATGCTTGCTGAATAGACTATAAGGGCATGTGTACCCACAATTAATCAACTTGTGACAGGCAACATGGTTCTTGGTTTTGCTGGCTTTCTGAAGTGCTGGGGATGGACCCAGGGCTTTTTTATATGCCAGACAAGCACTTACCACTGAGCTACACCTGCAGCCCTTGGGTGGTGGTGTGATCATAAATTAGCTACCTTCTTGAGTATTAGCTATGAAAAGTAATCACCCCCCATACTGAAAATGACAAAAATATTCCGAACACACATGCACAGTACATGTCCACAGTAAAGCCACAATCATGAAATGTCATCTCACATAATATACACAATGGGATCTACATGCCACCAGGGAAAGGTTCCCTTGTCATCAAATATGGGTCAACGGTACAAAGAGTGGGGCACAGAAGATGGTCACACATAGATACGGACACTGGGGGTTCACAACAGGGCTGACGCTGACGAAAATTAAAGTCACGACAGACTACACACAGCCAATGGAGAGGGCATGTACATGAAGAGACAGACCAGAGTGGTCAGCAAAGCAAGCACACTAAGAATGGTCCTTTGGGAAGGTGGGTGTGGTGGTACACACATGACTGTAAAGTCCAGGGCTCTGGAGGAGGGTCAGGAATCCCAGGCCAGCCTCAGATCCATCACAAGTTCAAAGCCAGCTGGGACTAATGTGAGTCAAAAAAAAAAAAAAAAAGGTTCTTTGGGGTCATGGTGAAAAGTAATATTTGTGTAATATTTGACTTGATAAAGTGGTCATCTCTTAACAGAAATGCTCAAGGATTTACAAACACGTTAGAATATTGAATGTGTTAACTGAGCACACACCTCACAATCGCACTGACAGTAAACTTAGGAATTAAAAGGCAGGTGTAACCACACGCACACACTTGAATGTTCCACATCACTATGTCACACCCCAGGGTATGAAGGTCTGTGGCATTCCACATCCTCTAGGAAAACAGGCTACTCTGCTCTCAGCGGGAGTGTATGCTGTGTGGCTAAGCCATGGGATCCCAGCATGAACTCGAACTGTGGAGATAGACCTGACAGCCCAAACAGAATAAGGTTTATAACCTTTACACGCTAAAGTAAACATGCAAAAACATAAACATGTAGGCAACATGAAAACAGGGACAGATGCATATACCGCCCTCACACACATCCGGTCCTCGGGGCGGGGACATGAAATAGGGGGGCAATCCTAATGGAAGTTTGAACATCATGTCTACAGCCTGTGTAGAGCAAGAGGGGGCGGGGGGGCAGCCTGGCTGCACACATGTAATTCAACATGTCAAAGGCACTGAGCTCACGGCGAACACCGCCCCATACCAGGCACTCGGGTCAGGAAGGGTCTGGCACCGCAAGCAAGGCCCCCCGAGAGGCGATTCTGTGTCTAGCGGGAAGGGCGCGCCCCGCATGTCTGGGCAGCAGACCTACCGGCCTACCCACGGCCACCCGAAGTCATGAGCGGCCACGGCGCAGGAGGGGACCCCAGTCCACACCCTCGTCCCAAACCCGAGTGCGCGCCTCCTCCCACCGCTGCCCCTAGGGTCTGGCACCGCAAGCAAGGCCCCCCGAGAGGCGATTCTGTGTCTAGCGGGAAGGGCGCGCCCCGCATGTCTGGGCAGCAGACCTACCGGCCTACCCACGGCCACCCGAAGTCATGAGCGGCCACGGCGCAGGAGGGGACCCCAGTCCACACCCTCGTCCCAAACCCGAGTGCGCGCCTCCTCCCACCGCTGCCCCTCGGGACACCTGAGTCCCGGTGGTGCCCCCGCCCAGGACCCCCTC
>NW_008358192.1:179804-184891 GCF_000622305.1 Nannospalax galili | reverse complement strand
CGGGACCGCGGCCGCTATCTCCCCCACCCCTCCCAGAGGCTGGCTTCCGGGGCGGCCAGGAAGTGGGGGGCGGTGATAGGCGGCGGGCTGGCCAATCGGCTCTTCGGAGACCCCCGCGTCTCCGCCCTGCGCCTGCCGGACCCGCCAGTCCTGCCCCAGGAGCGCAGCCTGCGGGGCCGCTGCTCGGCTTCCTGCGGGGATCCGGGTTCCGGGGTTCAGCTCCCGGGCCCGGGTTCGAGCCCGGCTCCTCCGCACATTCCCTTGACCCTTCACTTGTTCTTGCTTTCTGCCTTTCGCTTTAAGTCCAGGATTGTGCTTAGTCCTTGTAACTCCTACACTTCTTAAACAACCCTCTTCCTGTCCCCCATTCACTCAGGAACGTTTATCCAGCACCTAATACACCGCAACAATCAAGTTCACCTCTTTCCCTTCTGCCCAGGACTGCACATCTTTCCTTACCTGGCTGTCCAGCTTCCTTTCTGCCCATTGGACCTTGGTGTCCCTTCGGGCCAGTCCCCATCGCCAAGTAGCCCGACACCCTTCCCCACCCACCCACCCACCTTTGGCCACTGACGATAAAGGGGTGCTCTGGACCTCTCCTGGTCTATATATCCATCTTACCCAAACTGACGCAGCCGACCCACCCAGTCCCTCAACACAGAACCCGGGTGCCAGGTGTGGTGGGGCATGCGTCTAATACCAGCACTCAAGAGGCAGAGGCAGGACAATTTCTGAGTTCGAGTTCAAGGTGGGGCTCTGTTTTAGAGTCTGGATGCATCCGATGGGATTTGGGCATCCTGGGGGGGCGGGGTTATAAGTGGGGAAGTGTCAGATGAGTGATGTATGTGTCTTAATTTTGTAGCTGTGTGTCCCAATCACCAAGACCTGCTCTCCTCTTCATCACTCCCTCTTACTCCGTGTTGGCCCTGACACCATCTAAGCCTCTAGGACTCCTGAGTCCTCCCCTTCCAAACCCTCCATCAACCCCCACCCCAACTTCTCACCTTTTCTTTATTCCCGAGCCACACTGGCCCTTTTAACAAAGTGTTGGCTGCACAGTCCTTAGCCTATGTGTCTGTTTCTTGCCCCTTGGATATACTTCGCCCCCGCATGACTTTACACGCCCTGGAGAAGAGGCTGTGGAGAGCACTTGGTAGTGGGAGGACTGTTACTTAATTCTGTGCCCTGAGCGGCACAGTCAGGCTCCCTGGGTACTTGGAGGCCCAAGTACCAGCCATCAGCACGGCGGGGCAGATGACAAGGCAGGGACCGGCCCTATTCCATCCCGCTGGGGTCACCCACGGGGGCGAACGCCCACTCGCAAAGGGGTGGAACTAGACCAGCGTTTCAGAGTCGGGGTATCACATGATAATGGGGGGGCGGGGTCTTGGACTCAGTTCTGCGTGGACAATCACCTAGAGGGGCTGAGTCTTCCCGCCAAGGGGAGCTGGGTTAACACCCGCGCCGCACACCATCCACTCGTCGGGTCAACCCCACTTCTGCTCCCCGCTTCACTAGGAGGGAGGAGCGGACCCGAGTTCTGCCCTCTACGTCACCCAGGGAGGCCGGAGCCATCTTGAGCCCTGCGACCCGGCTATCGTGGCCCTCTTCGCCCTGCTCGGCACCGTCTTTTCCCGGCCAATCAGCGGCGAAGTAAACGGCCCAATCAAGCCAATAGAGTCCCCCACCGGGAGACCCGGATGAGGCCGAGCCCAGGCGGTGAAACTCGACGCCCCGCCAATGGGGGAGCAGTTACTATGGCGACGAGTTAGCGATGCAGGGTCCGGCTCTGCCGGCCCGCCGCGCACTACGCATGCGCGTCGCCCCTAGCCACCATTTTCCCCGATGGCGTTCCAGCCAATCACGCACTTTGGAACGATCCGCTCTAACGTCCAATAGGAACCCGGACATTCTTCAGAAGAGGAAGTGCAGGAAAGAAAGGGGCTCATAGTGGGAGCTGCTGGGCTTTGGGTATGATCGACAGCTGCTCAGACGAATGACACCCTGCGTGGCGGGGGCCACAACACGGGCCTAAGGCGTTCGTGCCAATCTCTTGGCACGGCCTAGGAGGCCGCCATTGCACCAGCCAACCACCATCGTGCAGGGGCGGGCCCCGCAGCCTGTGTGATTGGCAGGTACCTCGACCAATAGTCACGAGAGAACCTTGACGCCTGCCCAACAATTGTAGGCAGGAGGCGGACCTCGTTTGTTGGGGTGTGAGAGAGTGTGTGTGTGTGTGTGTGTGTATATGTATGTGTGTGTGTGTGTGTGTGTCTGGGGGGGTATCTAGGTATTGTGGGGGCGAAACACAACCGGCCATGGCAGCAGCCGAGGAAGAGGACGGGGGCCCCGACGGGCCAAACCGGGAGCGGGGCGGGGCGGGCGCGACCTTCGAATGCAATATATGTCTGGAGACGGCTCGCGAAGCTGTGGTCAGCGTGTGTGGCCACCTGTATTGGTGAGCATTTGAGTCGGGGGATGGCGGTCGGGCTCTCACCTTTGTGCTGGGGAGGGCTGAGGGGGCTGTTCAGGTACCCGGACGACTCTTAAGACACGTCCCCACCCCCATCCCGTCCATCCCCCCCTTTCCATTATCCCCCCATCCCCCGCCCCCAGCAGGTGAGGCCCGAGGCGGGGACATGCATCTTGGATGGTGTATGTGGGCGGGTGGACCACGTATGTGCAGATGGGACCTCTGGGAAGGAGGGTCTTAGGGACCGAGAGGTGGGGTGGGGGGTGTGTTATAAAGGGAAATGGGGGGACATGGCACATGTGAACAGGTGAGGCCTGAGCCACTGCACCCCGTTAGATCTACTGAGCTGTCAAGGTTGAAATGAATGAGTCTTGAAGGTTAGGGGAGGTGTACATCAGCAGGGTTGGGAAAGACCTAGGGGCTGTAGGCCCAGTGGTGGTTGGGGCTGGGGGTGGGATGGCAAACCTGGTGGGGAGAGAGGCAGGGAGCATTGTGGAGGGGCAGGATGGAGAACTAAAGAGTCATGGAGACAGGGACTTTAATGAGCCTGAAGTGAGAGGAGAGAGAACAAGATGAGTGTGCGCACACGCGTGCGTGTGTGGACATGGAACTGGAGGAGAGGGTTGTGTGTGCTGAAAGAACGCTGGTGGAGGGTTCAGAATAGAAGTACAGCAGGTAGTACCTGGAAAGACTGGCTGACGGGGCTGCTGTTTGGGGGGGTGGTCTGTGGTTCTTTTCTGTAGTTTGACCCGTTTTCTCTTCTTCCATCCAGCTGGCCCTGTCTTCATCAGGTAGGTACTCATGAGGTGAAACAGGAGATGGGGGGGAGGCCTGAGGAGTGCCAAGACCCTCTGCATACTTGAGACCACCTCATATTTTCTCCTCAGTGGCTGGAGATGCGACCAGATCGGCAAGAATGCCCCGTTTGTAAAGCTGGCATCAGCAGAGAGAAGGTTGTCCCTCTTTATGGGCGAGGGAGCCAGAAGCCCCAGGATCCCAGGTGAGGGTCTGGAGGTGGTTCTGAGGGAGGGCTGAAGGCCTCTGTCCCCAAAGAAGATGTGGAAGAGCAGTGCAGACTCCCTGTTAATCACCTCTCTCCTCCTTCTCAGATTGAAAACTCCACCCCGCCCCCAGGGCCAACGGCCAGCTCCAGAGAGCAGAGGGGTGAGTCTCCTGGTCCAGCTGTGTCCGTCTCTTGCCAAAGACACGCCTGTTCCCTGACTGTTCCTGCCTCCCTAGGGCTTTCAGCCGTTTGGTGACACTGGAGGCTTCCACTTCTCGTTTGGTGTTGGTGCTTTTCCCTTTGGCTTTTTCACCACCGTCTTCAATGCCCATGAGCCTTTCCGCAGGGGTGCAGGTAAGAGTCTTTCCTTAGCACCCATCAGGGCTACCACTCAGTAACCCCCAGCCTCCTGCTGGCTCTGCAAGCCTGCTTCCACAGCTTTTCCTTCTCTTACAGATGTGGATCTGGGACAGGGTCACCCGGCCTCCAGCTGGCAAGATTCTCTCTTCTTGTTTCTTGCCATCTTCTTCTTTTTCTGGCTGCTCAGTATTTGAGCTGTGTCTCCTTCCTGCCCACCCCCAGCCAGAGGACAATCAGTATTGGGGGACCCCCCCCTTCTGTGACCCCTCCTTTTCTCTTGGCTAAGGCCAATCCTGGCCACCCTTGAGGAGGGCGTGGAGAGGAGATGTGACAGGTGTGCTTAGGACAGGAATGCCTGCTGCTCTGTACTGCTGGCTCAGGAGCACTGTAACTCCCAGCCCTGGAGGACGAGGACAGACGTAAGACAGATGTACTATTGTCCTTTCTCCCCATCTTTTGCTTTCCCCCAGATTTGTTGATTTCATGTTGAAAGGTGGGCTAGGTTCCCTCTGACTCTCCCTTACTCCTCTTGTTGATTTAATTTAATTCATCTCCCCCCAGTGTCTAATAGGAGTTCTGATTCTAAATGTCACTTCACCCATCTTTCACCACCTCCTTTATTACAAGTTCAATAATAATAAAAGAAGATGAAATGTATTACTGGGAAGTCGTCCTCAAGCCCCTCCCTTCCCTCCTTCCAGGACAGGTGGGGGAGGCATGGCGTGCACCCCGTTCCTGCAGGAGTTGAGGTTGTTCTCTCTCACACACACACATAGACAACAAGTGTGGGCAATGTGTCAAGTGTTTACTCAGCATGGTTTATGGGGGGCTCTGGTTGTGGAAGAAGGTGTTGAGGTCGAACAGGGATTGTACAGGGAGCTAGTCTGGGGCCAGCATAGTTCAAGGGACAAAGGCAAGGGAGCTGGCAGATGGGGTCTGCTCCGTTCTCTCAAGGCCCTCCTGCACCATTGTCTGCTGCCTCAGGTTCCTCTGACTGATTCAGCTCAGCACGTTCTTCCTCATCCTCCTGGTTCTCTGTGGAAGAAGGTGTTGAGGTCGAACAGGGATTGTACAGGGAGCTAGTCTGGGGCCAGCATAGTTCAAGGGACAAAGGCAAGGGAGCTGGCAGATGGGGTCTGCTCCGTTCTCTCAAGGCCCTCCTGCACCATTGTCTGCTGCCTCAGGTTCCTCTGACTGATTCAGCTCAGCACGTTCTTCCTCATCCTCCTGGTTCTCTGGGGTCTTCCTGAG
>NW_008358192.1:171236-179766 GCF_000622305.1 Nannospalax galili | reverse complement strand
GGGGGAGGGGTGGGGAGGATTGGGGAGAATTCTAGCACTTCATCGTCCCACCCTGACACCTCTCACTGGATGCTGCCTGGAAACCCCTGATCAGGTGTCTGTCCTGCACTCACCTCTCCTCTCCTCTGTGTTGCCGTTTTCGCCACATGATGGCCCCAATGAGCAGGGTGACTATTCCCAGGCCTCCCAGGATCCCCAGGGCCAGGGTTAGAGTTCCCAGCCCTGCCCCGCCCACAGAGCCTGTAGGGATGTAGAGAAAATTGAGGGCACAGTGCCAACACAACCACTCCTTGTTGACTATACCCCCGTCACACGTGGCAAGGCCATCTGCTTCTCCCTGGCTTTAATCCAGCCTCTTACCTGCAGCTGGCCCCTCCTGGCCTGTTTCTGGAAGACACAGAGTACATCAGAGGGGAAGATCAGTTTGGGTGAGGGGTGTTGGATGGGAGGCCCAGCAGAGGCTCCCTTCAGTTGAGTGCGGAGAGTGGGCTTTTCTCTTTGGAGGCAGGATTTGGGTGGGGTGGAGGAGCTGACCTGGGTGTTGGTGCACTGAGGGACGGGTAGGCTTGTGCCTGAATGGGGTAGGGAGTCGGAGTCTGTTGTGTCCCTCTCCAGCCCCAGGGTCCTCGGAATTTGGGGGCAGGGTCTCACCTGAGAGGCTGATGCTGACAGTGAGGCTTTCCTGGGGCCCATGGCTGGGATGGGTGGCCACGCAGCTGTAGGTCCCCTCATCCTCAGGTCCAACCTCAGGGAGGAGGAGTACAGGGCTGGAGGGAAGGGGCAGGGGTGTGCCCTGGTAGGGAGAGAGGGACAGGAAAAGATTAAGAAGCCCCATCCATCCACACAGCCCACCCACACTGCTGTCTTCCATCCTGCCGCCTAGCCTGCCTCTCCCTCCGCCCGCCCTCTGTCCTCTTCTGATGCCTGTTACGGTTCTCCCACCCCCCACACTCTCCGGGCTCACATCCTTTATCCAGTGAATCTGAGGAGGGGGCTGGGCCGGAGTTTCACAGGTCAGGGTCACAGTCGCACCAGGCGCTGCCATTCCATCTTCAGGTTCAACCAGCAGCCGGATATCCTTCGGAGGCCCGAGCTCTGGGTAAGGATAGGCGTGAGGTCCATCGTCGCACTTGGAGGTAGCCTGACAGCCCTGGGCTTGGTCCCTGCCTTCCAGAATGCGTTCACCTGACCCTGCGACCCTCCCCACCTCTGTGCTCACCCCTCACACTGAGCTGGATGGGGGCTGTGTTCAAGGCTCGGCGCCGGGGAAGGCCCGGGCGGAAGCTGCAGGAGAAGGTCAGAAGGGCAGCTCCTCCAGCCGGGGTCACTGTCAGCTCTGATTGGAGTGTGAAGAGCCCCGTCTCACGGTGTCTCCTGGTTTCTTCCTTGACAGTTGTTTCTGCAGAGGTGTGTGTGGGGGTGTATGTAGGACAAGGTCGGACACCCAGAGGGCTGTGGGAGAACATCAGGAAGAAGGCAGCTGGGTACAGGGCACCCTGGAACTCACCTTTGCCGTCAGGAATCAAAGGTTTCCCATCCAAGTGCCAGCTAAGGGTCCCTGCAGGGTATCCTCCCTCAGACACACAGGTCCCCACCTGCAGGGAGAGTGGTGGCCTCACCCTCTGAAGATTCGGGAGGCCATGCAGGCAGGCCACCATGCTCAGAGGACCACTCTCAGCTTCCCCATTACCTTATTGGGGATACCAGCTGTGAGTTCAGTGATAGGATCTACAATTTCTGGCTTTCCAGGAGTCTCTAGAGGGAAAATCCAGTCACAAGCTGTTTTTGAAGGTTCTCACACTTCAGGCATGGGAACAGGGTGCTGGTGGGGGGGGGGTCCACACATACCGAGGCTATGGGTCAAGGGCAGGGGGGTGGGGATAAAAGGCTTTTTCTCAGGTGAACAGTGGGCCTTAGTCAAGGTCCCCGGAACCCTTACGGTAGACTCGGACCCTGTAGTTGGACTTTGCCTCCTTCCCATGCCTGTTTATTGCCCGACATCGGAAAGTCCCCTCATCGTGGATTCCGATAGCTGGAAGGAGGAGGGAGCCATTGGGGAGGATTCGAGCCACGCTGTCCCAGGGGGTTCCCTGAGGAGACAGGACCTTCCAAGCTTCGGTCCGGCCTGTGTTCTGGAAACAGGAGAAAGGCCTAAGGAGTGCAAGTCCTCCAGGGCAGCATGGGCCATCACGGGTGGCCAAGACAAGGAGCCCTGCTTACCACTTTCCATTCCAGCTGCTGAGGTGGCTTCCTGGGGGCCCCCTTACAGTTCAGCACCAGTGGCTCTCCAATCCGGGCTGTGATGTTCTGACCACTTACTGTACCTGTTTGACAGCATTGTGGTAGAGGGGCAGGGCAGTGAGGGGCTTTGAAAACGTGTCCAGGTTCTAGGAAACTTCTAGGGAGAAGAGGTTCTTGGGATGACAAGGGAGCAGACTACTTAGGGGAGGGTCAGTGGGGCTGGGGAGCGGCTCACCCCACAGAGCGAGGACCAGCAACCAGGCTCCAGCTCCTGTCCCTGCGGCCATCCTGTGTCCTTCCCAGGCTCTTGGCTGCATCTGCCCCTTTCCTGATGTGGCTGCTGCCTTAGGTGGGACTTGCCCTTCTACCCTGCCCCCAGCTCCCTTCTTGTCCAGTCATGAGAATGCCAGGAATTCATGCCTCTCGGACAAGAGTCCTTCAGGTGCTAGGAGCAGCAATCTCACCCCACCTCCTGGGCACTGCCAGCCTCTCCTGGGATGGGGTGCACACCTCTTAGGGTCTCATTCCCTCTAACCCACCATATTCCTTCAGTCCCACAGAGGGTTGCCTAGAGCTCCATCTTGACTGGGCAGGGTTGCTAGGCAACAGGGTTCAGATTGGTCTGTTGTTATCCAGGGTGTATCTTTGTAGTGAGGACAGGGGTTGATGGGGCTTTGTAAGAAATACACATATATATATTTCCTTCCCTAGGGTTTCTATTGATTTTTGGGGGGGGAGAAAAAAATCTCAACTAAACCCAGGGAAAAAAGAATTTTCTTTATTTAAAACTGTTTTTTTTTTTTTTTTTTCCTTTTCTTTTCTGTGAATCTACAAGTTTACAAGTGAGGAGAGAACTGCCCCAGCCCTGCCTCCCGCCACCCTCACCCATCACACTTCCCCAATTCTGCCTGGGTCTTTGATGGGAGGGGGTCTTGTAAGATCCTGAGGATGTTTGAGGGGGATCAGATAGAAGGGTTCAGGGCTGAGATGGGACAGTTCTCACCTTCTCCGTACCTGGGGCCTCCCTCCTCTCCCCACTGTTTTGATTTTGGCGTGAGATTAAAAACACACAAGAACCCTTATTTCTGGGGAAACTGAGGGCTATACATACAGAAGCCCCCAGCCCCTTTAACATATTTGGCAAGAACCCCTTCCCCATTCTCTCCAGTCTGCAAATAGTTTAAAAAAAAAAGGGGGGGGGTCACATAGGGTAGCATCTTTGACTTCAAAATTACTGAGGCCAGTCCTGCCAAAATGGACAGACAGGAGGCCACCAGGGTGAACCCAGCATGCCTCCACACCAGATACAAAAGAAACTAGCTTGTATAAGCAAAGAGCACCTAAGTGACTCTGGGCAAGGATTTAATGTCCTGCAAAATCCACTTCCCCATGGCAGGCCAGGGGCCTGGTGGTCCTATGCCAGGGGCTTGTTTCCCTTTCTTCCACCATGACCTTCTCACATGGGAAAGCGAAACAAAAAGAAATCAGTATGTTCATTTAAAAAAAAAAAAACCCAAAATACCTATTTCCCCAAACTAAGTTAGAAATTAAGAACCACCACCAACAAAAACAATCAAAAAAATATAGACAGGTCCCAGGGTTTCTTTTCTTTCAAAGAAAAAAAAAAAAAATCAACCCCAAAGCTTAGTCAACAATTTCTTTAAGTAGCAGAAACTCCCTCCGAGGTAGATATCTGAGTCAGACACTCTCGTCCACCGAGCGATTCTATTGGTTTAAGATGAGCTGCGTATGAGGTAATAAAGCCGTCTGGAGGGGCAAGGGGTGGGGATGCATGGGGGGGTGTGGCCCATGTCCTCTGTCCAGGAGTCCTCATTTTTGGCATCTCTGGGTTGGGCAGGGCTGACATCTCCAGATTCCAGAGCGTATAAGTGGGGTGGGGGAAGGTAAAGTGGGGGAACCCAGAGAGACAAACAGAATAGTTGTATGTGGGTATAAGATGAAGAGACAGAAAGAGAGAAGTCTAAGAAATAGGTATCTGTTTTCTGTGTAAGTGGGAAAGAGGGGAAAGACTGAAAAAGGAAAAAAGGGGGGAGACACCCCACTCTCCCTGCCATGTAGTCTGCACCCCAGCACTGAGCGTCTAATTGGGGAGGGTGTGACCCCATTTGCCCTTCATTTTTGTGCTTCTGTTTGGGGTTTGTCCTCTAGATGCCTGCATCCTCTTCAAGAGTTGCATTATGGGAGACCCCCAGGCCTGTGATCCTGAGGGGGCAAGATCAGTTGGAGGTGTCAGAGTGAACACTTCCTGGTCCCTCTGTGGGGGATGTCACTGAGGATGGGGTCACAGCCTCTTGCCAACCGCCGTTGGCCTGGAAAAAGAGAAAAGGACAGTGGAAGTCAGGTCCCGGGATCTCCTGTGCTGCTGAGAACTGAGGGCCGCTGACCGAGGGCCCAGGATCCACTTACCCGCATTTCTCGAGGACTATACATCTGGCCTCCCCCAAGGTTATCCCCGTAGCTCCCTGGCCCCATTGAGTGTCGAAGTGATTCCACCTGCAGGCCGTAGAGAAGGCACAACACAGTGAGATGAAGCCTTAGAAGATGTCTTGTATGTTAAAAGGGGCTGTGGAGGGAATTTGGGAAAGGCCATTCCAGAGTAGATAGGGGGTTCGGGGAGGGCATGGCTCAGAGGGTAAGGGTGCTTGTCACATAGGCCTGGTGACCTGAGTTAGAGGTAACTGATTCCACAGAGCTGTCCTCTGACTTCCACATGTGGCACACACACACATGCACACACACACATACACATACACACACACATACACACACATAGACACACACACATACACACACACACACACACACACACACACACACACAGTAAACAAAAAACAAAGAGGAGATGGGGCTCCTGACCTGGGATGAAGAGTAGGAATCTCCATTGAGCCCAGGCATTCCCAGAAACATGTCTCCGGATCCTGAGAGATTGAAAGAGCCACCAGAGCCTTGGGAGAGACAGAGAGAGATGAGGGAAAAGCCCAGGGGACCTTGTGATGGTAGACAGGCCATAAACACAACTCCTAGCTTCCAGAGAGCTCTCTAAGCTAACTCACCGGGGATATGTGTGGATTACACATCAATTATCCACAAAACAGTCCAACACTCAGAACAGGCAATTTCTTTTTTGTGACAGGGTCTCCCTGTAGCCCCAGCTGTCCTGGAACTCACTACATAGACCAGGATGGCCTCGAACTCACAGAGATCCGCCTGCCTCGGCCTCCTGAGTGCTGGGACTAAGAGTGCACCACCATGCCAGGCTTACAACAGGCTATTCCCAAGTCTCCCCTGGCCTGTGTCCTTGACATCACACCATCTCAGCTTGGCCCCTTTTTACCCCCAAAGTCCTCTCTGCTGTAATCCTGCACAGACAGGAAATGGGAACAAACGCAGGAAAATGCAAAAATAACAAAACAAAACAAAAGAAACACAGCCAGCCAGAATGGCAGTGGGCTCCACCTGCAGAGGAAGGGGGTGTTGGGGAGCTGGTGCGACTGTGGCCCCCCTGGGCGACTGACACTGCCGTCTTCACAGCATAGATATTTGCCTCCTCTTGGAACTTGCCAATGTTTT
Organism: Nannospalax galili; assembly: GCF_000622305.1. Taxonomy (NCBI): domain Eukaryota; kingdom Metazoa; phylum Chordata; class Mammalia; order Rodentia; family Spalacidae; genus Nannospalax; species Nannospalax galili. Next base: position 173,934 of record NW_008358192.1, on the reverse strand, counting down.
TCTTATAGCGAATCCGTTTGTTGCCAAACCAGTTGGAAACCTGGGGTTGGGCAGAGAGGGTGGAGTGGAGACCATTCTCCCGGGAGCCCTGTCTGAGGGTGCTCTGCCCCCAAGTCCCCTCTCCATAAGCTGGTGAGTACCTGAGACACAGTGATCCCACATTTCTTGGCCAGTTCCTCTTTAGCCTCCTCACTAGGATAGGGGTTACTCAGGTGGGAGTAAAAATACTCATTTAGGACCTCAGTGGCCTGTTTGCTGAAGTTGCGGCGTTTTCGTCTAGAGAGGTAGAAGGGTGTTGAGGATGTCCTGAGGTTTATCATTGTCACAGAGTGCCCCGCTGGGCAAGCTCAGAGTCTTGGAGAGGAAGGGGAAGGGCATGTAGGCCTGGGTCCCTGAGCCCACCTGGCATCCAGGAAACGAGAGCGCAGGATCATGACTGCCTCACAAGTGCTCTGCTTCAGCTGCATCTGGATGGCACTGAACTTCCGGTGGATGATGCTCACCATGCGCTCCATCTCCTTGGGGGCCACGGGACGCGTGCGGCTCTGTTCTCTCAGCAGGTTCATGACGTGGGTCGTGAACTCGTTGCATGCCTGTAGTTGGGGCAGGTGGGCTGGAATCTTTGGGATTCCCTCCAAAGAGCCTGTCTTGCACCTGCCCCTGCCGCCTCTCCTCACCTGCTCATACTTCTCCAGCTCTGAGTGATAGATGTGGCGGATCTGGGCAAGCTTGCTGCGATAGTCTGAGTGTTCGATGGAGTTGTCGGGGGACACACCACCCCCGGAGGCCGCAGCGGCCGCAGCTGCTGCTGCAGAGCCTCCCCCTTTCTCAGGTCCAGCCACACCTTCTGCTAGAAGCATGTTGTCCAAGCGCATCAGCTGAGGGTCCACCGGCTCCTCCTCTTGAGAGCTTCGAATACTGAGGCCTAGCAGGCAGGCAAGTGGACTCAGGGCCCCAGGGCCCACCCCCTCCCCCAGTGCTCCATCCTCTTGGTGCCTCCTGAAAACCCAAGTTTCCAGATTATCTTCCTCAGGCCCTTTTAGCAACCTCCCTGGGTCCCACTTTCCTCAAAGTTGTCAAACTCTAAGCCCTAGAGTTAACCGAGTTCTATCCCTAGAGATGAAGAATGTGTGTGTGTGTGGGGGGGAGACCCAAGAACCGGTAGGTGAGGAATGGGGGCATGGGACCCACATACCGGTTTTCTCCTTGATCTCACACAGGACACTAAAGAGTGCAGGCTTCATTCGGTGGCAGTTTAGGGCGTGTTTCCTTAGGAGAGTAGGGAGAGAGTTCAGGAGCTAGTGAAAGTTAGGGGGCCCGGAGGGCATGAAGCGGGGCCGGGAACAAGAGGGGGGGGTATAAATCTGCTGAGGGCCGGAATGGAGCTGGAGGGCTGGTTCTTGGGGAAGGAGATCAGATGTCATAGCATGGGGAAGCTGCTGGGCCAGCCACAGGAAGCAGATGCAGCGGGCTATAGGCACCCCGGGTGGGCTGCCGCTCTGGGGGTTTGGTTCAGGCAAAAAGATGGAGAAAGTGGGGCTCAAGACTGAAGAAACAAGAGTGAGTAGGTAGGATTCAGTTTGAGAGAGCAGGGAATTTGCGGGAGCCCTTCTAAAGGAGTTTAGTACAGTGTGTGGAAGGGCTGAGCAGGGGGAACAGGCTGGGAGGACGCCCCCAGGCCTGATCATGGTAGAAGAGGGGTGCTAGGCACTCTGAAGAGGAGTGGGGATACCTTGCATCTGTAGAGAACGTGGGTGGGGGCGCTGCGTGGAGCGTTAGGGGAGAAAGGAGAAAGGGCTGAGAACAGTTTCTAAGTCTCAGGACCGGGGGCCCATCTTGATGTGTTAGGGGTCAGCAAAAGGTTAGGATGAGAGGGAAACCACTTGGGGTTCCCTCTCTAGGATTTCTGGGCCCAGGGGTGCAGGGAGTCAGAGAAGGGAACCCCCCCAGGGCTAGAGTTGGTGGGGGGGGCGGAGAGAGAGTTATGGGCTGTTGGGAGGACCTGGGGGGAGCCTGCAGCAGATTCAGCTGGTGAGCAGGGTCCCGGGGTGGGGGCACTCACTTGGCCTGGGCCTCGTCCAGGCTCTGGTCGGTGATGGTCATTATCTGTTGCAGAATGTCCCCGATGTCTTGCTTCCCTCGGCCTCCCGGGACCCCCCCAGTACCCCCACCGGGGTCTCCGCCACCGGGAGGCTCGCCAGGGCCCCCGGGCTCCCCACCCACCAACCCCAGGCCCCCCCGGCCCCCGCCCGGAGGGGGCGGCCCCAGCAGCCGCTCGTCCATAGCTTGGGGGGGGGCCCTGAGGCCCCCTCCCTGCTCGCCCCTCCCCCCGCCGGGTGACTTCCCCTTCCCCCCTAAACTCGCGGGGGGCCGCTGTTCCCTCCGCCCCAACCCCGCCCGGCTCTCCGCCTCCCGGCTCCCCTCCCCCGGGGGTGCACCCCGGCACTAGGAGGGGGAGACCCGGGGTACCCCCACAGGAGACCCCGGCCCCCGGCGGCGGAGAAAATGGAGCCTGGGGGAGAGGGGGAGAGAGGGAGAGGGAGAGAGAGGGAGAGAGAGAGAGAGAGAGAGAGAGAGCGAGAGAGAGCGAGAGAGAGCGAAATAGAGAGAGGAGGCCCAAGCGGGGGTGTGTGTGCGAGAGGAGGGAGGAGGGAGAAGGGGGAGCGAGGGAGGAGGCTGGGGGAGGGGAGCGGGAGGA
>NW_008358192.1:135258-171097 GCF_000622305.1 Nannospalax galili | reverse complement strand
CCGAAGTGGGGGCTGGCGGGGGCCTGCTGGGTGCTGGGTGCTGCGGCCGGCAGCTCCGAGGATGCTGCAGACTCCGGCCCGCTGGATTGCTCACCCGACAGCTCTGTTCATATTTCTTGTTCTAATGACTCCCCTCCCTGTTCGACTTAATTAAAACCGGGAGACGGGGGTTGGGGGAGATGATTAGGGAGGTCTCCAGCCGCTGCTTAATGAGCCAGTAATTAACCAGCCAGGGAGGGGAGCTGGCCTATGGCCAGATTGGGTGGGGGAGAGATGCTGCCCCAGGCCTCACCTTCCTACCCCTCCAACCCCACCCACTGTCCCCCCAGACACCAGTCTATAGTACAGAGGGCAATTAGATTTATTCATACCACAAACATCAGACAGACTCAGAGCAGCACTGCGGAGGGCGGGCTAAAGGTCCCTTCAGAGCCGCTGGGCCCCACAGCCTTGGGGCTGGGGGTGCTGGGGTTGGGTAGGGGTCCTAAGGTCTCCCTACTTTCTTACTGGGAAGGAATGTAGGGTGTCAGGTCTTAACCTGTGGGGCATTCGCCTTTTCTTTGGAGGGGCAGGCCTCAGCCCTTTACACTTTTTTCCTTGGTCTTTTTGAGACCAGATCTCCCTGTAGCCCCACCTGGCCTGGAACTATGTAGACCAGGCTGGCCTTGAACTCACAGAGATCCCCCTGCCTCTGTCTCCCTGAATGCTGCAATTAAAGGCTTTACACTCTTTGTAGCCTGACAGCTCTGGATAGAGTCTTAACTGCTTCAGGGGGTTTAAGTGACCACTCTACCTTGCTTATTCCCAAGGTCTGAGTACTTGGACCCACTTCAGTCCCCAGGGAAGTTACTGAGGGTGGTTAATAATGCCATTTAGGCCACATCTTCAGTCTCTGGTACCCTCAAGGCCAAGCAGGGTTGAATGAAGGCCAGCAGGGGGGTGGCCCAACTCTGAGCCCCAGGAAGGAGGGGGGGCTCAAGTCTCAGCAGGTGTGTGTAGGGGGCCGGGATCTTTGCTCTTCCATCCGACCCCCACCCTGAACTCGCAGCAGCAACTCCAGGAGCTCCTGTCCCCCTGGGGGTAAGGGGGGCTCTGACCGCTGGGCTTCCATCCGCTGACACTGGAGATATGGAGGGAGAGGAGGGCATTGGGAAAGTCAGGTTGTGTGTGGGTATGAGAAACCAAGGTTGGTGTGGGGCAGATAAGGATGAGGGGACTAGAGGCTGGCCAAGGGGCAAGATGTCTAGGGAGAAAAGTTAGGGCCCAAAGGGAACAGGAGGCACTAGATCAGGGGATCTGGGTCTTTCTCTCATGGGGGAAGGGATCTGTCTTACCTGGTGACTAAGGATGGTGCTGTAGAGCTGTTCCTTGTCTTCAAGAAGCTGGGGCTGGGCTGGGGCTATGCTATAGGGGACCTGGGGGGTGTGGAAGGTGGCCCTCTGCTCCTCTAGTCGGCGGGACTGGGCCTCAGCCACGAGGTCCAGAAGGAGCTCAGTCTGCACCGAGAGCAGGGAGGCCGAGCGGGGTCCCAGGGCTGGGGAAAGGAGGAAGGAGGGCTCAGACACGCAGAGTTGGTAGTAGTCAGGGGTGGTTTGAGGGGTGGGGACAGGTGAGCTGATGGGGCTTTGCAAAGATCAGGGTTAAGGCCCAGCAGGTGCCACAGACCCAAGCTGGGTCGGTCTGGGTGATGGCGTTAGGAGCTCCCTGGGCCAGTGGGATACCTGTGAGGCGGGTCCCTGGAGGAGGAGGGGACGGAGGAGCAGATCGCCAAGGCCGAGTGGTGTTCACAGGGGGCCAGCCTTGCTCATCTTGTGAAGGTCCCTGATGCCAAAAGAGGTCCATTCCAGTCAAGCAGGGGGTAGGGTGGGCAGAGGGCTAGGCCAGAGACCCATTTCCCCTCACTGTTTCTGTTCCTGCCCTAGTGTGTCCAAGCCTTTCCAAGTCTCCTGTGCCTGCCTGTCACTAGGTATCTGCCTCAGGTCCTCACACGCCCTGCCCTTCTCTGTGTTGACCTCCCCACAGGGTGCCCAGCTCACCTGCTCACCATCCTCTTCTTGGGGTCTTTCAGCCTCCATCCCGGGCCGGTGAGACACTGATGGGGGAAGGGGTGGCTGGGATTTGGGAGGAGGGCCAGAACCTTGGGTTCCTGAGGGGAGTGGGGGCTAGAAGGGGTGGGGGTGAGCTGGGGGCTGGATGCCTGGGCACTGAACAGGAAGCTGGGTTCCTGGTCAGCCCCCCCATGGGCCCCGCCCATCCCTGTCAACTTCCTCCATTCTCTTTTCCCACCCAAACAGCTTGTTTGACCTCTCTAGCCCCAGGGGAGGGCAGAGACTGGGAAAAACTCCAGCTGCAGGAGTGAAGCCAGATCCTGACTGAGGAGGACTCGGGCCTGCTCATCCCTGGACTCTTAGTAACCCCTTGGCCTGCTACTATACTCCCCTCCATCCCCGCCTCCCCTTTAGCTCTTTTCTGTCAACACCGGAACTAGCTACACAGGAAGTGGTTTCACTCCTCAGGATCCCCCTCCCCCAAACCAGGTCTCTTCCCTCCCTAAGACTGATCCTGATGTGGGATCCTGCTCTTCTCACCTTCTCCCTTGACTTACTGGGACAGGGAAGGGCATGGTTCTAGTTGGACCTAGGATGCTCTGCTCTCCAGTACAGGCTTATCCCCTAACACTGGTCCAACACAGGGGTTGGGAACTGGGGGTTGAATGGTTGTCCTCAAGCTGTTTACAGTCAGTGTAGGGGATCAGATGTGCACTAATGTAAGAGAAGATACTCTGAGCTACCACAGACACCGGTGACTGTGCCTCGGGTCATGAAAGTGGGATACAGAAATGGGAGAGAGGACCACAGGCCTGGCCTGGCCTTTGATCAATGCTAGCCAGGCTGGAGCAGGACAGACATTTGGGGGTCTTCAAACAGCCCATGTGACTGGGTTTCAGCTCCGTGGCTTGGAGCATGAAAGGAGCCTTGGTTCCGATACCTAATGCCTTGCAATCTTAGGCAAATCGGATCTTTGTGCCTCACTTTGTGGAAGAATGAATTGGGCTTTAATAGCACTTACCTCATAGAGCTGATGTGAGGACTAACTGTAGTAAGGCCCGACTTCTCCAGGGCTACTAGAAATTCTTGCTTTCAGATGACACCCCAAATATACCTGGGACCCCCAGATCTTGTTTGCCCTTAACTTATACTTAAAAACCCCTATCCAAAAATGAGCTTAGAGTACTAAGTTTACCAAACACTACGCAGTCTTCCCATTTTACTGTGATCCCTCCAAACTAGTAACGCTTCAAATCAGCTTTATTATTAGTTTTGGTTCTTAAATAGAGATAGCAGTGGCTGGGGAGGGTGGCGCCTCATCCCTTCACCAATTTCCTTATCAGGGGGTAGAGAGGGAAAGGAGTCAACAGCTGGAGTTGCCATTGGCCACCTCCCATCGTTTACACAGCACCTGGCACATAGTAGGTGCGCAATAAATACCAGCTGTTCAGTTTGGGCAATGGATGGCAAGGCTCCCTTTGGGAGTCTTATACAAGACATTTTACATCCGGTTTACCCACGGTTGTTTGGTCCAGTTTAGGGCCCTTCCGGCTCCATTCTCCGCTTGTAGCTGCCCTATTTTCTAGGAAAGGCCTGGGTGGCACCCTAAGCCCTCTTCCCTGGGCTGCGGGTACTCGAGGGCGGAGACCAGGTCTCTACTGGTGGGCATGCGCTTATTTTTGGAAGGTAACACCTTGGGACCCCTCACTGCCGCCTACTTCTGATCCCCTCCGCCTGGGTTCAAGGGTGCTACTGGGGGAATATGAAGACCCCACGCAACTTGCGGGGATCCGCGTTCCGGGGACGGAGTCAGGCAAGGGGGCGGGATGTGGGCGCTGGAGGCGGGGCCGCAGGCTCCCAGGGCCACCCAGTCGCGCGGCCAGTCTTGCTCCGGGGCCAGAGGTCCGCATGCGGCCGCCACCCCAGGCCTCCCCTGCACGATCGCAGGGCTGGGGCGAGGCCCGCGCGCGCCGGCGGGAAGTCCACGGCCGCGGGAGCCTCCGGATCGGCTCCGGCAGCGCGCGTAGGCGGCCCCGCCACGCGCGCCCAAGTCCACGGACCAAGCCCGAGTTGGGAGGCCGGCTCTGCCCCCCCGAGAGCTTGCTCCGGCCGACAGCGTCCGGCAGCGCGGCACAGCCCCGCCCCCGCACGGAGCGCCGTCCAATGACGCGGTGCGCGCATGCGCACGAGCCACCGCCTGGCAGCCCGGCGAGGCTTTGTGACGTGCCTCCCGCAGCCCCACCCCCTCCAGCAGGGTCAGCAGGTCCCAGTGGTTGCGCTGGCGAGCCACGTCGCTCGGGGCCAGCCCGGCCTGGTCCCGCAGTCCTCGGGTAGCCCCGAGCTCCAGCAACAGCTGCGCCACCTCCATGGCGCCTTCCCGCGCCGCCAGGAACAGCGGCGTCTGCTCCTGTAGGACGGAGACGGGACCGCCCGGGGGCGGGGTCAGGGAGACCACGCCCATACGGCTCTCTCTAGACCCCCCCCCCGCCTGCCCCCAGCCTGAGGATGCTAGCCCCGCCCAAAATGGTCCCGGCCCCGCCCTTCTCCCGCCACGAACGCTGACCACGCCCATAGGCTCTGGCCCCGCCCCCTCCGGGTTTGCGGGATTCCCGCGCTTTTGCTCTCAGGCTCTGGGTTTGTTTGGTGTAGAGGCCTCGGCCGGCGCTAACCCTGCAGTCCTGGGCGTCTTTATCGGCTCCAGCCTGGAGAAGGCAGCGGGCGGCTCGGGCATTGTTCACGGCCGCGGCCCAGTGCAGCGCCGTTTTCCCTAGAACATGATGTGGGAGATCGTTACCCCGCGACTCGGGGTGGGGGGAGCAGACACCTGCATTCCGGTTTCCCACGGGTTCTGCCTTTGAGGGGGTGGGAGGGGAAGGGCTACTTGGGTTCCTCAAAGGCGGGAAGCATTGATTGTCCTGGTAACCGACACAGGCGGCCGGAAGCGGTGCCCTGGTGACGTCACCGGCGCGTGGGGACAATGGGCTTTGTTCTGGGTCGGTGGGACCGAGGGACTCCCTCCCACTTCCCGCAGATACTTTTCCTCTTTCCCAGTTCCTAGTGTGCATTGTTGAGAGCGATGGGGGATGTTCGCGCTTCAGATTGCTGCAGCTTGGAGGGAATATCCCATCCAGTCTGCTGCGATTGCACTTCGAACCCCAGTTGTACCCCACTCTGCCCAGCGTTTCTGTATATATCCCCTCCATTCATACCCCTTTTATCTCTGGCCCCTACGTCAGCTCGGGCTGCAATCAGTTCTTCAACTAGGTCCTCCACGGCCAGCCTGGCAGCCAGCATCAAAGGTGTGGTCCCGTCCTCTGTGCGTGCATCCACTGCGGTCTGTCTGCTGGCTAGTAGGAGCTAGGGGTAGGGGAAGAGGAAACAGCAAGGGCCTCGGACCCTTGGGTTAGCGAGATCAGGCCCCTCACGCTTCCCACCCCCTTCCCAGTTCGCATCCAGTTGTCTTTCCTCTTTGAGGTCTTCAATGTCAGTTTGTCAGACTCTAGGCGAGTCATATGAGTTTTACTTGCAAGCATGCTGCTGTGTCTTTTAGGGGCCCCAGTGCGTACTGACCTGGCAGACCTCCTGAGCATCAGCAGCCACTGCGGTGTGAAGTGGGGTCCGCCCTGCCCGGTCAGGCTGGTTGGGGTTGGCTCCAGCCTCAAGGAGACGACGGGCAGCAGTTGGCCTGGAGAACCGGGCAGCCAGGTGCAGGGGTGTCTCACCAGTGCCCACGGTGTGAGCCTGGGGACAGGCCCCTCCATCCAGCAGTGGTCCCCAGGGCTCAGGATTTCCCAGCCATGGCCCCTGGACAGTCCTGGACTCTACTCCCCCACAGCAGATCGCTGACATCAGGGGTGTTACCCCATCTGTGGATGAGGGTGAATAATGGGCTAGTCAAAAGGATGCCAGACAGAGAGAAGATGGCTCAGAGAATCACAGGCAGAGGAAGTGGGGCTCTGCCTCTTGATTTAGTATCACAAGTGACTTTCCTGCTCTTTGAGCTTCAGTGCCCTCAATCAGCAAAGTCTTAATTCTCAAACAGTGGTTCTCAAGTTTGAGCCTGGGTCACACTTATCTAGAGGGCTTTTTGAGACAGGGTCTCCCTGTAACACCAGCTGGCCTGGAATTCACTGTGTAGACCAGGCTGGCCTTGAATCACAGAGATCTACCGTCCTTTGCCTCTCAAGTGCTGGGACTAAAAGCATGTGCCACCACGCCTGGCCTCTAGAGGGCTTTTTAGATTGCTTAGTATGTCTGATTTCTGAGAACTTGAATTCCTTCCTGACAGATTCGCAGGTGATGTTGGTCTGTCCAAGGACCCTACTTTGAGAACTAACTCTTTTCAAGGCATCAGCTGTAAGGTTAGTTCTTCAAGTTTGGATACTAGTGGATTTTTTATTCTAAAAGGGTGGAATTTCTTTTTCTTGGTTGAGGGTGGCTCAGCTTGTGTACCAGGTCCACAGGTGTTCACCCCAGGAACTTCAATCTCGCACTCCTGAGGAGGCGTCAGCATGGCTACCTGTGGGAGCTCTTCACAGCCGCTGTTCAGTGGCCAGAGATGGCACTTGGAGGCTGGTTCTTCAGCCTTGAAGCAAGAGCAAAGAGCCGTGAAGGCCATTGAGTGGTCCTCTCATCCCCTCCATCACCCCCTTATCACCTGGCTGACCTCCTCTCCCTCCTCAGGGCCTGAGCACATGGCCACTCCATCCTCATCGACTTCCACCTCTGGCTTCAGCGCCCTGGACAGGGGTGAGTGGGTAGAGGTTACATAGGCCACCAATCAGGATCCCCGGCTTAAAGGGCAGTACTTTGTGTAGAGGCAAGATGCTATAGAGCTGTTGCTAAAAAGAGATCCAGAAAATTAGGGGGTCATTTATTTATTTATTTTTTGGTCTTTTTGAGACAGGGTCTCCCTGTAGCCCCATCTGTCCTGGATTCACTATGGAGACCAGGCTGGCCTTGAACTCACAGAGATCCGTCTGCCTCTGCCTCCCGAGTGCTAGGATCAAAGGCATGCGCAACCACGCCGGGCTAGGATCCCCAGCTTTTTAGCATCCTTCCTACCCCTCAACTTCTGCTGTACTATTTCTTTCCACAATGACACTCCGTTCCTTGAGCCCCAGACCCTCTCCATTCTCACTTGAGGCCAATGCTGTCCTCTCCTAGTGGGGGCCTCCGGCGGTGGGGTGCCTGCTGTGTCCCAGGCCTTCGAGTGAAACCAGGGGGCAGCCACAGGGCTCCATGCTCTCTACGGCGACGTCGGATGAGCTGGAGGACAAGAAGAGCCCCGACGGCCAGGAGAAGCACCCCAGCTACCGGAGAGCACAGTACAGGCCAGGGGAGTTGGTTGACTGGGGGCCCTGGAGAGAGAGAGAGAGAGAGAGAGAGAGAGAGAGACCCAAAGAGGGACCATTCCTGGTGAGACTGGGCCAGTGGTGTGAACCCTTTGCCTCAGTTTCCTTACCTGTGAAATGGAAATAACACCTGCTTTATGGAGTTAAATGTTTTAGGAGTAAAATGGTGAGAGCAGAGCCTATGGAAGTGTGATATGATAGTTATTTCAGAAGCTCAGACCCAAGGTTGGTTAGAGGACCATGGCAGAGGTTAGCGCAGAGTACTTAGGGAAATAAGATGGGATGCCAAAGAACCAGAGTCAGGAGGAGGTCCAGCCTGAGGAAGAGGTGTGTGTTTAGTGGGGGCCAAGTCCCCCCACCAAGAGCAAGTTAGGTCCTGGTTTGATCTCTCCAGAAATGGCGTCAGCAAAGGTCAGGAGAAACTGTTGGGGTCACCTACCAGTGCCTGCATGAGGGTGGGCAGCCAGCAAGGGTCCAGGCAGCAGGGGCTCCAGGGCTCCCACTGCAGCCATCGCTGCAAGGAATCGGAGCAGGAGCCCAGAGTCCCAGGGGCATCGGGATGCAGGGTGGTCAGGGCCACAGTGGGACTGATCCACACCCATTACCACCACAAACCTACAGGAAAGGCACCTCAGGGATCTGTGGCTAGTCTGGGTGCCCTTCCTTCTGCCCCCCCATCCCTCACCTACCCAGCGCCAAGGGAGTCTGTCTCCTTGTCCATAGGCTGGGTGTGAGAGGCTTGTCTCTCCTGAGGAGAGGAATCCCGAGTTCCCCTCAGCTCCTCTTCGGCCCGTGCCCCCGGGTAGGGGAATACCATGTCCCTGTTCTCACTGTCCTTCCTCACCCACAGCCCAACCCTCAAAGTCAGGGACAGCACTCGGGCCAGCGCAAGTAGCTGCTGGTCCAGGGCTGGGGGGCTTAGCACCACCAGCAGGGCAAGGGAGGGCCCCCACTCTGAGTCCCCATCTTCAGGTCTGCAGTCACCCCCATCCCAGCCACATTCTGCAGTGTTGCATCCTTTCTCGCAGTGCCCATTGTGGAAGTGATCTTGGCAGTATTGATCATAGGCTGGGCTGTGGTAGAGGAGAGATCCGACTCAGGACACTCCTCAAACCTGACTCCCCTCTTTAGAGAGAATTCCTGGCACACCAAGGCCTCTAGGACTCTGGCTGCTAAGCAGAAGCAGCTATGCTTCCAGGATGGTCACCAAACACTGACATCTCCTGACACTGGTCTCCTAGGACCAGCTTTCCCTCCTGTCCCTCCAAACTCTCCTTTCTCCCTGAAAGAGAGTTTAAGACCCCTTTCAAGGGTACTGGTTGCCAGGAGAGGTGTTTGATGTCTATAGGGCTGAGGGAGGGAGGCTTGAGGCCCGAGTCCATAGGTCTCTCAGGAGTCCAGATATAGGCTGTGACCCACCTGGTATCAGTCCCCTGGTTGCCCTGGATTGGAGTCCAGAGTCTATCTTAGCACAGAAACTCCTTGAAGCCTAAGGCTGTGTCATCCTGTAACTTGGGCATCTATGTGCCCCCCGACTCCCACCCATCCCCCATTCCCAGTGGGCTCACGTGCAGGCTGGCGGCATCTCACAGTCATAGCCATCAAACAGACACTCTTCAGAGTTGCACTGTGGGTGACACCGTCCATCCCGGAACAGAAGCCAGCACTGGGAGTGGGAGGGGCAGCCCTTCCAGGGGTCCGGGACCCCCAGAGAGCAGTCCCCTCCATCCCAGTTTCCTTCTGGACCACTGCAGCTAGCATCACAGGCTCCATCCCCACCTCTGCCCTCACACCCCTCTGCCCCTGGCCCCTGACACCGGGGCCCTGGAGAGTTGGGAGGGCAGGAACATTGAAAACCAGGGCCACCCAGCCCAGGGGTCTCTGAGCAGCTGCCGTTGTGCAGGCAGGGTGAGGGGGGTCCACAGCCTCGAGGAGCTGGAGGTGTCAGGCAGTCGGGGCCCCCAAAGCCACTGAGGCAGGCACAGAGGGGTGGCAAGCCCTGCCTAGGGGAGGGCAGACACAGGCCCCCGTGGTGACAGTGATGGATGCCGCAGGAAGGGGCTCTGTGGCTGCAGGTGGGGCCTTGGAAACCCTGTGGCAGGAAGGAGAGGATGCAGAGATTTTAGGCTGGACTTCCACACCCTTCATGTAAACCTGGGGGTTCTAGATTGTCACGTCTAAAAGGGACCTCAGAGTTACTTATATGGGTGTTATAAGTATGCCTCGGATTACACACTTGACAGAATACGCTTGGTGGAAATGGATGAACCAGCATCCTGGGAGGTAAAGTTGATAGGGTTGAACTCTGTTACAGCATTATCTTAATCCTTGGAGATAGGATCATGTGCTGCGTCCCAGAGAGAACCGAGGAGGGTGAATGTTCTTAATATTGGGATTCTAGGTTTGGTTTAGGATGTTAGAATAATGAAGGCCAGGCGCAAACCAGTGTGAGTTGATCATGACAAGGTTTATGATGAATCCAGTTCAATGTATCTTGGAATGTTAAGACTTTATTTTTCATTTTATTTTTGATTGTGTGCGTGCGTGCGTGCGTGCGTGCGTGCGTGTGTGTGTGTGTGGCTGGGCATTATGCGTATGTGTGCATAGGAGGCCACTGAAGTCAGAGGTATCAGATCCCCCAGGAGCTGGAGTTACTGGTGGTTATGAGCTGCCAGGTGTGGTGGCGCCTGCCTTTAGTCCCAGCAGAGGTGGATCTCTGTGAGATCAAGGCCAACTTGGTCTATGTAGCAAGTTGCAGGCCAGCTGGGGCTACAGGGAGACCCTATCTCAAAACAAAACCAAAAAAACTGCAGCAAAACTAGGTGATTCTGAGCTGCCTTGTGTGGTTGCTGGGAATTGAAATGTACCTTAACCACTGAGCCATCTCACCAGTCCTTGGAAGTTTTTTTTTTTTTTTGAGACAGAGGAGTCTCATGTATCTCAGGCTAACCTTAAATTCACTATGTAGCCAAGGCTAACCTTGAGCTCTCCATCCTCTTGCCTCCACTTCCCAAGTACAGGGATTATAGGACTGCACCACCATATCTTCTGAACACAGCCTCCGTGCTGCTGACTGATCTTACCCCTCCTGACTGATTCCAAGGGCCGCTCACCACTGTGAACTTGGGATAGCTCTCTCCGGTAATTCCCATTCCAGCACTCTCCTGCACGCCCCTCCAGGATTCTGGCTTCTGTATTCTCACCTTTCATCCTCTGAGGGTCAAGAGAGAAGCCAGTGTTGCAGCCGCTTACCTTGGGGCAGTGGCAGGTGAAACCAGGGGGCAGTCCTGCTGTGGCCTCACAGGACCCTCCATGGGTGCAGGGCTGACTCTGGCAGGGGTCCGTGTCTATCTCACACCTCTGGCCTGTGGTGGGGTGAGACTAAATGTCACACATGGTTTCATCACTGCCTCTGTCCTGACTCACTTCTGAGAGTCAACTCTGTACTAGATGTATGTGGGTGAAAGGATTCTAGGGTGTCTTCTCTGGGATGTGATGTGGCAGGCAGGAGGATGAGGAGGCTAGGCTATGTTATGGGTACAGATGGTCTGGGTCTCCCTAGTGTGATTAGACGGGCCCCAGAGATGTCCATTCCCCAAATCCAGGTCTCACCTGTGTGTCCAGGCAGACACTGGCAGTAGAAGGCATTGGCTAGAGATTTGCAGGCCGCAGTGCCTTTGGGGTGGCAGGGCTGGTCGAGACACTCATCCACATCCCCCTCACAGCGTAGCCCCACAAAACCTGGAGGGCAGGCACAGTGGAAACCTCCAGGTTTGGAGGTGCAGGTCCCATGGTTGTGACAGGGCTGAGACTGACAAGCATTGAGTTCTTTTGAGCAGTTCTGGCCTTCATAGCCTGGGGCACACTGTGGACACAGAGGATCAAAGGAACCAGTGGATGAGCTGAGCTCAAGGTAGTCAGCCCATCCCTCCACCTTCTGGCTCAACAGCATCACTGAACTCAGTATCTTTCACCATCACATGTAGCTCAGGCCTGTCTCAACACAACACACTGTCATCTACTAACACAGCCTAATCTTCCCCAGTCCCAAATAATGCACACTACCACTGAGCATAGCCTCAATTTTGGTCATCTCTCTCTCTTCCCTACCAATGTACCCTCCAGGTCCTTCCATAAATTCATACGCTTCTACTGAGTGCCTACTTGGTGCCAGGCACTGTGTATGTGCACACATGTGCATGGGTATACATATGCATAACACACGGAGGTCAGAGGAGATTGGGATTACAGACATGTGCCTGACTTTTTGTGTAGGTTCTGGGGCTCTGAACACAGATCCTCATGCTTGTGAGGCACACAATTGACAGCCATCTCCCCAGCCTGCTTGGTCTGTCTTACGTACAGATAAAGGGAAATGGAGAATTCATTCCTGTTTCTAGGAAGCTCAGCCAGGCAGAGTAGAGAGGTTGTTGGCATTTAGCGTGTAATTTTTATACAGAACCTTGTATAGTCCTCCTGGAAGCTTTTAATAAAGTTTATCTCATTAGATCCTCACTTCACAGATGATGAAACAGAGTCTGCAGAAAGGTGAGGTGATTGCACAAGTCACACAGCTCTAGTGACCCGAGCACAACTAGCTCTGCCCTGAACCACGTTCCAGTTGCTTCATGCTGTTCTGCTTGTGAAGGAAAAGTCACCGACAAATCCATAACTTCCCCCTCAGTGCTTGACAGAGGGTTGAGCAGGCCTGAAGAAGGGAGGCTTTGGAGAGCTGAAGAAAGTAGATTGGCAGAGAATCTGGGGAGTGGCTCAAGAGGGCTGAGTGGAGGGTGGTTCTGGAAACCTCCAGAGGTGGGAGTTTCATGAAAGATGTGGAATTGAATAAAGAGTACAGAGAAATTCACTGATCACTATACACTTTTCTTCTTTGAGACAAGGTCATCCCTAGCCTACCCTACTTAATGTCTGGGAATGTTCCTAAGAGTTAGACATGGTGGGGCTTTGGACATAGCCCATCTGGTAGAGTGTTTGCCTACTATGCACAAAGTCCTGGGTTCCATCCCCAGTACTGTATAAACTGGGCATGGGGGCACATGCCTGTAACCCCAAAGGTAGGAGGACCAGGAGTTCAAGGTCATCCTCAGCAACATAGTGAGTTTGAGGGCCAGCCTTGGCTACATGAGACCCTATTTTAAAAAAAAGTTGGAAGTGGTGGCTGCAGAGTGGAGTCAGGGATCTGCTGGGGACACACCTTGTGCTTCTGATCACAAACTGTGTTTCTGAGCACAGGAATTAGACTGTTCCTCATTCCAAGTTTTCTCTCTTTGGCATTGTGACCTGGACCAGCAACCCCTCCTCTGGCTCAGAGAGAAACAGGACAATTAGAGGCAGGTGCCTCTGGGTCACCCTGCAGTGGAAGTGGGTGGGAAAGGCTGTTCTAGGCAGAGGCACAGGAGGGGACAAGGCTGAGAAGTGGAGCTGGTGTGTGTGTGTGTGTGTGTGTGTGTGTGTGTGTGTGTGTGTGTGTGAAAGAACGCCATGGGATTTTTGTGGTGCTGGGGGGGGAGAGGGGGGCAGAGGGAGGAGAGGGGTGAGATGGGGAAACAGGACAATTAGAGGCAGGTGCCTCTGGGTCACCCTGCAGTGGAAGTGGGTGGGAAAGGCTGTTCTAGGCAGAGGCACAGGAGGGGACAAGGCTGAGAAGTGGAGCTGGTGTGTGTGTGTGTGTGTGTGTGTGTGTGTGTGTGTGTGTGTGTAAGAAAGCCATGGCAGTTTTATGATGCTGGGGCAGGAGAGTGGGGGACAGGGACAGATGAGGTATGATAGGCAGGTAGGGACATGTGCCATGTAGGGCTTTGGCTGCATTCCAAGGACGAAGTTGACATCCCTGAAGGGTGTTAACCAGGATGGACAGGTTAGCTTAACATTATCAGTAGAGCCCTTTGGCAGTGGGTAAAGACTGAACCAATAGGCACAAATGTGGATGCAAGGCTGATAGGTAGGATGGTGGGTAGGAGTTTGATCAAGGTATCAAGACAGAATGCAATAAAGGCCTAGGCTAGTACAGAGAGATAAAGGGTGAAGGGGAAAGGACGAGTTGGGAAACGAGGTAGAAAGCCTGGCCTGGTGGTTAGTGGGATGACTGGGCTAAAGGGTAGAGGACAGGATACTTGAGGTCCTCACCAACCCTCCCCACTGTGTTCCTTTTCCACACAGTCCTGTTGCCCCCTCAACCTCCATCTCCTCTAGATCTCTTACCTGGCAGAGATACCCACTGGGCTGGACCACACAAGTGGCTCCATGCTGGCAAGGCTTAGACTCACAGGGATTCATCTTATCCTGGCATAGCTTGCCTTGGAATCCAGGGGGGCAGCGGCAGAAGTAAGAGGCCCCCCTGTCAATACAGATGCCTCCATTGTGGCACAGGGCAGAGACCTCCAGGCCTGGGGAGAAAGACAGACAGGAGAGGATGACACATATTGTGGGGAAGGATGCTCGGGGTAGGCAGGGTGAGATGTCAGTGTGGTGGGGTTATCTGTGGTCCAGCCTGGGTCAGTTTTGAGTGGCTCCAGGTAAGTTATGTCCCTGGCAGCTGAGTGAAGCTGGAGTCTTGTCTGGGCTTGGTGGTATTGAGTGTGGTGGCAAAATGGAGCTGTGTTAGGCTGCCCTGGCTGTTGAACTGTAAAATTACTCATTATAATTTGCTCTTGATAGCTTTGGTCAAAACACAGGCTGTGTGACTGCCGTGAGGGTTGGGGCAAAGGAGGACTCTGTTCCCCAGTTGGCCCCAGGGCTGGTACCTTGGCTCAGCGCAGCCTTCTGGCAGGACACTGGGAGGTCACAGAGGGGCCCTGTCCATCCCTGAAGGCACAGGCACCGGAAGGAAGGCCCACTCTGGAGGCAGCGGGCAGTGTGTGGGCAGGCCTTCTGGGCACACAGGTCCATCAGAGTCTGAGGGTTGGAAGAGAGTATGAGCCAGGCAAGGCCTGAGCTTCCCAGGCCTGGAGCTGATCCTCTGCCAATTCTGGCAAAGTCCCAAACCTTTCTGACTTGTTGGAAATGGCCTGAACCAGGTGACTCGCCCCGATTTCCTCCAATCTTCACATTCCAGAATAGCTCTCAAGATCAGAAATCCACTCAGGTCCCCATCTCCAGCATTTTTGGGACAGAGTCTCAGGTAGCCTAGGCTGGTGTCAAACTTGCTATGTAGCTGAAGCTGGACTTGATCCCTGATCCTCTTGCCTTTGCCTCCCAAGTGCTAGCATAACAGGCAGCACCACTATACCCAGCCTCCCTGCTGGCTTGCTTCACCTCAACCTCAAGAAAGATCCCCAATTTCTAGATCTCCCTACCTCTTTTCACACGAACATCTCCCCAGGCTTCCCTGTGGTCCACCTTTTTAGTCCTGGAAACCACTAACTAGAGCTCGTCAGCTCCTCCCTCTTTGGTATCCCGCACCTTCCTTACCTGGCAGCTGCTTCCGGTGTATCCATGGGGGCAGATGCAGCGGGGACCTTGAGGGGTGTCCTGGCAGGTTGCCCTGTTCTTACAGGGACTGGAGAAGACAGAAACAGAGGGAGTATGTAATGAGTGGCAAGCCCCGGGGAGATGGTTGGCTGGCTGGGAAGGGAGGAGGTAGCACAGAGCCCAAGGAGAGGTGGAGAGGACGTGGGGGAGGCACAGGGTCCCTCTGTTCCTCCTGGGGGTTCCTCAGGTGCTACTCACCTGTCTGTACAGCTGGGGCGGATCCTCCTCTCACAGCGTGGGCCCTGGAAACCCGTGGCACAAAGGCAGGAGGAAGTGCCAGGCCTATTCACACAGGTACCCCCATTGAGGCACGGGGCTGGAGAGAGGAGGCTGTGAGGGGTTGGGTTCCATGCCTGTAACCTGGCTGGTGACCTTGGTCACACACAACGCACAAGACATACACTTCCCACCAAAGCCTCAGTTTACTTATGTCTGGTTGCTTATTTGTTTTTTAAATATTTTACTTATTTTTATTTTATGTGTATTAGCGTATTGCCTGCATGTGTGTAAGTGCACCTGTGTTGGTTAATGCCCACAGAGGTCAGAAGAGGGCATAGGATTCCTCCTGGGACTGGAGTTATGGACAGTTGTTAGCCACCATGTGGGTGCTGGGAATTGAATCTGGGTCCTCTGCAAGAGCAGCCAGTGCTCTTAACAGCCATCTCTGCAGCCCCCATTACTTATTTATTAAGAACCCATTTTTGTTTAATCCCAGCACTCAGGAGGCAGAGGCAGGTGGATCTTTTTGGTCTACATAGTGAGTTTCAGGCCAACTAAGTCCACAGGGAGACCTTGTCTAAAAAATTATTTTTACTTTTTTTTTTTTTTTTTGTAAAATGGGGTTTTGTGCATGTCAAAGTGTGGAGATCAGAGGACAACTGGAAGGAGTCAGTTCTTTCCTATCCCTGGGTCCTGGGAATTGAACTCAGGGCTTGGTGGCAAGCACCCTGACCCACTGAGCCATCTCCTTTGCCCTAATTTATTTATTTGACAGGGTCTCATGTAGTTTAGGCTGGCTTTGGACTGGATATACAGGGAGGGAAGGATAATCTTGAACTCCAGATACTTTGCTTCTACCTCCTGAGGGCTAGAATTACAGGTGTGCACCACCATGCCTGGTTTATGTAGTGCTGGGATCCAACCCAGGGCTTCTTGGATGCTGGGCCAGCCCTCTACTAACTGAGCTGTATTCCCAGTCTCCAGTTAAATGTTCAAAGCTGTCACAGACACCCTGCCCAGCCCATGTATCCGCCTGTGGTTCAGCCCCAGGATGGTACTCACTAGACACACAGTGGTCAATGACAGTTTGGCAGTGGGGACCGGTGTGACTTGGAGGGCAGGTGCAGGAGTAGCCTTTGGGACTGGTGCTGCAGGACCCACCGTTGAGACAGGGTCCTGAGTGACAAGCTGTTGCCTCTTCACCACAGGTGGGTCCTGAGGAAACAGGTGGGATCTGAAAAATGGGGTCCTCCTCTCCCTCCTCTCTCTCTCTCCTCTTTATCCTTTCCCTGACCTTCCTGACCCTCTTCCCCTTATCCGCTACTCCATCCAGCCTATTTTCTTACTACCTCCCAAGAGCTGCCCGTGTCTCCGCAGCTCACACTGTTTTCCTTGCAGCTCTCTTAGCATCGCCTTTGATTTTGGAGGCTGGAGTGTATATGGTCTAGGGAGAGACTCACCTGTGTAGCCTGTGGGGCAGGTACAATTGTAGCCAGAGGGTTGTGGGTGGCAGGTCCCCCCATGGGCACAGGGTGTGGAGATGCAGCCCCCGAGCTCTGTGTCACATTCTGGTCCGGTCCAACCCACATCACATACACAGGAGGATCTGCTGTAAAGAGGAGGGGAGAGGTCTTTGCTCTCTTTTCCCTGTTGGAGGAACTCTTACGACTGTCTCGCTATTGGCCTTGAAACTCTTATTGGCTCCCCTACTTCCTCTTTCCTTCCCTCCCCTCTTCTTTCTTGTTCTTTTTAAAGGGTCTTGTGTAACCCAGGCTGGCCTTGAATTCACTATATAGCTGAGGATGACCTTGAATTTTTTTTTTTTGAGACAGGGTCTCCCTGTAGCCCCAGCTGACCTGGAACTCACTATGTAGACCAGGCTGGCCTCCATTTCACAGAGCTCCACCTGCCTCTGCCTCCTAAGTGCTGGGGTTAAAGGCATGAACCCCCGCACCTGGCTGACCTTAAACTTCAGAGCCTCCTATCCCTATCTCTTGAGTGCTGAGATTTCAGGCCACCACACCCAGTTTATGCAGTGCTAGGGATCAAACCAGGGCATTCTAGGCAAGCACTCTACCAACTGAACAATACACCCCCTGTGTCTCCCGACTTTTAGAGACAGGGTCTCATGTATCTCAGTCTGGCCTTGAACTCCTGATCCTCCTGACTTTACCTCCCAAGTTCTGGGAGGTAAAGGAATGTAACAACACACTTGGCTCGCTCTAGGGTGTCTCCCCAGTGCTGGGAACAGTGTCCACACAAAGATGCTCACTAGATATTTATGTACATGATACATGGGAGATGAATCTGCCTGGGATTAGTGCTCTTCTCTCTGCTCTGACCCTCCAGTCCTCCTCCATCACCCTCATGACATGCTAACTCTCTCCTCTTTGGGTACCACTCATCAGTTGTGCCCCCACTTTCCCTTTCCCAAAGAACCTTGCCATTGTAAGGTTTCCCACCGGTCACATCCCACTGGCCTGTACCTCGCCTACTGTCTTCTTCTGCCCTAGCTGAGGCCGAGAGGGGAGCGTGGGGAGGCCTGGAAGGTGTTACCTTTGGCAGTGCCCGTGGTGGCAGGTGCAGCTGTCCTCAGAGGGGGTACAGCCAGGACTTCCGTCAGGGCAGAGGCAGTGGCCCTTGTCTTCCTGATCTTGGCATTTCTGCTCAGGTTGGCACAGGTTGGGGGTACACAGGGGAACCTCACAGAGCTGACCTGTGGGTTGTGGGGAGATGACGGAGAGGAAACAAAGCCCCTTGATGTTCTGAGGGTGTCAAAGGCCACTTCTTTTTTTTTATTTATTTTTTTATTTTTTGAGACAGGGTCTTCCTGTAGCCTCAGCCGGCCTGGAACTCACTAGACCAGGCTGGCCTCAATGTCACAGAGATCCACCTGCCTCTGCCTCCCAAGTGGTGGGATTAAAGGCGTGTGCCACCAGGTCCAGGTTAAAAACATTCATTTTTACTTTATATGTACGAGTGTCTTGCCTGCATGTATGTATGTGTACCACATGCATGCCTGGTGGTCATGGAAGCCAGCAGAGGATGTTGGATACCCTTGGAGCTAGAGCTACAGACAGTTGTAAGATACTCTGTTGGACTCTGGGAACTGAAACCAAGTCCTTTGTGAGAGCAGCAAATACTCTTAACCACTGAGCCATCTTTCTAGCCCAAGGGGCACTTCTTTTGTTTTTTTCAGTGCTAGGAATTGAACTTAGGGTCTCGCACATGCTAGGCAAGTGCTCTACCACTGAGCTACATTCCCAGCCCCAAAGGCCACTTATGTGTGGTTTAATATTTTATTTATTATTTTTATTTTGTGTATGTGTGTATTGCCTGCATAGTGCACCCGTGTCGTGCAATGCCCTCGGAGGACAGAAGAGGCTGTAGGAGCCCCTGGGACTAGAGTTACAGACAATTGTTAGCTGCCATGTAGGTGCTGGGATTCAAACCCGGGTCTTCTTCAAGAACAGCCAGTGTTCTTAACTGCTGAGCCATCTCTCCAGCCCCCCATGCTTTCTTTTAAAAAAATATTTATTTTTATTTAATGTGTATGAGTGTATTGCCTACATGCGTGTAAGTGCACCCTTGTCATGCAGTGCCCAGGGAGGTCAGAAGATGTCTAATTCCCCTGGAACTGGAATTACAGACAGTTGTTAGCTCCCTTGTGAGTGTTGGGAATTGAACCTGGGCCCTCTGTAAGAGCAGCCAGTGCTCTTGACTGCTGAGCCGTCTCCCCAGCCCTTCAGGGCACTGTCTAACTTCCTATCACATGGGCCCCTCTGTGACCTGATTTTCCTACATCTTGGTCTTGTTCTGCCCTATGGCCCTGTGCTCTCCCCACCTGTGCCTTCGTCCGTGTGGTCATCGCCACTTCCAACACACTGCCTGGCTTTCTGTTCTTAGACGCCCCACTAGTCTCTTAAGATTCAGTTCAGTCATTACTTGGGTGAAAAAGGATCATGATTGGAAAAAGTTTCTGCATTTTGCTGTCAGAGTCACTGTGTCATAGTCAACAAAAGCTGTGTTGGTCTCTGCAGTGGGTTTAAAGCCACTTCTGTGTCTTGTGTGGTAGGAGTTACTTGATGTAGTTAAAATTTGTTATAATTGGGGGCTGGAGAGATGGCTCAGCAGTTAAGAACATTGACTGTTCTTGCAGAGGACCCGGGTTCGAATCCCAGCACCCACATGGCAGATGTCACTGTGTCATAGTCAACAAAAGCTGTGTTGGTCTCTGCAGTGGGTTTAAAGCCACTTCTGTGTCTTGTGTGGTAGGAGTTACTTGATGTAGTTAAAATTTGTTATAATTGGGGGCTGGAGAGATGGCTCAGCAGTTAAGAACATTGACTGTTCTTGCAGAGGACCCGGGTTCGAATCCCAGCACCCACATGGCAGATAACTGGCACCCTTGTGTAGTCACTGGACAGCTGGAGAGATGGCTCAGCGGTTAAGATCGCTGACTGCTCTTGCAGAGGACCCAGATTCGATTCCCAGCACCTGCGTTGTGGCTGTGAACTGTCCTTGACTTCAGTTCCTGGGGAATCCGAAGCCCACTTCTGACCTCCATGGCATTGCACAACACGGGTCCACTCACATACATGCAGGCAATGCACTCATCTCATACACATAAAATAAATAATAAATAAAATATTTAAAAAATTTTATAATTGTATGTGTGTGTTTGCATGACGTGTGTGCAGGCAGGTGTGTGCCATGGTGCATGTGTGAAGGCCAGAGGACGATGTGTGTCTCTTTCTTCCTTCACGTGGATTCCAGGTTTGAACTCACATCTTTAGGCTTACATGGAAAGCAGTTTTACCTGGCGGGCCAACTCGCTGGCCCAACGTTTACTTATTTACCTTGGTTTTTGAAGTACTGGGGATTGAACCTAGGGACCCATGCTGGTTAGGCAAGCACTTTGCTACTGAGCTACACAGGGAGAGCATCAGGCTCTCATGGTAGGCACTTAATAAATGCCTGCTGAAAAGCACGTGCATGGCTTCCTTCTCAGCCCTGATCTCGGCTCCTGAGTTCCCTGCACATCCATTCATTCATATTGTGTCCAGTGTGGGTCTATGATAACACACAACCTTGTCCCGATGGCTATCCAGTTGTGTAGGTTTTGTGCTGACTGACTTAAGGGGTACCATTCCATTCTGAGCCCACATCCCAACTACCAACCATCCGCCCGTGGCCTCTTGCTCACACACCCACCCAGTTCTTTCTCTGTCTCTCCTGACCTGTGAAGTCAGAGGGGCAGAGGCAGAAGAAGGCTCCTGGGAGATCAAGGCAGCTGGCTCCAGTGGGGCAGGGGTCACTCAGACACTCGTCCACCTCTGTCTCACACTGTGGTCCTTCAAAGCCTGCGGCACAGAGAGGGGTCAGGAACTACATAGATGTCCCAACCCCCTGGGTCTGAGCTTCAGTTTACCTGGGGGACACTCGCAGCTGAAGGCTCCAGGCTGGTCCCGGCAGCGCCCTCCATTGGTGCAGGGGGAGCTGCTGCACTCGTCCATGTCATCCTCACACCTGGCACCAGTGAAGCCTGGCAGGGAAGGGGGTGGGATGGGAGGGGAGCCCAAGGTCATTCAGGGAGGCACAACATTAAGAAAGGTGAACCTGGAGGGCTTCTCTAAGGAGACGGGACACTTGGGTTGGGCAACAGAGGGTGATGCACAAAGAGAGGAGTCAGACTCTGCTGACTGCGGGGCTGTGAGCAAGCTACCCAGCATCCCTCCCTGCTCATTCCCTCCACGTATGGTGTAGTATTGGAACACAGGCCGGGGGTGTGGCTCAGTGGTAGAGTGCTTGCCTAGCATGGGTTCCATCCCACTCATTGATAAAGAGAGAACCTATTTTAGGTTACCATTGACTAAACGACTCAATGTCTAAAAACCACAAAGCCCAAGTCCCTGTCCTGGAGTAAATACTCAGTAACTAGCTATCTTAATAGTGTGGAGCAGAGGCTTGTGTGGTGGAGATGGAGACGAAAGACCTGGGAGGCATTATCTGTGTCCAGTGTCTACGTCAAGGCCAGCCTGGGACCCAACATGCAGGGAGAGTACACAGAAGACAGGACAGACATCTGGGCGATTTGTCAGGACAGAGGTGAGGGTACGGAGTAACACAGGAAGATTTAGGGATGTGACAAGAGTTCGGAGAGCTGAGGAGCTGGAGAAATAGGGTGCTCTGTGGCCAGATTGGAGGGTGGTTCAAGGAAGCCTGGCCTCTGGGAACTGAGGCGGGCCAGACTGGAATCTACCTACCGGGCAGGCAGACACACCGGAAGCCATTGAGCAGGTCATGGCAGCTAGCTTGGTTCAGGCAAGGATCAGAGGCACACTCATTGATCTCCACCTCACAGAGCTGCCCTTCCAAGCCTAAGGACACAATGTGGTGAGAAGTGGGGTTCAGCCAGGCTCAGCCAGGCGGTAGCTCAGCCTTCTATCTGGAAGACCTGGGTTCTGAAGCAGCTCTGCTCCGAACTTGCAGAGTGCCCCTCTTGCCCGGTGCTGCCTGTGTGTTGGACCCTGAGGTCTATCTCGCTCTTCTGGGGATGTGACTTTGCTTCCCTCAAGTATGAAGGTTCAGGGACAGGGGCACCTGTAGGGAGGCTGAGAGGAAATGCCTTTTGGGGCCATTTCTGTGAATCTAGAGGTCGGGGCTGACCTGGTGGGCTGCCCAGCCGGGAGACACTCGAGGTACAAAAGAAACGAGTGGGCTTCCGCCCAGGGGGCGAGTCACATCTCTTGTTCTACCTGGGCCACTGTGCCAGGGGAACAGGGATCCCAACTGGGGTGGTGGAGGTGGTTGCGGCAGTGATCGTGGTGGTTGTGATGGTGATTATGTTGTTGGTAATGGTGGTTACAGTGGTGATGGTGGTGGTGATAGTGATGGTGATGATGGTATTGGTGATGGTGGTAGTGATGATGATGGTGGTGGTGGAGGAGGATTTGAAGGGCATTAGGGAAGCAGAGTCACTCCCATATTTTCACCTTTAAGTTAACCCTGGTCTGCATGATGTCATGGTCCATCTCCTGGACTCACTGCCTCTTTCCCCTCGCCTGGGCAGCCTGCCTCTGACACTCCTTGGTATCTCCAACCTTCTCCCTTGGGTCACTAAACAGTTCTTTCTACTTTTCTGTGCTTGTCTATGGGTAGTCTGAGCCATGATGCTTGGGTGCTGCTCAGCTTCCAAGGGGGGTGGAGTGAAGTGGTTGAAACTGTTGAAGTCCTGGGTTGGACTCTGCTACTGACTTGACCTTGGAGAAACCACTCGACCTTTCTGTGCCCCAGTTTCTTAGTTTTTAAAACGGGGATAATAGCGTGCTGACCCCTGGTTTTGAAGAGCATTAGACAATGTATGCGAGATGCTCAGACACTGCCTGGCACAGTCAGCTGCTATTTTTTGTCATCCCGGCTGGCTTGTGGCTCTCTCCCACCTGCCCTGGTAAAGCCAGCCTGGAGATGGGGCAGCCCTGTGGCATTCCTTTCCAATTGCATCAGCTCTAGCTAGTTGGAATTTCAAGGGTTTATGCTTTGTCTCTGCATGGGAGAGTTGTGTGATTAAGGAGGACATTCTGGATGGGCACAAGCAGAGAGGCAAGTTTGCTAACTGCCGTGCTGCCTTCTTTGCAGACTGTGCAGTGGAACTGGTTGTACAGTCTGGTGATCATGGAACTGAACAGTGCACAACCTTGTTACTGTCTAGGGAAGCCCACCCTTGTCCTAGGGTCATGAGTGTCCCAGTTTTTCACTAGGGGGTAGGAAGAGGAGAAGCATGCTGTAGTAAATGATGCCAATTGCTCTGGCTAGACAGCTACCCTGGGTTCAGTGTCAGTGTTCCATCTCTCCCACACCAAGGCCACACCCAGCTGTACCTGGTGGGCAGAGGCAGCGGAAGGTGGCCAGTAGGTCCAGGCAGGTGCTGCCCGGGCTGCAGGGCTGGGACAGGCACTCGTTGTGATTGGCTTCGCAGCGGGAGCCCGTGTAGCCCGGTGGGCATAGGCAGTTAAAGGAGCCAGGGGTGTTGAGGCAGGTGCCGCCATGCTCACAGGGACTGGGACCCTGCTGGGCTGGGAAGAGAGAAGAGCTGGGATTCACAGGGTTTGGGGGTAGAGACCAGACTATCAGGGAAGGTGATGTGGGGAGGGTCTGTCTGTGGTTGATGAGACCGAATTGGGGAGGGAACTTGGGAGCTTGTGTATTTATGATGGAGGACGAAGGGACAATCTGGGGTTTGGAGGGCTGGGCACTGAGGAGAGGGACCGTACCAAACCTAGACCCTGTCAAAGAAAGAAGCTGTTTAGTATTTTTGTTGTTGTTTATTTTCTTTCCATTTTCATGTGTGCGTGTGTGTGTGTTTGTGCGTGTGTGTATGTGTGTGTGTGTGTGTGTAGGTCGGAGGTTGATGTGGGAAATCATCATTAATCACTCTTCTGTCTTACTCATTGAGGCAGGATCTCTCAATCAAACCCAGAGATGGACTTAGTACTGCAAGCCCTGCCTCTGCCTTCTGAGTCTGGAATTAGAGGTGGTCCATCCACCACATCCACCCAGCATTTGGTTCTGGGGACCTAAACTCCTGTCCTCAGGTTTGTGTAGCAACTACTTTAACCACTGAGGCATCTACCCATTCTCACATTTTAGTTTTTTGAGACAGGATCTCACATATCCTTAGGCTGGCCTTGAACTCAATATGTAGCTGAAGCTGACCTTGAACGTCTGATCTTGCTTCTCCCTCCTGAATGCTGGGATTACAAGCATGCACCACTATGTCTAGCTAGCATTTTTTTTTTCCCCAATTTGAAAAGCAATCTGTCCTGTTCTCTATTTAGCACGAAGGCCTGGTTGGTCTTAGAGGGGCTCTGCTGGGGGACCCTTACCTATTTGACATTCATCCAGGTCTTGGTGACAGGTGGGTCCTGAGTAGCCAGGCTGGCATAAGCAGAGGGTGGAGCCCGTCAGAGGATTGGTGTTGCACTGGGCATCTCCATGACACGGCTGGCTCAGGCACATGTCTTCCAGGTGGCACAGGAGGCCTGCAGGGTACCCAGGGCAAGGTGCTCGCAGTCCGTTTGGGGTTCCCCAATGCCCGCCTGGAGCTGCACCTCTCCCGCAACCTCCCCATTCCCTCTGCCTGCACCTGTGCGTCCAGGTGGGCAGAGACAGGTGAAGGAGCCCACACGGTCAATGCAGGTGGATCCGGGGGCACAGGTGGCAGCCTCACAGTCGTCTAAATTCTCCTCACAGCTGGAGCCTCCCCAGCCGCTCACACACACACAGTGAAAGCTGCCAGCCAAGTTCTGGCAGGTACCGCCATTTCTGCAGCGAGGGAGACCCTGGGCCTCACATTCATCAACATCTTCAGAGCAATCCCAGCCTGGAAGGTGGGGGTAGAGAGGAGAAGAGGGCTGAATCTGGAAGCCTTGTGAAGAGAGGAGGGCTGGAGTGGGTGTTGGCTGTCACCTGAACTTGGCTTAAATGACTCACCTGTCCAGGTCTTTGGGCAGAGGCAGGTGTAGGTACCCAGCCCATCCAGGCAAGTGGCTCCATTCTGACACTGGTGCCAGACACAGTCATCTGGATTCATCTCACAGTCCAGGCCTGTGAAACCTGACAGGATCATTGTCTGAGCCTGGAGCCCACTCAAGGGTGAGAACCCTCCCTGCTCAGAGAGAGGGGCTGCAGGAGAGCCCCTGGGAGAACATACCTGGGGGGCAGAGGCAGAGGTGAAAGGTGGCATCTCCTTCTGGCACCAGTTGGCAGGTGCCCCCATTGAAACAGCCCTCAGGAGGGCAGGGTCCCTTCCGGAGCTTGCACTGGGGACCCTCCCGCCCTGCAGGGCAGAGACACTGGAAGGAGCCCAGGGTATTGTGGCAGGAGGTGCCTTTAGGGCAGGGTCCTGGCTCCAGGAAGCACTCGTTGACGTCATGTTCGCAGGTATGACCCTCGAAGCCGGGTGGGCAGCGACACTGGATTTGGGGGTACGTGGCCAGGCACTGACCTCCATTGGCACAGGGGTTGGTTGAGCAGAAGTCTCTGAGTTGGCATTGCTCACCTGCCATAGGGGACAAGAATGGAGTTGTTGGGGTGGATTTGGGCACTGCACAGATATGTTGCGTGCATCTGAGCCATGCTCAGGCCTTGTGCGTGAGCTCTGTCTACTTTTCCTTTTCCCTCTAGTTATTCTCCTGTCCCTGCTGCCCTGTTGTGGTACCCCTCTGCCTTAGTTTTGCCATGTCTTGGAGGGTTGTGTTCAGACCGTCCATATTTTCTTTTTTTAAAAAATTTTATTTGTTATTTTTATTTTATGTGTAGGCGTGTATTGCCTGCATGTAGGTACCCATGTCGTGCAATGCCCACGGAGGTCAGAAGAGGCTGTCAGATTCCCTGGGACTGGAGTTATGGACAGTTGTTAGCTGCCCTGTGGGTGCTGGGATTCGACCCAAGGTCTTCTGCAAGAACAACTCTCTCCAGCCCCAACTGTCCATATTTTCTATGCTGAAGAATGACACATGTAGCTAACAATGGAGTTATTACAAATTGGCCCTACCTGGGAAAATTTGGGACATGGTGGTCTCTGCAGTGGTAACCATCTTGGGTAAAGGTGAAATTGCCCAGCGGCACCAGCTGGTCACTCGGCCTTTCTGACAGGTCCCCATTGTTACTATTACCTTGTTTTTTGTTTTCTTTGAGACAAGGTTTTATGTCAATATGAACTTCTGATCCTCCTGCCTCTACCTTCCCAGTGCAGGCACGTGGCACTATGCTGTTTATACACAGCTGGGGATCGACCCAGGGCTTTGTGCATGTTAGGCAAGTACTCTACCAACTGAGCTACATCCCCAGCCCTATTTCCTCTTCTTTTGGGAGTTGGTTCTCTCCTTCCACCATGTGGGTCCTGGCGATCAAACTCAGGTCATCAGCCTTTACTCCACCCCAATTATGCCCTATTATTCTTTGCGAGACTTTAATGGTCTAGGGAGTTTAACAGGATGCTCAGCAGGCATCCATGTGCTCCAGTAGTGATGGCAGCAGCAGTAGCAGCCAGTCCCTGCATATATAGATGACGTGCTGGGCACAAGCTAAGGCACCAACCACTGCATACAGGTCCTGTGCTGGGCACTGAGCTAAGGCACTAGTCACTGCATACAGGTCATGTGCTGGGCACTGAGCTAAGGCACCAACCACTGCATACAGGTCCCGTGCTGGGCACCGAGCTAAGGCACCAACCACTGCATACAGGTCCTGTGCTGGGCACCGAGCTAAGGCACAACCACTGCATACAGGTCCCGTGCTGGGCACTGAGCTAAGGCACAACCACTGCATACAGGTCACATGCTGGGCACCAAGCAAAGTGAGCACTTTCTGGTTTATTCTCGCACCAACTTTATGCAGTGTGGATGTTAGTCTTTCTGTTTGTCCACTGACAGCTGAGGAACCAGCCAGCTCAAGTGTCTTAAACAAGATCAAGTAGCAGAGCCGGCATTTGTCCCTATTCTGAGGTAGGATGCTCGCCCCGGAGGTAGACCACTCTTCCTGTGATGCACCCCCATCTCTCTCTCTGGAGCAGACCACTCAGCCACATCACACCCCTACCTCAGCACTTGTAGCTATTCCAGGTACATCTTTGGGCACCTGCCATTTAGAACTGGGACCAATTAGATACTCAGACTGCTGTCTAGAGCCCCCTGGTTGAGAAAGGCACAGTCCTCTAGTAGCCAGGCAGAGGGGAGCTGGACAGGGCCAGCAGAGGCATCAGGATGGTGAGCTAAGGGGGCTCATGGCACCCTTAGTTGGAAGTATTCCAACATTTTAAAGCAGCTACATACTTGTGAATGTCAGTCTTGAGGAAAGGGGTCCTTGCTAAGAACTGGATTGTTGAGTCTCATGTCCTCCGTCTTCCTAAGGCTCCAGTTCTATCTTTCCTGCCCCTTGGCCTAGTCGGTGGTCCCGCCCATCCCCTCTTTATGGGTAATACTGGCTGTCAATGTGACAGGCCCTGGAATCATCTAGCAAGCACGTGTGTGAGGGAGTTTTTAGACAGGGTTAATTGAGGTGGGATATGACCCCTAAACGTGGATCATATCATTTCCCAGGCTGGGGTCCTGGATTGCATAAAAAAAGCTGAGCTCTTGGGTCTGGAGAGATGGCTCAGCGGTTAAGAACACCGGTAGTTCTTGCAGAAGACCCGAATTTGAATCCCAGCACCCACATGGCAACTAACAACTGTCTGTAACTCCAGTCCCAGGGGATCCGACAGCCTCTTCTGACCTCTGTGGGCATTGCACGACACAGGTGCACTTACCTACACGCAGGCAATACACACACACACATAAAATAAAAATAATAAATAAAATACTAAAAAAAAAAGCTGAGTCCATGTGTTCGTCTGTCTGTGTGCTGGTTAGTTTTAACTGTCAACTTGCCACAACGTAGAGGCATCTGAGGAGAACGCCTCAATTGAAGACTAGTCTAGGTCAGGTTGGCCTGTGGGAATGTCTGTGGGGGATTGTTAATTGATGTGTGAAGACTCAGCCCATTGTGGGCGGCACCTTTCCCTAGGCGGGGTGGGGGGTGGTCTGGAACTATATGAGACAGGACAGGGCCAGATGGAAGCCAGGAAGTTCTTTCCACTCTTGCCTGTGGATGCTGTGTGACTAACTGCTTTGAGTGCCTGCCTTGACGTTTCCTCAACAATGGGCTGTCGCCTGGAATTGTAAGTCAAATGAACTCTTCCCTCCCTTACGTTGCTTTTAAATTTTTTTATCTTTATATTTCTGAGAATTTCAGACATGAGTATTGTCTCTGCATTTAAAAGAATATTTTTTTTTACTATTTTATGTGTATGAATGTATTGCCTGTATGTATGTGAGTGCACCCATGTCGTGAAGAGGGCTTCGGATTCCCCTGGAACTGGAGTTAAGGACGGTTCGTAGCCACCATGTGGGTGCTGGGAATTGAACCTGGGTCCTCTGCAAGAGCAGTCAGTGCTCTTAACCACTGAGCCATCTCTCCAGTATACACATGAGCACCATTAAATGGTGCACCGGGTCCATTGCTCATGTGTACCTGTGTTTCGGGCTGTCCATTTGGGAATAGAAAACCTCTCGGGGAGTTTGTCCCTGGAGAAAATGGGCTCTCCCTCCCTCAGCATCAACACTGCCTATAGGTCTTCATCTTGGGGGGGGAACCCCGTGACATTCCCCCAATTCTCCTCAGCATATCACCGGATTTTGCCTTACACGGATCTCGTTAGACTACTGTGGAGATTGCATTGGTGCAAACCTAGGTTGCTTTTTGTCACAGTGTCTGTCGCAGCACAGTAACGCAAGGACAACACTTGGCTTCCTGTCTGTGAATGCTGGCTGCTTCATGCTCCTGCTACCATGATTCCTGCGTAATGGACTGCACCTTGAACTCAGCCAAAATAAGCCCTTGCTTCTGTATGTTGTTTTGTCAGCGCAACAAGGCACCTCCTCACCATCCTCACGGAGGCTTACCTGTCCACCCGGGCATACAGGAGCACTGTGGGTGACCTGAGACCTGGATGTGGCAGCGGCCCCTTTGGTAACAGAAGGAGGGTGGACAGAGTTCTTCCAGCTGGGCCTGGCACCGCTCGCCGGTGAAGCCAGGGGGACAGGTGCAGGAAAAGCGGAGGGGCAGTGAAGAAGCAGGGCTCGAGGAGCCTGGGGGTGTGGGAAGCAGGGCTTGGCAGCTGCCCCCATTCTGACAGATCTGGGTACCCAGGCAGGGGTCAGGGAACTGACACGTGTCACCCAGAAAGCCAGGGGCACACCTGGAGGAGAGAGGACATCTCAGGTCAGTGGCTCCTTTCGTCTCTCCCTCCCTCCTTTGTCTCCCTCTTTCACCTCTTCCGCTTGTCTTCCCGTCCCCCACCTGGCTCTCTCCATCTTCTAGTCTCTCATTCCCACAAGGCATATTTACCGGCAGGCCACTTGTCCCTGAGACAGGCTCAGGCAGGTGCCTCCGTTGGCGCAGGGTTCTGGGAAACCACCACACAGCCGCTCTGGGAATGGAACGAGAGGATGAGATGGAGCCCAGGCTTCCTCCCTCAGGTGTTTCTCAGAGACCAGCTCCCAGTAGCCCCCCACCTCATGCTGCCCGTAAGTGCTGTATACACCATCCTCTCCTTCACACCCCAGCCCCCATGTGGCTCCTCTGCCCCAGCTTCTTCCATCCCAGGCTTCTCAGTTGCTAACCCCCCTTTCCTGTTTATTCTCTGACCTCCCAAGTCCAGGCCTGCTCCATCCCTCGGAAGCAGGACATCAGGGATCCGGAGGGGAGCCAAGGGCACTCCTGGGATGTGAATGGCTGAGACCCAGAAGGGATTTCCTCCAGGAAGGGCCCAGCATTGAGCCCACAGGGGTGGAGGTGGGGGTGGGGTGGGGGTAGGGATAGCTACATGGAAAGGGACTTGGTGGGCTCTCGCCCTTCTATGTTTCCATCTCCTACTCACCCCCATCTTTCCCCCTAGCAGGTGGTCAAGTTTTTCCCTGGTCTCTCCCACAATGAGAGCTCTTGGCTTTTTACTCCAGGGCCAACTGACTTTTCCCTGGGGGTGGGCACCCTCCCTCCCACCCATCCCCCAGTAGGCACCACCCCTGGCATCAGGCCTGAAACCTGGGTCTGAGGAGCTGTCTTAGCAGCAGTTGGCTCTCCCTGCGAGTTGTCCCCACTTGAGGAGAAGGGATCTCCTCCATCTATTTTCCCTTGAGAGCCTGTGGCTCAACCCTCTTCCCTGACCACAGCAGGCATCTTCCTGAGTGAGATGCGCCCCCAACCTCCTCCACCTCTGCCAATGTCTCACCTCCGGTTAGGACAGCTGGGAAACGCAGCATCAGGGTCAGCAGTGGCAGCAGCAGCAGCAGCAGGAACAGGGGCTGCATTCCAGAGCTCCTGCCCCTGGCCCAGATCCCCTCTCCCTCTTCAGGCAGGGACCCTTAGGGCCCTCGCAGTGAGGCAGGGCCAGCTCCTCTGCTCCTTCCTCCTCCTGGGCCTGTTGCACGCCTAAGTCTGAGCTGCTTCCTGAGTCACACAATGTCCTGGACACCCTAGTGATGGGGGTTGGGGGAGGGAGAGGAACATTGAGGGGGATGAAGGAGGGGCCTCTGTATCTGGCAACCTTTGGAAGAGGACAGTACGGCTAGACTAGACCACAGGTGAGAGGAGGGGAGAGCTGGTTTGGCTCCTGCTGCCCCTGAGGGCAGTCCCAGTCCTTTTAAGCATGGGGGCGGCAGGTGGCTGCTGAGTCCCAGAAAGGGCAGGACCTGGAAACAGGGGTGCGGGGGGATGAGGTCACTCCTTATCCCTCTTTCCTGGAGAGGATGCTCAGCTTCCGATATAGCACAGATACTCCTCAAAAGATTGGCCGCTTGTAATTTGAAATCACTAACCTTGGCAGAGGGAATCCAGGGGACTTTTAATCCTTTCCTTGGCTTTCTCTGGGAGGTTTTTTTTTTTTTTTTTTTTTAAATCCGGTTTAGACAAGCACATGCTCCTGCCTTGTTGGTCTGGGGCACTCTGTGTAGATCAGGCTGACCTGAAATTTAGAGCACTCTTCCTTCCTCTGTCCCCAGGTGTTGAGGTTACCAGCATGTGCCATCCTGCCTGGCCTTTTTTCTGGAACTTCCTTTTCTCTGTCTGAGAAACAGGCATGATGCTGAGCTACTTTCTTCTTTCTTTAGTGGGGATGGAGCCCTGACCTGCCTGGGAGACAGCTGCTCTACCACTGAGCCATACCTGCAGACTGCTTGGCTGCATTTAGGAAGGGGAAGTCTTGGCCCTCTTTAGAGAGGAAGGTGTAAGACTGCCCTTATCAAAGGTAAATGGACAAAAAGTATTCCACCCACTTATGCTTCGCTCCCCTGCAAAGGATGCTGGGACACAGGGGATATCAACCAGGCCATAAAATCAGAGCAAATAAAAACACAAAAGAGAATTCTACCTTCTTTTATTTGATACATTTTTAATGTGTGTTGTTTCTGCCTGTATGTAAGTCCACCTGTGCATTCAATGTCCGTGGAGGCCAGAAGAGGGCCTGGGATTCAGTGGAACTGGAGTTACAGATGGCTGTTAGCTGCCATGTGGTACTGGGAACTGAACTCAGGTCCTCTGCAAGAGCAGTCAGTACTCTGAACTGCTGAGCCATCTCTCCAGCAACAAAAAACCCATTTTTAAAGACAGGATCTTACTCTGTAGCCTAGGCTTGCCTGTAACTCTCTATGAAGCAAGGCTAGCCTCAAAGTCATGGTGATGCTCCTGCCTCAGTCTCCCAAGTACTGGGATTACAGGCATATACCATCATACCCAACTTTATTCTTTCTCGAGTCACCCAGTCCAGCTTTGGGGTCAGCCACATAGGGTTCCTTCAGTAGTGCTGGAAACTGAGCTTAGGGTAGTGGAGTGTCCAGGGGAGCAACTCACTCAACTTTGAGGAATCCTGGATACAGCCTGGAGCACTGGGCAGTTGAGGAGCTGTAACAGGACTAACTCCCCACTCCCCCACCTGCCCCTGCTCTTAAAGATAGGATTTCATTTGCTATGTAGCTGATGTTGACCTTGAACTCCTGATGCTCCTGCCTCCATCTCCCAAGTGCCGGGATGACAGGTGCTCACCGCACACAATGCCTGTTTTATGTGGTGTTAAAGATCAAATTCAGAGCACTGTGCATGCTAGGCAAGCACCTGTCAACTGAGTTATAATCTTAGCCTCCTTTTGAGTGCAAGTCACTTACTATGTTTTGTAGGATGATCCAACTTTTGGCCATATCTGATGCTTCTTTTGAGGAGTGCTTGTTATGGAACCCAGTGTCTCACACATGCCAACACATGCTCCACTGCTGACCACACTCCCAGCCCCTCCATCATCACTCTTAAATCATTGTCCAGGAAATCTACCCTATGGGGAGCAACCACTCATTCCAATCAGTTTCCTAGTGAGTTGTGTCTAGGAGGGCCTCAGTTTTTAAAATAGCATCCATCATGTTGCAGTAAATATTCTAGAACTTACACATTTGTGTCATTTGCTTTTCTTAGGCCAACCTCTGGAAGTGAAACCACCGAGCCCGTGGTTGACCACAGAGTCAAACTTTCCCACAAGTATTCTTCAGGATGCAGTGCAGGACTTCATATACCCTAGCCAGTAGCATCTGTGTATTGCATTCTCCTCAGCCCTCAGTATTAGAACTCCTGCCACTTAGGGTGAAACGGCATCTCGTTGCTGTTTTAAAATTTCGTTTGCTGGGTGTGGTGGTAAGCACCTGGAATCCCAGCATTTGAGAGGTTGAGGCAGGAGGATCAGAAATTCAGGGCCAACCTGGGCTACATAGGGAAACTTGGTCTCAAAAGAAATACAGAGTTTGTTCAACCAACCCCTCCCCTTCCTGGCAGCATTTTGTTGTGAGGGTTAACATTTTCACACATGTGATGGTATTCATGTTTCTTTTGTGAGTTTCCTGTCTGTGTTTTGGGCCCATTGTCCTACTGGTGTGTCATTTTCCCAGAACCTTCCCTAGTGGAAGTGGCAGCTGAGATCTGGGAAGATTTAGTGTGCACAGCCTTGCTTTTGCACTGTCTGGTTTGCAGACCAGCAAAAGGAAACTAGGAAGGGGGTGTCTGGCTTCTTACAGAACCGCAGACGCCCCGCTTGGAAAGAACCGGTGTGGTTGCCAGCTCTACACCGTTTAGAAAAGGAGCCTGGGGCGCTAGGCTGGACCTTGTGAGAAAGAAGAAATGGCAATAGAGACAGGGAAGTGGTGAGACTCAGGGGGAACCAAGAGTTTGTGGGCGACAAGGGGGCGTGTGTGCTGCTCCGCCCAGTTCTTGCTTTATCCTGCCCAAGGCAAGGCAGTGTGCACCTGGTCAGGCTATCCGTGCTGTTCCCGGGTCCAGGCGACCTCGCTGACTTCTAGGACCTGACAGCTCAAAAGTAGGATGCGTCCCCGAGAGCTTGCTTCTCTTTCCAGATGGCTTCCCAGGGGTTGATGCTGTTGCTGGTGGAACCATCATTGTGGTGAGGGCAACATGCCAGGGACACAGAGGTGTAAAACCACTCCTTTCCTGGTGCTGCCCCATCAAAGTCATTCATTTGTTCAGCTGGTTTTCCTTTCATTGTATATCCCAGGAGAAGGATAGATGTGTCAATCACTCATACTTCAATTGTGGGAACATTCCACTTTAAGAGGATCAGCCCTTGTGTTTGCTCCTCTCCGCCTGGCTCATTCCTTCATCTCAAAAGCCTGCTTTCTGAGTCAGGCTTGGTGGTGCATGCCGTTAAGCCCAGCACCCAGGAGGCAGGCGGATCTCTGGGAGATCAAGCCCAGCTTATAGTGAGTTCCAGGCCAGCTGTGACTAGAAACCCTGTCTTAAAAACAAGCAAGCAGGCAAGCAAGCAAGCAAGCAGGCAAGCAGGCAAGCAGGCAAACAAGCATTGTTGCAAGCAAACACAAAAGTCTCCTTTTCCGTAAGGCCTTTCTTCACCATCCCATTCCAAAAATAGAAGCCTTCTCCTAGTTCCTCATCCCTTAGTTTTCCTCCTCCTCCCCCTTCCCCTCCCCCAGCCCCAGCTGGCCTGGGACGATGTAGACCAGGCTAGCCTTGAACTCACAGAGATCCACCTGCCTCTGCCTGCTGAATGCTGGGATTAAAGGCGTGCGCCGTCTAACTCACAAGTTACACTATTATTTTATCTTCTTATTTACACTGCCGGTTTGGCAGTCAGCCACATCTCCAAGGATTGGGGATGGAACAGTTGAGAAAACAGAATTGTAGAACCCAGCTCTCGGGTTGGAGAGATGGCTCAGTGATTAAGAGTGCTTTCTGATTGAGATTGGTACTTTGCTATCACCTTGATGCACTTGGGAACAGGGATCTCAGCTGGAATTTCCTCCATCAGATTGGCCTGTGGGCATGTCTCTGGGCCATTTTCTTGATTGCTTTTGATGTGGGAGGGCCTGGTCCTCTGTGAATGGTGCCATCCCCCAGCAGGTGGACAACTTGGGCTGTATAAGAAAGGTAGTTTTCCTATATAAACCTCTGCCTCTGCCATAATAAATGAGCTGTCCACTGGGCGGCGGGGGGGGGGAGGTACTTGAGGGGCTGGAGAGATGGCTCAGCAGTTAAGAACACTGGTTGTTTTTGCAGAAGACCCTCAAGCCCACCCCCAGTGACATGCTTCCTCCAGGACAGCCGCACCTTCTAAAACCTCCCAAAACAGCACCATCATCTGGGGACAAAATGTCCAATTACTTGGAGCCTATGGGATACATTTTCATTCAAACCATCACAACCTCTGACCCAAGATAGCAGCACTCTGAGATGAACCAAGACTTAATGGCAGGCAGGATCTAGACCATCATATAGGTAAACCAGGTTATGTCTGGGTTTTCACTAGGCCTCATCCTGGGTCAGTGAGTTGTCTCTATCAACCAGTTCTGCAGGAGTTCAAGAAGAAGATGAAGGACATCAAAGAAGGCAGACCTCTGTCTACGAAGATTTCTGTGAAGCTTGCCAAACTCTGGGATTTTGAAGGATGAGACTGAGAAGGGGTCAGCTGAGAAAGCTGTGCAGAAGGGGTGGAGGAGATGTCATGCCAACATGGTCAATATTTTCGCTACTTAGTTTTTATGCATACAACTGTATCAAGGGATCAAGCCCGGATAAACATCCTCTGTCCCCCACTTTCAAAAAAACAAAACAAAGCAGTTGACAGGAAAGCCAGGCCTGACGGTGAAAACCTGTCATGAGTTGGAGGGATCCAAACTCAGGTCCTCATGACTGAGCAGTAAGCACTCTTAACTGCTCAGTGATCTCTGTTCCCTCTTTCTCTTTCTTTGAACAGGGTCTCATGTAGCCCAGGCTGGCCTCAAACTCACTATGTAGTGGAGGATGACCTTGAACTTGTCATGTCCCTCCTGACTCTGACTCTGTCTCTTAGCATTGGGATTACATAGTAAACCTAACCTTCCACTTTGAGCCCTCTTGAGATGGAGGTTACTTCCTGCCGATGCAAGTTTGGCAAAGCTCCCTGAGCAGCCCCATCTCTCCCTCTTGTGCCCCAGGAGTTCTACTGAATTATTTTCAATCCATCAAACATTTATCAAAGCCCTTTAGAAAAGTCCATTCAATTTTATTTTAAGCAGAAAAGGACATGGCTCTAAACAAAAGCTCCGGTTTCTCTACCCTTGTTCCCCACAGGAACTCCCGAGGTGTTCACCACTGCTGTCTAGTAAAGCCTTTCTGCAATGGGAATGAAGGTGTTTCCTGTCTGTGCAGACCTTGAAGGATGGTGTGCAGGACGCTTTAGTGTCAACTTCACACACCTGGGTTGAGGGAGCCTCAGTTGGGGAATTTCCTTCATTGGACTGGCCTGTGGCCATGTCTGGGGGGCATCTTCTTCATTACTGAATGATGTGGGAGGGTCCAGCCCACTGTGGGTGGTGCCACCCCTGGGCAGGTGGGCCTGTGTTGTATAAGAAAGCAGGCTGAGCGGGGGCCAGAGGAGCAAGCCAGTAAGCAGCATTCCTCCATGGCCTGTGTTCCGGCTCCTGCCTCCAGGTTCCTGCCCTGAGTTCCTAACTTGCGCTCCCTGATGAACTGTGACCCGGGAGATGTAAGACAAATAAACCCTTTCCTCTCCAAGTTGGTAGTGGTCAGAATGTTTTGTCACAGCAATGGAGAAATAAACTAGAACAGATGGTTACTGAA
>NW_008358192.1:133987-135224 GCF_000622305.1 Nannospalax galili | reverse complement strand
GGGAGATGGGAGATGTAAGACAAATAAACCCTTTCCTCTCCAAGTTGGTAGTGGTCAGAATGTTTTGTCACAGCAATGGAGAAATAAACTAGAACAGATGGTTACTGAATGAGGAACTTAAGTTCTGAATTTTGATTTTTTTTTTTTTTTAAAGACAAGGTCTCATGTAACCCATCTCAAAACTTGCTAAGTACCTAAGGATGATCTTGAACTGATCCTCCTGCTTCTGCCTCCCAAGTGCTAATGTTACAGGTGTGTACTGCTATGCCCTGTTCTTGAGGTGCTGGGGATCAAACATAAGACTTTGTGTGGGTAAGGCAAACTCTACTAACTGAGCTCCAGAACCAGCCCATACTTATTAATTTGTTTTTGAGACAGGATCTCATGTATTCCAGCTGGCCTCAAACCCACTATGTAGCCCAGGATGGCAGTGAATTTCCTTCACCTCCTGAGTGCTGGACTTAGATGTATGAGCCCCCATGTCCAGTTTGTGTGGTACTGGGAATGAAACCCAGTCCACACAAAAGGTCTTGTGCATGTAGGCAAACACCCTACCAACTGAGCTACATTCCCAACCTTCCCGCCCCCCGCGCCCCGTCTTTCCCTCCCTCCCTCCCTCCCTCCCTCGTTTTCAAGCATAGAGTTGAAAGCTTGCCTTCCTCCCTCCCTCCCTTCCTTCCATGCTGGGACTAAAATCCAGGGCCTTGCAACAGGCAAGTGGTCTGCCAGTGAGCTACACCCAAGTCTCAATTTTCTTTAATTTTAATGAATTAATGTAGCGTCATTTGACTAGTGGATACCACATTAAACATACCAACTCCAGATGTCTTTCCTCTTGGGAGAATATGGCGTGTGGTAGGCCTGTCTCATCATCTATTGAATCATAGTTATGCTTCTTTCTTGATTGCTACAGGCTTGTGCATTTGAAGGGAGTAGATTAAGCAGCCTGAGCTCAGCTGCTGGCCTTGCACCTTTAATGAAAGTAGATGGATGCCAATGGATTGTCTTAAAATGAATGCTTCATTATCAGTAAATGTTGGATGTATTCTGATTTTATATACCTGTACATACCCCAGGTCGTGGAAAATATTTTGGGATGAAATGAGGCTGTGAGTGAAGAAAGTTTTTTTAAAAAAATATTTTATTGACTCCCATCCTCAGACCTCTTGGGGTAAGTCTATAGCGCAGCCCTCCGCGCTTTGACTCCCCAAGCCACATTCACCCTTCCATCTCCCCC
>NW_008358192.1:132681-133463 GCF_000622305.1 Nannospalax galili | reverse complement strand
TTAGCTGATAGGTACTTTGTGGGATGCCCTATTTACATATGGAAGTGGGCTCCTGCCAGGCTGTCAGACTGCCTGAAAATCACACAGGAAAAGCTGGCAGTTCCAGAGCCGGAGACCATGGCTACTTCAAAAGATGAGTCAGGAAGATGCTGGGGGAAGGCACCCTGCTGATAAAAGGAGTCTCTGCATATGAAGCCGAGCCCATAGGCTATCCGGACATGGAGAGACTGCTACTTTACACATCAGGGGTCCCCAACACCAACTTAGTGCCTTCCCTGGGCCCTAGGAGCACTGCTTCTGGACCTGGCCCTGCCCTCACCTCCCTTTACTTCCCTGATCTTGCAACACCCGCCAGCCTCTTTCTGGGGCTCCGAGGCTTACCTATCCGCTTCCTGATCCTTTGCATCCAGTACAACCCAGCTACTCAATCCACTCCCTGGGAAATCTTGGGGCTTCTTCCCACCCCATTTGCCTTTGCATCCCTGTGTGGCACAGCCACGGCCAGGATCTCAGGTCAGTCCAACACACAAGTTCCTGAGGCCAAAATCATTCTTAGAAGATTCCAGACCTAAGGAGAAAGTCTGAAAACTTCTGACCCACATTGGAATTGGATGGAATATGCAGGAATTGAGTGATACCGTAAAAAGACCAAACTTGCGAATCATAGGCATACAGGAAGGAGAAGAATCCCAAGACAATGGCATGGACCAGATCTTCAACAGAATTGTGGAAGAAAATTTCCCAAACTTAAAGAAAGACATAAACATACAAATAGAAGAAGG
>NW_008358192.1:112645-126687 GCF_000622305.1 Nannospalax galili | reverse complement strand
TTGTTAGATGCCTGACATGGGTGCTGAGAACCAAACTTGGGTCCTCTGCAAGAGCAGCAAGTGCTCTTACCCACTGAGCTATGGCTTCAGCCCCTGGAGAAAGTTTAAGAAGCCCCAAGTTTGAGTTCCTCTGTGAGCCTTACTCAGTGCCTTCCTCTTTGAAGACAAGAAAATAATCTAATATAAAGGAATTTTTGAGAATTATACAAGTCAATGTTTATGTGGAATCTAGCAAACCACTGGTCTTTATAATGACTGGGGTTTGTCATTTTATTATTATTATTATATTATTATTACTTTGGTCTTTTTGAGACAGGGTCTCCCTATAGCTCCAGCTGGCCTGGAACTCACTATGTGGACCAGGTTGGCCTTGAACTCACAAAGATCCACCTGCTTCTGCCTCCCCGGTACTGGGGTTAAAGGTGTGGTGGCCAGTCTCTTTTACAGAGGATGCACCCTTGGTTAGAAGGCCTTTGGCCAGGGTTTTTACTTCTTGGCTATTTTGGGGAACTCATCACATGTGATTCCTGCTCTTTGCCCCAGAGTCTGCTCTAGCCTCACAGAAGCTGTAAGAAGTGGCCTCTGGGAGCCCGTGGACCCTGGAAACCTGTGGCTCTGGAGCTGCCACCAGGGTGCTGAGTCTCATGGCAGAGCTGTGGGCATGTGCCAACTCTGTCCATCCAGCACCCACTTAACTCTAATGTGGCCATAGCCACCAAAGCCCGTGTCCCTCAGGTGAGCCTGGATCCCCTTAAAGTGCTGCCTTAGGGAGCGCCATGCTGCTAGGAAAGTTTACATTTTGTCAAAACTAACTCCTGATAGCGCTCCCTTCCTTAGGTAAAGACTATGTGAGGCTAATGAATAAACGTCTCTTCAATTAGAATTGTCTCCTGAAGACCAAGATCCGTTCCTTTGACATGCTGTCATCAAGAAGAACACGCCTTCTGTGTCCAGTCTGTGGGAGGACAGGACCCTAATACTATTAATGGCCAGATAACACTACTGGTTGAGTCACATCTAGACTAACCAACCCTCTGTGCTTTTTGTTTCATTTTGTCTTTTTTTTTTTTTTTGGAGCTGAGATCTTTTTGAGACAGGGTCTCCTTGTAGCCCCAGCCATCCTGGAACTCACTATGTAGACCACGCTGGCCTCGAACTCACAGAGCTCCGCCTGCCTCTGCCTCTAGAGTGCTGGGATTAAAGGTGTGCACCACCATCCCCGGCTCCCCTTTGTGCTTTTTAATGTTAGTGAGTCTCAGCCTCTGTATGTTAGTTACTTTCTAGTTGCTATAATAAAATACATGAAAAAGTGATTTAAGGAAGGAAGACTTTACTTTGGAAATTGGTTGAGGGGAAAAGAGCCCATTATGGTGGGGAGCACCAAAACAGGAGCTCGAGACATCTGGTCACATCACATCCAGTCAGGAAGCAAAGAGAGAGAGATGAGTACTGGGACTCAGCTCACTTACTTTTTTTTCTAAATATTTTATTTATTATTTTTATTTTACGTGTGCGAGTATTTTCCCTGCATGTATGTAAGTACACCCATGTTGTGAAATGTCTGTGGAGGTCAGAAGAGGGCATTGGATCCCCTGGAACTGGAATTATGGACAGTCGTTAGCTGCCATGTGGGTCCTGGGATTCGAACCCAGGTCCTCTGGAAGAGCAGCCAGTGCTCTTTAACCACTGAGCTGTCTCTCTGGCACCACACTCTCATTTAAAATTTTTTATTCACCTGGTGACCCCAGCCCATGGGGTTGTGCTGCCTACATTCAGAGTGGGGTCTTCCTTCTTAATTATACATCTCTGTAAGCACCCCACAGACACTCCCAGAACTGTTGACAAGAAGATGAACCCCCACATCCCGCTTGCCTTGTTACCTCTGCACACTGGAGTGGAGCACGGCTCTTCCCATCCCATCGGTAGTTACTGAAGAGGATCTACTTTCATCACTTCTGTAAAATCCAACTGTGTTGATCTTTGACAATATGGATGCCTTCCAGAAAGTCTGATCCAGGAGGAGGGGATGGGAAGGGGAAATAACCCGTTTTCCAGGGCTGGGATCCAGGTGGGGCAGAGAGCAGCTTCTGTTCCAGGTACAGCGTGTCCTTCCCAAGTCGGTGCCTGAGCCAGCTCCAAGGTCTGACCTTGCAAGGGGAGGTAGGACTGGTCTGGCTTGACGAGTTCGTATTGGATGAAGGGGTAAGAGATGGATGAGCAGGTTGCTGGGGACACTTGGTGAGTCTGAGACTGTTTTAGGAAACCCTGGGCTGGGGATCTTTTGGGGTTATCTCTTTCCAAGGAAGGTTAATCATCAACTCTAAGGATAGATTTGTATATTCTTATTGCACAGGCGAGGTTGTGGTTGATTCTGAAATCCTTTTAAAGTTAGAAACAATCACATAAATAGGCCGAAGTTAAAACATCACAAATGAATTATTTTTTTTTCTGGATAGAAAATAATCATGCTGGAGTCTAGAATGAGGAAGGAATTAAAATAATATATAATGCATTTGGTGGCTGGAGAGATGGCTCAGCTGTTAAGAGCTCTTTACTGTTCTTAACCCCAGAGGGCCCAAGTTCGGTTTCCGGCACCCACATCAGGCAGCTCACAACCACCTGAAACTCCAGGTCTAGGGGATATGATGCTTTCCTCTGGCCTCCTTGGGTACCTGCACACACAGACACATACATACACATAATTAAAAATAAAAAA
The DNA here is from genome assembly GCF_000622305.1 of Nannospalax galili. Classification (NCBI taxonomy): domain Eukaryota; kingdom Metazoa; phylum Chordata; class Mammalia; order Rodentia; family Spalacidae; genus Nannospalax; species Nannospalax galili. The sequence goes on along the minus strand of NW_008358192.1, from coordinate 123,971 downwards.
ATAAATCTTTGAAAAATATGATACATTTTAAGTCTAAAATGTTAATATATACAAATTCATCAGTGTGATTAATAAGACAAATAAAACGAGCTACATAAATGGTTGGCCTTCAGTAAATGTCCCTAAGCTCCAGGCCCCAGGGATTCAAAGGGTTTGAATATCTGCATATTTTGTCTTTCTACAACTCTGGAGAAACTTTCCAAACACTTACTGAGTGTAGGGGGTGCTGGAACCAGAGGACTTTCTCTATTTGGAGGAAGCAAGTCCTAGGCAGTTGAAGCCAGAGCTCAGGGGCTTGAGTGAACTTGGGGCAGGAGGCTGGGGATCAGGACAGCAGGGGTGGAAGTGGGCACGTAATAGGGCTGAGGTGGGCGGGGGCAGCAGGTGGTGGGTGGGGAACCTGTCCAGGACCTGTTGTGTGTGGAGGAGTGAGAGATCTGAGAGGACCCACAGTGTGCAGTGTGGGTGAGGTCAGGCTACAGTGTGCTGAGACGGCAGCCCTAGATGGTGGGACTTGCAGCTGACCACCTGAGTGGGTTGGCCGGCTCTCCCCAGAGCCCCAACTCCTGGGGTGTCTGATAGACATCAACTCTAGTTTTGGCTTGTGCTGATGGCCTCAGGTTCCCAGTCTGTCACAGTCTTGGGAGGGCTGCCCATCCTCTTCATATGGCTTACTAGCACGGCTTAAGGCAGGAGGATCTGCCTTCCAGGGCCTGACCTCTTCCTTCCAACTTTCCTAAAACTGGCAGTAGAGACGGTTATAATAGCTACAATGGAGGTGCGACAGAAGGTGGAAAGAAGCCGGGGTGAGCAGCACAGGTCTGCAGTCCAGGCTTGCTGCTTGTGCCTCCTTCACTCCCCACCAAGATATGTAACGGGGACATCATCAAGGGCACCCCCAAATGCACACTCTTGATTCCCTGCTGCTGAGGCTCCTCTATCTTCCCTTGTCAGTTCCTGACACAGTTGCCACCCCGTCCCTTAAGCTGGATGCCTGGGCCTCCCTTTCACCTTTGCAAGCTTTGGCTTCAGTTTGCCAATCAACTTGAGCTGACTCATCACACCCCAAATCTCCAGACCAGGCAGGACCCCGGGGTAACTGTCCCTCTTAGGGCCTTGTCTGGGTTGCTGACGTGGCATCGCCATGTTCTTCCTGCTTCTGCCCATCTGAGTTTCTTTTCCGAACAGTAGCTTGAGGAAAGCCTTCAGGTGATGATCTCAGCTGGGTGCAGTGGTGCAGCCCTGGTCCTAAGACTTGGGAGCAGAGGCAGGAGGATCACCACACGTTTGAGGCCAGCTTGGTCTACATAGTGAATTCTAGGCCATGGGGCTGAACAGTGAGACTCTGCCTCAAAAAGACAAAAGAGAGGGTGGGTTTGGGGGAGGATAAGAGGACTCTTCTTAGCTTCGGGAGCTGGTTTCTGCAGGTGGAAGGGAAGACAGAAATCACTCAGGAGGGTGTGCAGGTGGGGGTAAAGGTGTGGTAAAGGCGGTGCTGGAATGGGAGTTGAGGCCTGAGCCTTCCCTATGCAGACAGGCATGGCTTTCAGAGTGACAGGGGTGAGAGAGCTCTGAGCTGTGCACTTTGTAAACTTTAAACTTCTGTGATAACATTGCACATGTCCCTTTTTGCGTTGGTTATGAAAGGCTCTGTGAAAGGACTCTTCGCCTTAGAAAACAGATAACACACATCAGCTCTCCTCACGCAGAAGTAGTGATGCTGAGCCCGAACTGTCCCGCAGCCTCTTGTGTGTGAACGCTTTGTCCCCAGCTGGTGGCGCTGTTCTGGGAGGCTGTGGAACCTTTAGAAGGTGAGGCCTGCTTGGCAGAGGTAGCCATGAGGGGTGAGCCTTTGCAAGGCAGCCCAGCCCAGGGTTCATCTAGCTTTCTTTGCCTTCTAGTTGGTCAGGATGTGAGGAGTGGCAGATGTGCTCGCCCATAGAGCTGCTCCACCATGACTCTTCTGCTCCGTAGACTCTGCCCCTTAAAACATGAGCCCAAGGGCCGGAGAGAGGGCTGAGTGGTTAAGAGCACTGGCTGCTCTTGTAGAGGACCCGGGTTCAGTTCCCAGCACCCGCACGGCAGCTAACAGGTATCTGATGCCTTCTTCTGACCTCTGCATGACACAGGTGCACTTACATGCTTGCAGGCAATACACTCATACACATTTAAAAAAAAAAAAAGCCAGGCATGGTGGCACACACCTTTAATCCCAGCACTGGGGAGGCAGAGGCAGGTGGATCTCTGTGAGACTACATAGTGAGTTCCAGGCCAGCTGGGGCTACAGAGAGACCTTGTCTCAAAAAGACCAAAAAATAAAGGAAGAAAAAAGAAAATGTCCTTTGGACTTAAGAGCCAAGAATATTCTTTTTTAAAAAATATTTTATTTTTGGGCTGGAGAGATGGCTCAGAGGTTAAGAACACCAGCTGTTCTTGCAGAAGACCTGAGTTCGAATCCCAGCACCCACATGGCAGCTTACAACTGTCCGTAACTCCAGCACAACTGTCCGTAGCTCCAGCTCCAGGGGATCCAACAGCCTCTTCTGTCCTCCGCGGGCATTGCACGACATGGGCGCACTTACCTACGTGCAGGCGATACACGCATACATATCAAATAAAAATAATGAATAAAAAATTAAAAAATTATTTTTATCATTATTTTATTTTATAAAATTTTACTTATTTCTATTTTATGCATATGAGTGTGTGGCCTGAATGTAAGTGCATTTATGTCATGCAATGCCTGTGGAGAACAGAAGAGGGTGTTGGATCCCCTGGAACTGGAGTTATGGACAGTTGTTAGTGACCATGTGGGTCCTGGGAATGGAACCGGAGTTGTCTGCAAGAGCAGTCAGTGCTCTTAACCACTGAGCCATCTCTCCAGCCCTCAAGAGTATTCTTAGAATGACAATTTGGAGAAGTAAAGCATAAATTGTTCCCTTTGAACTTACTCTGGTCAAAGGTGAGAAGGCAGCTGACAGGAATGAGGGAAGCCTGGGGACAGGCCTGTTCATGAGGAGTGCTCCCTGCTTCTGGCTGCTGGGGTTGGCAGTCAGGAAGGTTGGTTTTAAAGCAGAAGGTGGCACCTGAGGGTGAGCTCCCGGGCCTTCACGTCAAGCCCTCAACACACAGTTAGGCGTGTAGAACAGTCTTTTGCTGGTTTCAAGGCTCAGCTTTCTCTTTGTGGATCTGAGTCTTCCCGTGGAAGCGAGGCCGGCCTTGACCCTTTGATTTTTCTGCCTCGGCCTCCCTCATGCTGGATTGCACAGAGCTTCCACGTCTGGCACACTGAATGAGCGTGCTGATCTTCAGCGTCCATTGGAGACACACCTGGGTAGCCACCGGCCAAGATAAGGAGCCCCTTTCTGGTGCCGGCCTTGACCCTTTGATTTTTCTGCCTCGGCCTCCCTCATGCTGGATTGTACAGGAGCTTTCACGTCTGGCACACGGAATGAGCGTGCTGATCTTCAGCGCCCATTGGAGACACCTGGGTAGCCACCGGCCAAGATAAGGAGCCCCTTTCTGGCCTGCTGTCCTGATCTGTCCTAACTGTCCCCTCAGCAACAGGAAACGCCTCATCTGGCGTCCTTCACCCTAGTCCTTAACGTCCTTCACTCAGACTCACACCGCAGATGGCATCCTCGTTGGATTTTCTTCATCTCTTTCCAGATTTCCAAGCTTGCGTCTCCGTAAACCCCTTTCAAACTTCCTGCTGGGAACTGTTCTTTCCGTCTGCCACACTCAGGCCACAAGGGGGCAGCAGAGGCCGAGGCAACCCAGTGGGACTGTCAGTGTGTTCTTTAAAAAAAAAAGTATTTTTATTTTGTGTGCATGCGTGTGCGTGTGTGTGCGTGTGTGTGTGCGTGCGTGTGTGTGTCTACTCACAGATACCAGAAGAGAGTGTTGGATCCCCTGGAGCTGGGGTTACAGGCCGCTGTGAGCCACCTGATGTGGGTGCTGGGAACCGAAGTCTGGTCCTCTGGAAGAGCAGCAAGTGCTCTTACAGGCTGAGCCATCCCTCCAGCCCCTGGCCTGGGGTTTTATACATCCTGGGTCATCGTCCCAGGCGCTGCTTCCCCTCTGAGACATGTGGTTCTAAGGAGGATTTCGCAACCTTTTTGAACATGCCTTTTTGACTAGGCTGGCCTTGGACTCACAGAGATCCACATGCCTCTGCCTCCCGAGTACTGGGATAAAAGACGAGCGCCACCACTCCTGGCTTGTATGTGCCTTCCTATGAGCAAAATATTTAGAGCACACAGCTAACAAATATGCATAATATTAGAGACTATAAAAAGAAACACACAAATATTAAAAGACGGGTGTTAAAGTTCTTATAATAGCAGGGTGTGGTGGCAAACACCTTTAATCCCATCACTTGAGAGGCAGAGGCAGGTGGCTCTGTGATGGGGGCCAGCCTGGTCTACATAGAGAGTTCCAGGCCACCTGGGGCTATAGGGAGATCCTGTCTCAAAAAAGACCAAAAAGAGAAGAAGCTCTTATAGTAGAAGTTCTGCTGTAACCTCATCTTCCCTTCTGGGCCCTCAGATCCCTGGAGCTTTCCTAGTGATGCTGCCTCAGCCTGGTGGTCGCTTGCAGAGCTCAGCCGGGTTAGGGGCAGACCTGGCTCCTGTCTGGGTTTGTCTCTGTGATCCTTTGACCCTGGGTAGGTTTCAACACATCGATGAGCCTCCATGTCACAGCTGTAAGATGAAGATCTAAGAACCACCTTCTAGTGTGATACCCAAAACCACCAGGATGAAGGAAGGATAAGGTGTCCAGAATAAAACAGCAGCGAGCCGCGGGCCTGAGGATTTGTTGGCAATTGGAGCCAGGGGAAGAGGCTCTGTGACAGGAGAGGCCCAGAGTGTACGGCGTACCCGGGGCAGTTAGAATCTTCCTCTCTGGGCTGAACAGGGCCTCGAACTTGCTGTGTAGCAGAAGACGATTTTGAACTCTTGATTCTCCTATCTCCACCTCTGGAATGCCAAGATTACAGGCATGTACACCACACCTGGCATTTGCTGTGGACTTTAACCAGCAGCCACCCAGCACTTGACAGCTCTCTCAGCTTCTGGCAGCCCCGAGTGGCAGCAGCAATAGGCACCACTGTGTGTTACAGCTCCAAACAGGTGTCAGGTATTGGGATCCTCGGTTCCGACAGCAATTAGTGATACTCCTAGTATCACTAATACAGCTAGTGTTGCTTGTAATTCTCAGGCCTAGAGTACTGGGACCCTTGACTCTTAAGAAAAGATTTTTTGAGCTCGGTTCCGACAGCAATTAGTGATACTCCTAGTATCACTAATACAGCTAGTATTGCTTGTAATTCTCAGGCCTAGAGTACTGGGACCCTTGACTCTTAGGAAAAGATTTTTTGAAAAATTATTAATTTTACTTTATGTGTATGGATGTTTTGCCTGCAATGTATGTATGTACACCTATGTGTACAATACCTGTAGAAAGAGGACAGTAAATTCCCTGGAACTGGAGTTATGGATGGTTGTTAACTGCTATGCAGGTGCTGGGACCTGAACTCAGGTCCTCTGCAAGAGCAGCCAGTGCTCTTAACTGCTGAGACATCTCTCCGGTCCCTTATTATTTTTATGTATATGTGTGTGTGTGTGCCTGTGTGAGTATGTGCACATGTGTGTAGGAGCCTATGGAGGCTAGAGGAGGCCGTCTGCTTTCCTGGATCTGGAGTTATAGTGGTTGTGAGAGCTGCCAGATGGGTGCTGGGAACCAAGCCTAGATCCTCTGCAAGAGCATCCAATGCTCTTAATACAGAACCATCTCCCTAGTCCCTTAAAAAGATTTGTTTAATGTTTAATTATAATGTGTATATGTGTGTCTGTGTACACATGTGTGAATGCAAGTGCCTGAAGAAACCAAAAGAGGGTATTGGATTCCCTGGGGCTCGAGTTACAGGCAGCTGTGAGACATCTGACATAGGCACTGGAACTGAACTCAGGTCCTCTGGAAGAAGACGAAGTGCTCTTAACCACTGGGCCATCTCTTCAGCCCCAGTGCCCTTGACTCTTCAAGCCTGTCAGCCCCCAGAGCTTTTCTGGTGACTGGGGCTACAATTTCTCGACCCCGGCTTCTCAAGGCCTCTGCCTTCCTCTCGCCTGCTCTCTGCTTGGCTGTCCTTTGCTGTCTCTGCTTCCTGTGGATTCTACCCCGCCACTTTCTGGCGCTCCTGGTCTTCTTCCTGCTGCTGCTGGTGGCTCCGGCTCTGCCAGCGCTGGCACCATCTGTGCCATGGCCGCCCTGAGCTGCCAGTTACCGCCTGGCTAACACTACAAATGATAAAAAGATCAAAAGAAGTCAAGAAAGGACACTTGAGAGAAGCCTTTACTGGACCCGATTTAAAAAGTATTATTATTGTGCATATGTGTGTGGGCATATGACAGTGGGTGTGTCCATGCCATGGCACACATGTGGAGGTCAGAGGACAACTTCGTGGAGTCAGTTCTCTCCTTTCACCTTTATGTGGGTTTCGGGGCTCGAACTCAGGTTGTCAGGTTTGGTGAATCATCTAGGTGTCCCTAACTTGTTTATTTTGAGATAGGGTCTTACAGACCTCAGACTGCCCTTGAACTCACTATGTAGCTGAGGATGACCTTGAACTGCTGATTGTCCTCCCTCTACCTTCTGAGTGCTGGGATTACACGTATGCACTACTGCATCTGGCTTTAGGATCATATATGTTGTCTATAAGAAAAATCATTTGTGGCTTCTTGGCCTGAGCTTACTGTCAGAGCAGTTGGCTGTGACCCTGATGTGCTGAGCAAGGACAGAGTGGACATCTGATGTCCTAGCCAGGGTTCCTCAGTGTCCTCTGGGGTTCTCAGAGGGAACCTGACCTGCTCTTTGCCACTGCCTCCCACCCCTCCTCCCCATGTGGGAGACACTGGCTGGGATTCAGGGTGAGATATGTTTGTGGCCATATAATACCAAGGTACCAGGAGTCCAAGGTCCTTTGTTGACTCTGTGATGCCTACAACTGAACCTGGGATGGGCTGGAGGGCTGGAGATTGTGTGTGTGTGTGTGTGTGTGTGTGTGTGTGTTTGTGTGTGTGTGTAGTTCCTGGCAGACCTGCCTTTCCCTCATCTTAGAAGTTTTTGGATTAATGTAGCTAGATCAGGGCTCGTGACTTATTTCTGTTTCAGGTGAGATCACGAACTGATAACTCTGTGTGCAGCTCAGTTCCTGATACTTAATCAGGATTCAATTCAACTTTATTTTCTTCTTTCTGTCTTCTCCTAACATTTCCATAAGATTCGTAGGCCTTGAGAAGTCTATTGTGCAGGGGTTGGTGGTGGCATGGGGTGGGGTGGACTTTCATCTTAAAGGGGTACTCTGCAACATTTCAGGCAAACCGTGGAACCACCTTGTCTGGACTCTGCTCGGGCTGCTTTCTTCCTCATGGAGGGAGTGATGTCGGAGGGCAGGGAACACACACCCCACCCACTTTATTCCTTAGCTTTCACTTTAGATGGTGGAAGCCTCAAGAAAAGTTGCTGTTCCAGCCGAGAGGGCTCAGCTTGGCCCCTCCGCGTCCGAGTCTTTGCAGAGGCTGTGACCACTTGTGCCGGGCTCCCTTTCTTTTCCTGTTGTCCTGGGAACCAGCAGCCTCTGCCTCCTGGAGATGCTGAATCCTGAACCCCAGCACTGGGGTGGCGAGCAGGGCTTGGAGCTCTGAGAACAGCTTGGAGAGGGTTGAACTCTGAGGGAAGATTTTGGGTCTGCTGGGTTCTCCAGGGCCCTGAACTTTTCCCATGAGGTCACAGTTTTTCAAGATGGGAGCAAAGAGAAACAGGTAAGTTGGCTTTGAAGACACCTGTGGGCCTTCAGGGGTAAAGCAGGGAGGAGAGCCTGCCCATTATGCAGATAAGGAAACTGAGGTCCAGAAGGTCACATCCCTTGGGGCTCAGCTTGGAGGGGAGCCCAGCGGTCACCCACAGTGTTTGTCCTTCCTAGGCCCTCAGGTGCCTTCTCCCCGTTCCTTCCAAAGAACGGGTGGTTTGGGACAGATGAGAGTTTATTTATATTCTCCACAAGTCTGTCTGCATCCAGTAGGGTCCCCTACCTCTCAGACAGAAATCTTTATGGACGACAGAGACAGTAAGGGTGAACCTGTCCTGGGGGACGTGTGTGGCACCGCTGAGCGTGGATCCATGGCCAGGAACCATGGCAGGGACTGGGCTGGGATTGAAGGGTAGCCAAACACCATACTCCCAAATCAGGGCAAGGCACTTGTGATAGGTACCACAGCCTCCTTGTGGACATGTCTGTCTTTGAAGCTGCCCGGATGATGCCTGGTCACAATTGTGGGATGGCAGAGCAGCAAGTGCCTTAGAGAGAAGCCAAATGTGAGCCCTCTGTCTCAGGGGCAGGTCACAGGCAGGATGTAGATAATGGAGAGATGGATGATGGTTTGTACACTGAGCTCTCCCCTAGGTGCTAAGAAAGGGACAGCCTGGTTTTCTTTGTAGAGCTGAGCTGCATTGTGGCTGGAAAAGGGGGAAGAAAGGAAGGAATGGTTTCCTCTCAGGGGTCCCAACAGCCAAGTCTTCCGCAGGGTTGGAAAGAGCCTAGGTCTGGCTGTTTGACAGTGTTGGGATTGTGGGTAACCATCACCCTGTTCCTGTGGTAGTGTTTTGCTCCTTCAGAGACTGACGCCAGCCCTCAGCTCTGCTCTCCCTGATGAGTTGTCAGAGCCCTGGGTGGGACCTGCCTCCTACTTGCTGCTGAGGGTCTTGGCCTGCCTCCTCTGTTTCTCTCTCCAGCCCCGAGTACTTGGAGGATTGCTGCAGGTGCTCTCTGCTCCACCATCTCACCTGTCTGCTTGTCCTTGCCCAGTTGCCTACCTGGGTATCTACACGTGAGTGTGTCCCATTCTCTGTTCCCATGTCTCCCTCCAGTGAGTGGGCTCTTCTAGGTGCTCTGGTCAGGAGTGGATGAAACTCATTTATGCCTGGTGTCTAGAATGTTCATGGTGTTCCTCTTAAAATAAATTTGTATTAAAAATTTTGAGATGAGCAGGTCTGTAATCTCAGCATCCCAACGGCTGAAATGGGAGAACTGTGAGTTCCAGGCTATTCAGAGATCCAGAGCCAGACCCTTCCTGGCAGCACAGTTGGGAACACAGCCCTGGAGTGGCTGTGGCCCTGGGTGTGGGAAGCAGCAGAAGCTAGCCTTGGCTGGAGCAGAGTAAGCCAGGGGGAGAGAAGCAGGAGCTGTGGACAGATTGATTCAGGTGGGAACAGCCCTGTTGGACCCGATGAGCTCTGGTTGGAACTGGGGAGCCATGACTTGGCTTTATGCAGAGCAGGGGCATGGTTTAGATCCCATGCAACAGAGTCACGCCAGTGGGGGGATGGGAGACTTCAGACAGGGTTCTGGTCTGTTGAGTGGCAGTGGTGGTTTAGGCCCAGATGGAGCAGCACAGGTGCTGACAAGTGGTTCTTCAGAGGCCCAGTGACTTTCCTGCAGTCCATCAGGCTTAGAGGGGCAAGGTTACTCAGGGCTGAGGTGGGGCGATAGAATGTGTGAATTGCAGAAGAGCCATAAGCCTCATTAGGGAAAGCCATAAATCCCTTAAAGAGTCTAACTGGCCCTAAATTGGCAGCCTGGCCTTTCTCAAGCCTGGCCTTGCTCAAGCCTTATTAATTGGTCACTCCCTGGACCGAGAGACATTGTTTGTAGAGCCCACCTGTCTCCTTTAGTGCTGTAGATAGCTCACCCGCCTACCTGAGCAAATAATTTTGGGAAAAGAGGCCCTCAAGGACTGAGCAAATAATTTTGGGAAAAGAGGCCCTCAAGGATACCAGACCCTGGCACGGAGTTAACTCTTGCAGCTGTGTGCAGCAGAGTTTGTATATAAGACCAGACTTCTCTGCCTTCAGATCTCAGATAATCATTCCTCAAGGAAGGGCTATCAGCCTTTGCTGGGTTCCCTGCGTCCAGGGAGCACATTCCTTGCCTGTTGCAGGTCTGGTTCTGACTCTGGAAATCCGGCAAGCCTTAAGAACTCACTAAGCCCGCCCCCAATGACATGCTTTCTGTAGGGTAGCCACACCTCCTAAGATCTTCCAAAACAGTGCCGTCATCTGGGGACAAAATGTCCAAATACTTGGAACCTATGGGGAACATTTTCATTTAAACCACCATATTCCACCCCCTGGCTCCCACAGGCTCATGACTATGTAAAATGCAAAATGCATTTAGTCCAACTTTAAAAGTCCCCATAGTCATTATCAGTCTCCATACTATTCAAAAGTCCACAGTCCAAAGTCTTTTCTGAGACTCAGGTAAAAATAAATGTCTTACCTGTAAGCCTCTGTAAAATCAAAAGACAAATTGTATACTCCCAACATACAGTGGAACCGAATACACATTACCATTCCAAAAGGGAGGAATGGAGGCATAGTGAGGAAGTACTGGACCAAAACAAGACCGAAAACCAGCAGGGCAAACGCCAAATCCAGTAGCTCCATGTGCAACTTCTGGGACTTTACCTCCAAAGGGCTTAGCTGGCTCTAGCTTTGCGCGTGCAGCACACATCTCTCTCTTGTGCTGGTACCACTCCCTGTGTGCAGGTCTTCTTGGCAGATGCCTCACAGCTTCACGCAGTGGCCTATCAGGGCCTTGTCTAGGCAGGGGAATCCCTGCTGCGTGCTGCCGGAGGCTCTCTGAAACCATGCAGAGGAAGAACTGATAACCCCTTCACTCTTGGACCTTTCATGCCTCTAAAGCCAGCACCAGATGAACCACACTGCCAAGTTTAACTGCAAGTTTGGGATGGACCCAGCCTGCTTTATCCATTTTAGAAGCTTTTCTCTTCAGTGGGTCCTTCAGGATTTTTCTTTCACAAGTTGGAGGCTTAACTGGGTGTGGTCTTGCCCTGGAGACACTCTCTCCTTTGTTTAAGTTTGAAAGTCTAGGCCCCTCCTTAATCACTTTAATTTCCTTAATCACTTTAATCTCATCAATGGGATTCTCTCCAGCACAGGCGAAGGCTTCAACATTTATCTTCCTAGTGCTCTTTTTCAATCCAAGCTGTATTTCATTTGCTCTTTTTCACTGTACATCTGCATAATATTCACCATTAATATTCACACCACCATTTCTATGTTAGGCTGCCTTGGCATTTCTTCCACCAGAGAAATTAGTCCATTACTTTTCAACTTAGCCTCAGGCAAGCTTTTTGGCTGTGGACAGACTCCAGCCAGACTCTTTACCAAAATATCCCAATTTCTGCTTAAGTCCTTATTTCCCTCTGGAACTACATTGTTCTTAGCGCTGCTTTCTTCTAGGCAC
>NW_008358192.1:101063-112567 GCF_000622305.1 Nannospalax galili | reverse complement strand
CCCCACATGGTCAGGTTCTTCACAGCCAACACCTCATTCTTGGTACCAATTGCTGTATTAGTCACTTTTCTGTTGCTGTGATAGAAACACTGATCAAAGCAATTTATAGAAGGAAGAGTTTATTTGCACTTATGGTTCCAGGGGAATTACAGTCTGTCATGGTGGGGAGGCATGGTGGCCGGAGGTGGCTGGAGCATAAGCAGAAGCTAAGCTCTACATCTTCAAGCGGGCACAGGAAGCAAGAGAGAAACTGGAGATCTGGCAAGGCTTAAGAACTCTCTAAGCCCACCCCCAGTGACGTGCTTCCTCCAGGACAGCCACACCTTCTAAGACCTCTCCAAACAGCGCCATCATCTGGGGACAAAATGTCCAAATACTTGGAGCCTATGGGGGACATTTTTATTCAAACCACCACATGTGGGTACTAGGAATCGAATCGAGATCCTGTGCAAGAGCAGCCGGTGCTCTTAACCACTGAGCCATTTCTCTAGCTCCTTGGCTGTGTGTTTTAAAGTTCACATAGAGTTAATGGAGGAGGGAGATGTGGACTGATAGATGAACTTATGATCGGGAGTGGGAAGTGTTCTGGGTGTGGCTGAATGATCAAGGTGCTCTGACATAGAGCACAGTCTTGCTCTTGGAAGAGGTTTCAGTTTTGCCTTGGGACAGGCCAGGCAGAGCTACAACTCTCAAGATGTGGTCAGAGGACCAACAGGATGAGCATCTATGGGAATCTTTACAAAGGCACCTTCTTGAACCTGTTAAGACCTGTTAAAGCAGAAGCTCTGGGCTGGGTCCAGTTGCTTTCAAGGAGTCCTGGTGGTCATGTGTATAGTCAAGATTGAGAACCAGTCCACTAGAGATTTTTCATGGAGGGTACTGGGACCAGAAGCACATTCTGAAAAATTTCTACCATCAATTTTGGGCTACATTATTAGGATTGGAATATCTCCCCTTCATTGGGGTCAAGTTTGATTAACCCGCAATTCTTAGGGGCTCAATTCATCCAGACCATAACTCCCTCTTCCATGACATTTTACCTGATCGTGTGTGTTTTCTCTTGACCCGTGTCTCTCTTGCCCTCTCACTGCTCTGTTCACAGAGAAGTTCCGAGTGGTTGGTCCTTCGGAACCCATTGTGGTAGTGCTGGGTGAGGAAGCCACACTGCCCTGCTCCCTGTCCCCAGCCTTGAGTGTGGAGGACATGGAGCTGAGGTGGTTTCGCACCAAGTTCACAGAAGCGGTATTTGTCTATCGGAATGGACGGGAGCAGAAGGAGGAGCAGCTGGCTGCATATGCAGGGCGGACCTCGCTGGTGATGGACTTCTTCACCCAGGGTCAGGCAGCTGTGCGCATCCGCAATGTCCAGATGTCAGATAGTGGGATATACATCTGTTTCTTCAAAAAGGGAGTTTTCAATGAAGAGGCCATTTTGGAACTGAAGGTGACAGGTTGGTTATTTGATCTCAGTTCTAGAAACCTTGGGTGACCTGCATGTGGGTGGAACCTCAGGCTCATTGCTCTGTCCCTGTTTTATTTTCTTCACTGTGGGTTTCATGTTGTCCAGATTGCTCTTGAATTTCCTGTGTAGTTAAGGATGACCTTGAACTCTTGATGTTCTTGCTTCCATCCCCCTAAGTGCTGGGATTATAGCACTTGACCCACCATACCTGGCTGTGGTTCCCCATGTTTAGATGAGGTATAGATGAATCTTTCCTCTATCCATTTATTCAATACAAATTCTCTATATATTGCCCCTGAGATATTCTGGGCTTTGTTCTGGGTATAGAGGATATGAGAGTGTTGCAAAAACTCCATCCCAACTCCTGGAATTTATGTTATAGAATCATAGGCAGTGTAATCAGAGTAAATCAATTAGTAGTCAATATTAAATGATGATCAATGCTTAAGAAAAACCACCAAATAGAACAAGGAAAGAGGAGCAGGACAATGTCTTTTCTGGGGAGGAGGGGTGTGTGCGGGTCCTCTGTTCTTGGGGGTCACAGCAGAGTGTGGATAATGGAGAGATGGAATGACGGTTTCTACCCAAGAGCTTTTGGTTTTTGCCCTGGATCTTGTGCTTGATACAAGAGTAGCTCGTGCTCTGTGGCTCCTTATGGGTTTCTGTTCTCTTTTGTTTTCAGTGGTAGGGCCCCGATTTTGTTACCACCTAAGAGATGCTCTTCCTAGTGAACCCCATAATGCATGTGGAAAACTGCCCCTGGAGATGTGTGACCTGTAGGCCTTTCTGGGGTCCCTGAGCCCAAGGTGGCTCCCAGCAGCTTCACAGCTATCTACCTGCAGGGTTGGGCTCTGTCCCTGAAGTGCACATCCAAGGTCCAGAAGATGGAGGAGTGCTTCTGGTGTGCACCGCTTTGGGGTGGTTCCCAAAGCCCCAGGTGCAGTGGATAGACCCCAGTGGAGAGACACTCCAGGCATTCTTTGAGACTTATACCCAAGACACGCAAGAGCTGTTCAGTGTGGAGACCAGGCTGATGGTGAGAGACAGCTCTGTGGGGAATGTGACCTGCTCCATCCTCAACCCCATCCTGGGCCAGGACAAGGCCATGGCCATTTCCATCCCAGGTGAGGGGTGTCCTTACTCCCAGTAGAGCTTGGGGAGGGGATAATCTTTCTGGAGTGTGCTGGGCTGGCGGTCCTGAGGTGTGCACCTGATTGGGTCTCTGCCTGGGCCTCAGAGCCCTTCTTTTCTCAGGCCTTTCCCTGGAAGTTGACTTTTGCTGTGATCCTGACCATGATGGGACTTCTCCTTTTTGGGGCTGGCTGTTTTATCCAAAGAGAATATTCCATAAAGTTGAAGGTGAAGAAGGAAAGGAAGAGTCTTCAGCGCTCTTGGAAGAAGCACCAGCAGGAAAAGAAGAGGGTGTTGAAGTCCATAGGTAAGAAGGACAGGGGACAAGGATGGTGGCCAATGGATGGCAAGTACAGACTTGGAAGTCAGAACAACATGCTCGGGCCAGCTCTCCAGGAAGACAGTGCTCTGAGATCAGAGCAGATGGCCAGGGAAATTCAGGGAGGACATCTGGAGTTCTGGGACTTGGGTGGTTTGTAGTTTAGACTTATAGGAAATGAAAAAATGTTTCATTTTTTGGGGGTGTGTGTGTTCCAAATCTCAGACTTTCCTTTCCTTTGGGGGGATGGGGGTTCACGCCATGGCTCCTTGTTTTCCAGATACTCTCCAGGCAGAACTTGGTAAGTAATGTTTTCCCCTGAACCCTCTGTGTCCCCTTAGCAGCCGACGCTCTGGTTCACATGTATCTTACCCATCTCCTGTGTTTTACTTTGTAGCGAAGAGGAAGGCAGCTTACATGGCTGGTGAGTGACAGCTCTAAAGTTGCATGTTTCCTTGTGGTATACGTTCACAGGCGCCTTCTCTCCTTGGGTCTGTCTGTGCAGGGGCATGTTGGACCTCTTCAAGGACATGAGTAGAAGCTGGTGGGAGATAGAACCCTGGTCTTTGACTTTCTCAGATCTGGACCTGGGTTTGATGGGAACTTCTGGTGTGTCACGTGCCCTGGGTTTTATTGCAACCAGTTCTTGCCGGCTATATTGTTGCATTAGCCTCCAATGTGTCTAGACAAATCTGTATACCTGGGAGCCATAATGCAGACACTGAGATTTAATTAAAAGAGGTTTATAAATAAATGTGGTCATGAAATTCAGGCATATGACCTCCACCCCCTCCCTAGTAGCCCTCTAGGAAGTCTGTTCCCTCAGCTCTTTAAGGTACTGATGAAAGTGATGGGGGAGGCCTGGTCCGATGTCGCCTGTGAGACAGGGATAGAATGGGCTGGTTGCTCCCTTGGATAGTGATTTCAACCTCTAGAAATATTTTACCCGAGGCCTATTGGGCACTTTACCCCAGAACTCACTTCACAACCATGTTATTAAACACATTCTCCTTTTTGCCACTTCTCCAATATCTTTGTCAACGATTGCTGACAATTATGGAATATCTTATATTTTACTTTCTAAAGTATTTTTCTATATAGTATAATTTTGATTGTTAACACTAAAACGGAATAGTGATAGAATATACATATTTTTATTTTTTTATTTTTGAGACAGAGGCAGCTATTTGTCAGCCAAAAGCTACACAGCAGTGTGATGGTGGGAAACGCAGTCTACAATGCCATCTTCCTCACCTGTGGTCCAGGGAGTTTCCCACAATACTCTTTTTGTCTCTGCATGTTGTAGGAGCCTAGCTCCTTAGGGACTTTCTCCTCCTGGGCACAGTCTCACTTTCAGAATTGGGGAGGTGAGGGTCAGCCTTCTTCTGAGAAGGGCTGTTCTGATTGTGTTCTCATCAGGGTGTGTTTTCTTTCAGCTTGGAAGAAGGCTCAGATATATGCAGGTAAGTGACTGTTGTGGAATGCCGTGTTCCGTGCTCTGGGTGGGTGTTGCTCTGTAGAACTCTCCGTGGCTTTGATTACCTGAAGGAGGCCTGTACAAGACTGGGTCCGTTAGCTTCCCTGCATGTAGAAGGGAGGTGCTCACTAGGTCCATCTTTTCCCAAGGATTTACAGATGATTAATGGTTGTTAAGGGAGAGCACTCACAAGGCCCAAGATTTATAGGCAGATAAAGGCTGCTGGGGGGGGGTGTCTAAGAGGCCACGCCCCTTCCCAAGGATAGTTTATCCATTAACAGCTGCTGGGGGAGATTTTTTTCCTTCAGCAGTGCAGCGGCCCATACCTTGTTCATACTCCTGTAAAAACCCCACTTGCTGTTTCACTAAGCTAGACTTGAGTGGAACTGTTTGGTCTGTTGTAAGCGTCCTGTCTGTGGGGAGTAGACATTTGTTCTTCTCCCGAGGAAAAGTTCCCACAACAGTGATCCTCATACCTGCTCTGTCCCCATCCCCGCAATCTCTGTTGTCCCCATCTGTATCAGTGTCCTCCACCCCACAATGAGATGGATTTCTCTGCTGTCTTTGTCACTGATGGAGTTTTGGGAGTCACTGCTCAGCCTCCATACTGGGCCTGCTTTCTACTGTGGGTGGTTTTCAGGGCTAGCATGACCCTTTGCCAGAACCTGGTTCAGCTGACACTTCTTGTTGGTGCAGTGACTGTGGAGAGTTCAGTTGTGAGTGGAGACTGATAGATCAGGGCCATGGCATGGGGATCAGGATTGCTGGTATCTGGGAAATTTCATAAACCAACCTGGGCAGCTTAGGACTCAGACGTTCCTGAAGAAGTCCTTGGTTCTGCATCCGTTTTACACTGAAATTCCTGTGGCTTAGGCTGAGTTTTGGTTTCCTGTTCTTGCTCGTTCGCTGGGCTCTTGGTCATTTCTGTATTCGCTCGCTCTCAGCTTTGTGGGCCTAGCTGCATTGTTTCTCGAAGCCTGCCTGGCTGCTTAGGAATTGGGTGTGTTAGGGCAGATGTTCTGTCTGGGATTCAGAGTCTCTAGGATATTTTTGGTCTTGCTAAAGGGCCTATGGTTCACCTTGAATTAAAGTGCAATCTAATTCACGTGTACTGTGTTCATGTTTGTGTTACAGGAATCTAAATGTAATGTAGATTTGTTTGTAATCATTATCTCCCTCTTTGGGAGAATTTCCTTTTCCTCATTGAGTTTGGCTTTTTGCTTGCAGCTTCGTGTGTGTGTGTGTGTGTGTGTGTGTGTGTGTGTGTGTGTAACAGAGACACTCAGACAAGTTAAAGTTGTTAGCCCATGAAACGTTAGGATGAAAATCAGAGATGAAAAGTGAAAGTTTCAGAGGGAACAGGAGATGAGAAGGAGGGGAAAGTGCCCAACATTCCCGTGTCTACATTTTGGACGGCCTAGAGTGGCACAAGACAGGCTGGGACTCACACCCACACGGCCCACACGGTTTGAATTAGTGAGTATGATAGTGGTTGAAATGTTATTTGTGTGCAGAAATATGATGAACTCTTTGACATCACTTAAAGATGTTTCATCAAAGTCTTATAGTTGTATTTAAGCCATTCTCTGAAGTATCCAATTGAATTTGCTTGTGATAATGAGACCATCTCAACTTTGGGTAGTTGATGGGACAGAGTGTGCCGAGGGGATCCCAGTGCAACTGAGGCCATTCAGAGGGTCCTGCAGCCCTAGGGAGTTTGGATCTGTGTGCTCTGTGAGTCTCTGGAACACGTCCTTGTCCTGTTCTTGACCCTTTTGTAGCCCAAGCTGGTCTCAAACTCTTATGTAGACCAAGCTGACCTCGGGACTCACAAAGATCTCCCTGTCTCTGCCTCTCAAGGCTGAGATTAAAGGTGTGCACCACCACACCTGGCTCTGTTCTGGATTTTTTTTTTTTTTACATGTGGGATATAGATCCCTGAGAGGCAGAGAGAGCTGAGCCATAGAGTTCAAGGGGTCCGGGGATCTTATGCATGAGGATTGTGTCACTTGGTTTTCTCAAAGGGCTCTCTGGGTCTTCACAACCATTTTATATGTATGATCTCATTTCCATCAAGGAACTCAATAAAGATGGAAAAGCTAATCTTTGTGATTGGATCTGTATAAGCTGACATGTTGTTCACAAACTCAAATCTGTGTGAGAATAATGTGTCACATGTCTTAGTTACTTCTTTTTTAAAAAATATTTTATTTATTATTTCTATTTTATGTGTATGAGTGTATCACCTGCATGTATGTGAGCGCACCCGTGTCGTGCTGTGCCTCAGAGGTCAGAAGAGGGCTTCGGATTCCCCTGCAACTGGAGTTAGGGACGGTTCATAGCCACCATGTGGGTGCTGGGAATTGAACCCAGTCAGTGCTCTTAACTTGTTCCCAAGTCTCCATCTTGTGAGAGGCAAAAGGCCTGTATGAAGACATTTTGGAATATGCTGATACAGATGGATTTTCTTTAGTTTGTAAGCTTCCTTTCTTCTTCCTAGAGTCTGAAGTTTAGAGAGGAGAATGTGGATTTTAGGAGGAAGGAACCTGTGCTTTCTTCCTAGTTATTTCAGGTCCTCACTCTGGAAAGGGTAGCCAAACCTGGTTTATAAGACATTAGGGTAGTATATGTTGGGTAGAGGCAGGTCCCATCTGGATGCTTGTGTTAATGATCACCATGACCCCAAGATGAAGTCCATGTCAATGTCCCATTTGCTGGTTGCAAAGTGCTATATTGTATGGCATCTTCATCTTGACCTAGACCTCCCCTGGTCTTGTGGCTCTCTGGGAAACTCTTTGTCTCTCTTTCATTCAGAAGCGTGTGAGAGATTTTCTGGGTCTTCAGCATCTTCTGTGCAGGTGGTGGGGGAACCTTATGCTTAGGCTGGGACCTTATATGTTGGATGTAACACCCAACCATCCTTTGTCTCTCTTTCATTCAGAAGCGTGTGAGAGATTTTCTGGGTCTTCAGCAACTTCTGTGCAGGTGGTGGGGGAACCTCATGCTTAGGCTGGGACCTTATATGTTGGATGTAACACCGAACCATCTGTGGGGAGTTAGCTTTCTGTGTTCTGCCAAAAGAAATCACCCCCGAAGTAGTGGCTTAACCCAATATCTATTCATTTCTTGTAGTACTATAGGTCAGAAGCCTCATAAGGAGTGGACATGTATGCTGTTTTTTGGAGAGTCTTTGTTGTCCAGCTTCTAGGCCATTTTCGTTCCTTAGTCTGTGGATCTAGTTTTTCATAGCTAGAACATAGCATTGTAGTCTGCTTCTGTGATGTTTCTCCGATCACAGTCAAGAAGGGTCTATGCTTTCAAGAGTTCATATGATTGGCTGTGGTCCATCTGGATAACCCACCCAATCTGTCTCTCCATCTCCAAAGCCTTCATCCTCATCACATTGGTGTAAATTCCTTCAAAATGTATCAAGCACACTCACAGGTCTGGAGCTGAGACGTGGCCATTTTTGGGTCGTCTCAGGCAGCATTTCTCCTGGAAACTGGCCTCTGCCTCCCGAGTACTGGGATTGAAGATGTGGGCCATCATGCCCAACCAGATTTCATCGGAAGGAGTTGTTTGCACATGTGTGTGTGTGTGTGTGTGTGTGTGTGTGTGTGTGTGTGCATATTTGAGAAACAGGTTGCCTCCATCAGTCCCACATCACCGCATTTCAGAAGACTGCTGAATACCGGGTGTGTACAGTCTCTGAAACCCTCACTATAACATGTGGTTCTCTTGTAGACTGGCGGAAGGAGCGGTTCCAGGCCTGTGAGTGACTTGTGTTCTTTTTAGTGCTTCTCCCCTGCTCTGTACTCGCCTTCAGTTCTCCGTGGTGATTCAGATGCTGCTCCTTCAGTGGTGGTGGGTGGGTGGCAGAGGGGACAGTCACAAACCTGGGGCTGGTTCTAATGGACCCAGTGGTATAGCTAACCCGAATCAGCCTTCTGGTCCATCCCCAGCTTGCAAGCCATGGGCTTGAGTCACAAAGGTCTTATCTGGGGGGCTTGTCCCTCCCCCAGCAGCTAAGTGGCTTTGAGGTGGAGGTGGGGGCAGCTCTGGTCTTGTTTGGGGCTGGGGAGGACCTTGCCTGATTGCTAACTCTCCTTGCAGGGCCCGTCACTCTGGATCCAGACTCTGCCCACCCCAGCCTTGCTGTCTCTCAGGATAGAATGACTGTGACCTGCAAGGACACGTCCATGCTCTCGAATGATACCTTCAGTGTGTTGGGCCTTGAGGGCATCTTGTCTGGAAGATGTTACTGGGAGGTTGAGGTCAAGAATACAGACAGCAAGTGGACTCTGGGGGTCTGTAGGAAAGATGAACAACAGAAAGACTGGAACTTAAAGCTTCCTCGAAATGGGTTTTGGATTTTTGGACTGTCTGGCACTGGATATTGGGCCTATACTGAACCCTGGACTTCATTATCCCTTAAACAGGATCCCTGCAGGGTTGGGGTTTTCGTGGACTACAGTGAAGGCGATGTCTCCTTCTATAATATGAGCAACAGATCCCACATTTTCTCCTTCCAAAAAGCTTCCTTCTCAGGGACTCTTTTGCCATACTTCAGCTTTACATCTGGTGATGTTTCTCTGACCATTTGCTCCATGGTGAGTGGACCTGAGGGGCTCTCTGTGCCCCTGAGACCTTCTCCCTCTGTGGAGGAGATTCTCAGTGCCCCAGGAGAGGAGCTCAACTCAGGCTCTGCTGTGGATGATTCTCTCCCAGGGGCAGAATTTCCATTACTCCCCTGTTCCCCTGAAACGGTGCCTCCCTAGGGCCCATCCTTGGCCCTGACATTTCAGTGTGAGTCTTTGTGCATCTGCAGACTCCGTGGGATCAAAACCCTGAGCTGAGTGCCTAATGGACCTGGGAGCCTAGTCCTGCTGCTTTGTGGTCACATGTCTGGGCATGTGCCTGTACAGTGAGTTCATACTCAGTGTTCAGACAGTGAAGATAAGAGCTGACTGTTCTTTGGGTTTACTTAGAGTAGGCTGGTTTTAACTATGGGAGGTTATTTTTCTTTTGGTATGAAGCATTTTCTTGGGCTTTCATCCCATTTGGTGTGAAAGGGTATGAAGGTGGAATGGCCCTGCACAACAAAGAGGCGCTCAATGTGTCCGTGCGAAGGGACCTCAAGGTGGTCTCCAGCTGGACTCTTGTGGATCCTGACTGTCTCATGACAGAAGGTCTGTCATTCACAATTTCTAGGGATGGATTTCATATAGTTTTGAGAGGGAGGAATCCCATATTCCTTCCTCTTCTGAGATTGTTTTTTTCCTTTCTATAGATTAAAATATCAAATTATCATGTAAAGTAATGGGTTATTGATTTCATTAAAAAACTATTAATTGTAAGAATATTTTTATGTTAAGTGTAGCCTCATTGTTGTCTTTTTCTCCCTTGTATTTTTCATAATTGTATATGTTTTTACAGTATAGTTTGCATATATACAGTATATAAAAAACAAAGCATGTCTGTCACCTCATTCTTTTTTATATTTTATTATTATTTTTTATTGCATGTGTATGCATGCATTGCTTGCATGTAGGTAAGTACACCCTTGTGAAATGCCTGTGGAGGTCAGAAGAGGGCATCGGATCTCCTGGAACTGGAGTTACAGATGGTTGTTAGCTGCCATGTGGGTGCTGGGACTCGAACCTGGGTCCTCTGCAAGAACAGCCAGTGCTCTTTACTACTGAGCCATTTGTCCAGCCCCTACCTCACTCTTTTAAGATTACTTTTCTATTGATATGAGCCTGTAGTATAAATTGAAACCAGGGATGGAGATACCTCCAGTGCTCTTTACTACTGAGCCATTTGTCCAGCCCCCACCTCACTCTTTTAAGATTACTTTTCTATTGATATGAGCCTGTAGTATAAATTGAAACCAGGGATGGAGATACCCTCCAGCAGTTCTTTTACGATACCGGGTTGTGGTGGTTATCTTGGCTTTTTTAGGGTTCCATATGAGTTTCCAGAGCATTTTTCCCCTTGTCACATGGGACCACATGATACTGAAACACTTCTGTATAGCAAAGAACACCATTATTTGAGTGAAGAAGCAGTCTACAGAATGGAAAGCTCTTTATCAGCTGTGTGTCTGTGATGGTTGGTTTTTATGGCAAAATTAGATTCAACTGAGTCGGGAGTGTTAACTAATGCGACTATACTACTCTTGGGTCAAACAAAAAGGACTTTACTTTTTTTTTTTTTTTTATCTTTTTGAGACAGGGTCTCCCTGTAGTCCCAGCTGACCTGAACTCACTATGTAGACCAGGCTGGCCTTGAACTCACAAAGATCCACCTGTCTTTGCCTCCCAAGTGCTGGGACTAAAGGTGTGCACCACCACCCCTGGCCAGGACTTTACTTTTTTGGTCTTTTTTGAGGCAGGGTCTCCCTGTAGTCCCAGCTGGCCTGGAACTCATTATATAGACAAGGCTGGCCTTGAACTCACAATGATCCGCCTGCCTCCACCTCCCCTGTGCTGGGATTAAAGGTGCGTGCCACCACACCCAGCCTCAAAAAGACTTTATATCTTACTATAGAGATACCTGCTCATCCATATTTGTTGCTGCTCTATTCCAAATAGCCAGGAAATGGAAACAAATGTCCATCAACTGATGAATGGATAATGAAAATGTGGTACATTTAGATAATGGACTATTATTCAACTGTTAAAGAAAATGAAATTATAAAATTTCCAGGCAAATGGATGGAGCAGGTAACAATGAGGTGGCCCAGACCCAGGAGGACAAATGCCTCATGTTTTCTCGCCTATGTGGATGCTACTTTTGAATCTTTAGATATGTGTGCTCCATTTGGAATACCCAGAAGGTCAGGAAACTAGTAAGGAGCCATGGAGAGGGGCTTTCAAGGAAGTGGGATAGAATGCAGTGATGTAAAGGGGGAAAGAGGGGTAATGGAACAGGAAGGATTAAGTGGGGTGGGGGATGGTGGGGCAGGGTAGAGGGCATATGAGGAGGATAGGTAACACTAAAGGCCTTTAAAATGCCCATGGATGCCTACTACTACAAGGACTGGGTTACCTCTGTTGGAGTTATAAGTCAATGGTGTCCCCCAAAACATTACTGGCTAATTGCCATTACGGTAGA
>NW_008358192.1:100459-101006 GCF_000622305.1 Nannospalax galili | reverse complement strand
ATCTATCTATCTATCTATCTATCTATCTATCTATCTATTATCTGTCTCTATATATCTATCTATCTATCATCTATTATCTGTCTCTATCTATCTATCTATCTTCTATCTATCATCTATCTATTATGTATCTATCTATCTATTATCCATCTATCTATCCATTTATCATCTATGTGTCCATCTATCAGCTAGCTATCATTTATCATCTATCTATTATCTATCATCTATCTATCTATCATCTATCTATCATCTATCTATTATGTATCTATCTATCTATTATCCATCTATCTATCCATTTATCATCTATGTGTCCATCTATCAGCTAGCTATCATTTATCATCTATCTATTATCTATCATCTATCTATCTATCATCTATCTATCATCTATCTATTATGTATCTATCTATCTATTATCCATCTATCTATCCATTTATCATCTATGTGTCCATCTATCAGCTATCTATCATTTATCATCTATCTATTATCTATCATCTATCTATCTATCATCTATCTATCATCTATCTATCTATCTATCTATCTATCTATCATC
>NW_008358192.1:97298-99820 GCF_000622305.1 Nannospalax galili | reverse complement strand
CATCTATATATATGAAGAGTTTAATTGAAGTTACCCCCAAATGGGGGGACAATTCACCTACTAGACACCAGGACAGACTAACAAATAAAAAGTCCAGTGCAAGGAATGGGTTACCTCTGTTGGAGTTATTAGCCAATGGTGTCCCCCAAAACATTACTGGTTAATTGCCATTGCTCTTGGCTACTCTCCATAACTTGGCAGTAAGACCATATTGCTGAAGACACCACATCCTTGAGTCACAGAACATGGAGAAATCAAGTTGATATTGACCTGCATTCATAGTGCTGGAAGGTGTTACCCATGTTACAGGAAGAGAAAAGTAATCATCTCTTACTGAACTGTGAACCCTCCAATATACAATGACAGTTGGCTGGGCAAGACCGCCCACTGGTGCAACAGTGGCATGAATGTCATGGGAGTAACCAGCCACTTTCTCGTGGATTTAAGGCCTGTCCTACGAGTTATAACCCATACCTGGCAGCATTATCAGGGCCAAGAGCCTATTGCTAGACTGGTCATAGGCCATAGGAGAGATTCCACTACAATGATTCTGCTAAACGGACAAAGTATGAAATCAACTCCCAATGACTTATCATTTCACCCTTTGATTAGTGCATCTCTCAGCCCTCATCAGAGAAGCTTCTTTTTGTAGTTGATGGCAATTCACACGGAGACCCGCAAGTGATCAAGGTGCAGAGAACAAGAGACTACACAGTGTTCAGCCCTACATGGCATTTATATTACATCTCTCCCCAAGGCTCATGGAGCATCATGAGAGAGAGGGTGGAAAGATTGTAAGAACCAGAAGTGATGGATGACTACCATGAAACAGTGCTTTCTGGATTGAACAGGGCAGTCGCACTTATGAACATACAGTGTTGTGTCAGCATGCCCAATTCCTGTTCAAGCTCAAGCAAGACAAAATATCTAAGCATAGATGTGGGTGGGTTGCGGGGGGGACCTGAAGTTTCCCTCCCATAGCTGAGGAGCTATTGGTAATTGAGAGCTGCTGGAAGAAGGTGGTCATACCTTCTTTAGGGGTATGATCCCTTGGTAGGTTGACCATACTCTAGAGGATGGAGCCATACCAAGGAATATTTGGGCAATGCAAACTGGACTTAGTGGGCTTAAAAGGAAAAGAGGACCCGAAATTGGGTGGATAGGCAGGTAGGGGTGGATTTAGAGGAGATGGGGAGAGGGGAGTGAATATGATCAAAACACTTTGTATGAAATTCAAAGGTTTCATAAAAATATTTAAGATTTTCTCTTCTAGCTAGTTTAAGAAGTAGAAATTGTTCTTAACTGCAGTCATCCACCGTGCCATAAAAATGGACTTACTCCTCCTGTGTATCTGTAGTTTGGTATCTACTATCCATCCCCTCCCTCCCCACAACCTCTGGTGACCTCTGTTCTACTCTGCACTCACATGACGTCATCTTCTGTCCTCCACGTAAGTGAGACCATGTGGGATTGTCTGTCTGTCCTTGGAGAATTTCTGTAATAAAATAGCCTCCTGGCTCATCCATGTTGTTACAACCGATTTCATAAGGATTTCATAAGGATTTCATTCCTTATGGTTGTGTAGTATTCCACAGTACATATATCACATTGTTTTTATTCATTCATCTGTCCATGGGCACCTAGGTTGAGTCTACCTTGGCAGCTGTGAACATGGAGTGTAGGATGTCTCTTTGACGCACTGGGTTCCTTTCCTCTGGATTTGTTCTTAGTAGAGAGATTGCTGGATCATAGCATCCTTACTTTAAACTTCCCTTCTCGGGGCACCCTAGTCATCAATTCTCCATGGACCAGCCTTATAATATCAGTTCTGTAACTGATGAGTTACACAAATTCTTTTATTTCTGTATTTGAGTCCATAGCGCTCTCTCTCTCTCTCTCTCTCTCTCTCTCTCTCTCTCTCTCTCAATAACATACACATAACTAGGAAAACTATTCGGTATTTTGTCATTTTCCAAAGATTGGTTTTATCTATTTCTAGTTTTTGTAGTTTAATTATATATGTATGTTTTTCAAGACAGGGTCTTCCTGTAACCCCAGTTGACCTAGAACTCACTATAGACACTATGGAGACCAGGCAGGCCTTGATCTCACAGAGATACACTGACCCCTGCCTCCTGAGTGCTGGGATTAAAGGTGTTCACCACCACATCTGGCTTACTGTTTTTGGAGACAAGGTCTATGTAACCTAGACTGACTTGGGATCCTCTGTGTAGCCAAGGATGACCTTTAACTTCTGATCCTCCTGTCTGTACCTGTCAAGTGCTGGGATCTCAGGCATGCACCACCAAGCCTGGTTTACGCACTGCTGGAGGTTTAACCCAA
This sequence comes from Nannospalax galili, assembly GCF_000622305.1. NCBI lineage: Eukaryota > Metazoa > Chordata > Mammalia > Rodentia > Spalacidae > Nannospalax > Nannospalax galili. The sequence continues at coordinate 97,477 of NW_008358192.1, read as the reverse complement.
GGCTTCATGCACACTAGCCAAGAACTCTGCTGAATAAGGTTTATCTCCATCCCCTTTCTTCTGCATTTAGAAAATTAAAATTTTGAGTTAGTGTACAAAATAATGGGTTGATTATTTTACCAAAAATCCTTTATATCAGTTGTAAGAACATTTCTATATTAGGTAATTAAAAATTATTT
>NW_008358192.1:82234-96802 GCF_000622305.1 Nannospalax galili | reverse complement strand
AATTAAAAAAATTTTTTGAGAAGAGGCATTTCATTACAGCTTTGACATACTCAATAAGTTTCCAGAGCAAAGATACATCTCTTTTAAAAGAGGCTATAAAAGTTTTAGGTTCACTGTTGAATTAATACAGTTATACAACATTGAACTCAGTATAAACCCTGTAAGACATAAGATTGAATGAGTTTTTACCATTTAAAGAAGATCTCCATTTCATTTTAAAATATGCTGTTTCCTACATTTTTAATGCTACTAACGCTTAGACGTTTGCACATATGTCTTTAATCTCTATGTATCTGATGGTTACTAGTCACAGTCAGTTACACTCGGATCCTTAGTACCTGAGTATGGATATAAAGTCATCAGGTAGTTTTCACTGGTAATATTTATCACCTCTACTATTTAACATGAAGTACATTTTTATGTTTCCTCCTCAAATATGTCTTTTTAAAAATTTGTTTATTTTTCTGTTTATATCATACAGAACATCTCACACAATCTTATTCATCTATATACCCACTTCCCAAATGGCACCCTCCCATAGCCTCCCCCCTCCCACACACTGGAGCCCATATACTCTGTCATCCCTGTTACTGTCCACTGTGTTGTCAACACCCCAGCCGTTCTCCAGTGCTTGTCTGTCTGCTGAATCTAGTCTGCCTATCTAGAGATACTTGTTTTAGGAAGATCAGCTGTTCCTCATCTAGCAGCAATCAGTACTCAATATTCCTTTAGATGAGGTTGGGGTCTGCTGTTCATTTTCACATTTCTATGCTGTGTTACTGTCTGGGAGTCTCTTGTGCCACCTTGGCCAATAACTCAAAGGAAGGTATCACCTGTCTGGCATTGTTTCTTGTTATATAGCCTTCAGCTAGACATATGGACTCTTAAAATTATATTGACCCCATTAATCTTTGGTTATACTTTCCTTTTGGGCATTTAAGACCATACAGTTGGCTTAGATAAAACAATTTATTTTTATTCTTAAGGCCGTTTGCGGATTTGTTCCTCAGGGGTAACATGGGCTTGGGAGGAACCCCTGGCTCCTTTCTTTTGCCAGGTCTGTCTGTGTAAAGATAAGTCAAAGGTCCTGATCAAACATGGCTGGCTTTGCTTGGAGGCATGGAGGAGATGTTTCCTCAGTGTTGACTCTCCTCTTTGTAGACTGGACACTGGTTCAGGTCCATCTGGTGGGGTCTTCATGGCCTCCTTGCTCAAGAGGACAGGTGACTCACCATAGTTACAGGACATTTTGAGAGATGCTCATAGTCCCCTGGAACTTAGTCGGCCTAGAAGGGCAAGGAGCAAAAACTGTCCTTTATGTCCCTCTGACCAAATTAGTATAGGTCTCAAAGTATGGCTGTTAAACATCCAAGAACGTTAGTTCCACCAGTCTGGTACTTTTAATTACCATGTGCTATGTAGATAAAGCTTGGGCAAAGACAAAAGGTTCTCAGATAAACATTGACTAGACATATATTATGTTCCTTGAGCTAGGTGTATGTATAATTTGTCAGTAGGTTGTTGGACTAATATGGTTCCCCCCCCTTTTTTAAAACTAGTTAGGTATCACTTATCTCTCATATATTACATTCTTTGATCTGGTTGTATGTATAATTTGTCAGTAGGTTGTTGGCCTAATATGGTTCCCTCTGGTTTTCTAAAACTAGCTAGGCATTGTTTGTCTCTCACATTGTCTAACCCTTCCACCATAGTTGTCCCACTTAATATGCCCCCATTTTTGCCATTTCTCCCTTAATAATACCCTTCTCCTATGGTCCCACCTCTCTTGAGCTCCTTCTTTCCCTTTATCCCCTAGGTTCCTTGTATAACCTTCCCTCCCCCTCCCTTATATTAGGTAATTTTAGAGATAAACATATTTAAAACTTCAATTTTATTAATATGAAAAATAAGGATCATTAATGTACAAGTTATAACATGCCTTTGTGGTTTTCTCCCTGTGGAATGAGTGCAAAATCTGAAGAGAGCAATAGGCTTTTCTAGATCACTGTGACAGGGAATTCAGCTTCTCTGCTCTGTCTTGAGGCCTCTTATCCCCAGGGATCTCCTCATTTCATCAGCAGGTTCTTACACATGGCCAACTCCATGCAGCTTCAGTCTTCACACGAAGTCCTTGTGTTCCCTCTGTGAAGCTGTGAGGTCTGCCCACCCCCCTTTGCCAGGCAGAAGCAACGGGAGGTGAGGGTGTACTTGGCTTATGTTGCAGGCCACAGTCCATCACGGGGACATCAAAGCAGAAGCAAGGCAAGGAACTTGAAGGCAGACCCACTTGCTGCCCCATACAGCATTTCCTCCCAGCACAGAACTGTTTACAGCCAAAGAGGCGGGACCATGGAGGACCCCCTTGCCATGGGCTCATAGGCCAGCACATGCTCTGCTACCTTTCTTCTTTAAAACATTTTATGTGTATGAGTGTTATGCCTGCATGTGCGTAAGTGCACCCATGTCGTGCAGTGCCCGTGGAGGACAAGAGATGGTGTGGGAGCCCCTGGAACTGGAGTAACTGATGGTCATTAGCCACCATGTCAGCTGCCTTTCTTACACAGTTCAGGATCAGCTGCCTAGGGATGGAACCACCAACAGTGGCTGGTTCCTTCTACATCAGTAAGACACCCCCCACGACATGCTGTTCTAGTTTGCTTTTCTGTTGCTGTGATAAACTCCATGACCAAAAGCACCCTGGGGAGGAAATGGATTATTTGGCTTATAGTTCATAGTCCATCATGGAGGAAAGCCACGGTAGGACTCAAGGCAGGAGGCAGGATGCAGTGACTGAAGCAGAGACCTCAGAGAAGTGTGCCTTACTGACTTGCTTCCCTTGGCGTGTACAGCGTCCTGAGCTTCCCTCCCTCCCTTCCTCCCTCCCTCCCTCCCTCCCTCCCTCCTTCCTTCATAATATTCAAGTTCTATGCTAATAAGCACAAAATAATGTAGGATAAAAGTAAAATGACTAAAAGCTGTACTTTTTTTTAAAAGCATTTTTATTGAACTTGAGATTTCCATACACTATACTTTGATGACATTTATATCCCCTCTCCCACCCACATGTTCCCCACGTTACCCCCTTCCCCCACTCATTTCAATGTATTCCCTGTATAATGAAGCCTACAGAGTCTGTCTTGAATCACCATTGTGGGTCCATCCACTGGAGCTTGCATAGGACTTGTGCAGGCTGTCACCGTTGCTGTGAGTTTGCATGAGTAACCAACAAGCCATCTGGAGAACCCCCAGCCCCACGGCCATCCACCACCTCTGGCTCTTAAAATCTTCCCACCTCCTCTCTGCCATGATCCCCAAGCCTTGTGCTCCAGAAGCCTGACATGGCATTCCACTCAGACAAGTGCTCTGCAGCCTCCTCTCCCTGCACGTTAGAAAGCTGCAATTTTCTGTCAGTCACCATCCACTGCATAAGGAAACTTCTTCGGTGAGAGTTGAAAGATGCATTAATCTTCGACAGTGGGTGAGCACGTGATCCAGCACAGTCCATTCTGATTATCCCTCTTGGGATAGGGAGTCAATATTATGGGCGTACCACAGTTACATCTCACAGGAGGACCAGCTCCAGCCCACATGAGAGGACCACAGCTCCAGCCCACAGGAGGGGACCACACCTGCTCACAGGAGAGAGCCGTAGCTCTGTAGGACCCCGAGACCCTCTTCATTCACCCGCTACCCCCCAATCCCTCCAGACCCCCACTAATTGCTCTTTTAGCTTCTGTAAAATGCTTGGCTGCTGCTTTAGACATGCCTAAACATGCCCTGGCATGCCCTGACTCCCACCTGCTATTCCCCCTCTTCCAGGAAACTATAGATTAACCAAGCCCGAGCATAAAAACTGCCCTATAAGGTAAAAACAGAGACTCCTGGCCCCACAGGTAACAGTCAGCACATTCCACAGCCCTGAGAATAGCACCTACCAATAAGAAACTTCCAGGGCTGCATCTTATACATCCAATCAGTTTAAAATTATGTTGGTGCGCGCGGGCTCCTTGAACCAACCAAAACGTGTCTTTGGTATCCCCCTCCTCTCAGTTTAAAATTATGTTGGTGTGCGCGGGCTCCTTGAACCAACCAAAATGTGTCTTTGGTATCCCCCTCCTCTGTATAAAACCTATAAAAGACTCCACTCTCCCTTACTCTGAGCTCTCAGCACAGATCCGTTGAGTTGGTGAGGTCTGAGAGCCCAAGCTTAAGCCCGAATAAACCATAAACCTTTGCTTTTGCATTTTGGTGTGTTGGGTCCTTGGTGGTCTTTTTGGGGTCCAGTGGATGAGGTACAACAGCTCCAGTCCACTTTGCTTTTGCATTTTGGTGTGTTGGGTCCTTGGTGGTCTTTTTGGGGTCCAGGGGATGAGGTACAACAGCTCCAGTCCACTGGAGGGGACCACAGCTCCAGCCCACAGGAGGGGACCACAGCTCCAGCTCACAGGAGGGGAACCATAGCTCTAGCTCACAGGAGGGGACCACAGCACCTGATCACAGGAGAGGACCACACTCCAGTTCATGGGAAGGGACCACAGTATGGGGTGCGCAGGGATCTCGGGGCGCCAGCTGCTAGCATGGCGCCAGTGCCCTGCGCACACCTGGGAAGCGGCGGGTCCCACTGCGCGTCTGCTCCACATTGCTGGTGGGTCTCTGCTTCTCCGCTGTGGATCCCTCTGCTACCGGGGCTGGCCCAGTCGAGTTCCGCCCCAATTTCACCCATGTACTCTCTCTCTAAGTTCGGGACCCATCAGCTGCCAGGTCACGAGGAGAGGTGTGGGGCGGCTAAACCTGGGTTTCCTTGAGTCGATGACGGAAGGATAGCGCCCCCCGGGGAGACTGGATCACAGGATTTAGTGTTACAGCTCAAGACAAGTGACTCAGCTCAGATCTCAGTGATTCAGCAGCTCCGATTTATTGAGGGGAAACCAAGATACTTATACTGTAGGGGCAATGGTAAAAGCCTTAGCTGATAGGTACTCCTGGGATGCTTCATTTACATAGGGTGGTGGGCTCCTGCCAAGCACACAGGAAAACCTGGCGGTTCCAGAGCTGGAGGCCATGTTTCTGTGACGGCTACTTCAAAAGATGAGTCAGGAAGATGCTGGGAAGGCACCCTGCTGATAAAAGGAGTCTCTGCATTTGAAGCCGAGCCCATGGGCTATCCGGACATGAAGATACTGCGACTTTACACAATAAGGGCCCCCAACACCACAGCTCCAAAAAAGCTGTACTCTTAAGACCAGACTAAAATTAACTTGTTGAGGGCACATTGCCATAGCTACCTGCCGGGTTCTCCGGCAGGTAGGGTGATGAGGGAGAAGGGAGCAAGTCCAGCCTGCCTCTTCCCTCGGGGCTGAGCGGGATGGTGAGTGCCGGATGACTCGAAAAAACCACACGGAGTCGGGAGTCTTGTCAAGAGTCTTGTCAAAGCAGGAACTCACTTTATTGAGTCAGTCAGCGGCTTATATAGCCTTGGCAGGGGAGGCAGGGGCGGGAGGAGGATGGGCTTATGGATGCATCATATGGGGTGATAGACTTTGGGCCACCAGGAATTTACCACATCAGTTGTAACTGGGTAGAGGCAATCTTAGATCAGGCTTCTGCTGAGTCACCTCTACATGGAAGTGACAGGCTAGAGACAGGTCGCTAAACTTTAGCCAGGCTCAGGAAAGTACTACAGGCCTCACTGTCCTCCATGCCAAGTGTTCAAGGGTCCCAGAGGCCCAACACTTCTGGGGCTAGAGAGATGGCTCAGCAGTTAAGAGCAATGGCTGTTCTTGCAGAGGAAGTGGGTTCAATTCCCAGCACCCACATGGCAGCTAACAATCATCCTAACTCCAGTTCCAGGGGATCCTATGCCCTCTCTGACCTCTGCAGGCATTGCATATACAAATGCGCTTACATGCATGCAGATAATACACTCATGTACATAAAATAAAATAATAAAATTAAAAAAAACCACTTCTCAATGAAGATCTTTTCTTTTTACATCTACTATGGATTTGCAAGGAGTAAGTGCTAGCAGCTCGTGGTCCTTCCCGTTGGTTCTCACAACACACACTTCTGGGGTGGAGCAGTCTGTCACTTCAGTAGAACCCAGATTCCTTTCCCAGTTTCATTGTGCTGAATATGTCAATTCACTTGGAAAGAACTATATCCTAAACTTGTTTACAGCACTGCCAGGAGTGTACGAGGTAACAGTGAAGACTGTTCCAGTTTTGCCGTGGCATCATTTATGAGGCAATCCTCTTTCAAACAGCTCCCACTTGGTTGATACCTACATAGTGCCCCTTCTTGTCAATTCACACATATGTGACCAGAGAAACAACTGTGTTTTCTAAAAGGCCAAGATTCATAATTTGTGTTCATCGTTTGGGCAGATTACTAGAAAGTGATGATTCTGGTCAAAAGATGTTCCACAATTTTTGAAATTAAGTGAAGGAAAATCATTAACAACTAGGAGTTAGTCTGTGGGACAGAGACTAGCAAATTATTGTTTAAGGGATAAACAATACATCTGTTATTCAAGACAGATCTAGCTTGAGTTAGTTGAGTAGAGATAAAAGAAGCTGAAAGTGAATACAATGGCCTGTCCAAAAGAGACCAAATCTAAGACCAGCAAAAACAGATGTCCAAGAACTGAATTCAGGATATAACAGGTTGAAGAAGTGTGTTAACTAAAGAATCAGGGATGGTGGGACACACTTGTAATCCCAGCTACTTGGAAGAATGAAGTAGGAAGATCACAGTTTCACGGTCAGTCTGGGCTAGTGAGTCCAAGGCCAACCTGGACAACTTAAGTGAGACCCTGTCTCAAAAGCAGATGCTAGAAGGACAGAGACAGACAGACAGACAGATAGATAGATGGGTGGATGGTATATATAAAGATAGAATCTAGCACAAGGTCATGGATCTAATTCCTATCCCTCAAAAAAAAAAAAGTTTAAGGGATGGGAAGATAAAGAAAACCTACATAATGGAATGGTCCAATAATGAGGAATAAGTTAAGGAAGATGAGTATTTCAAGAATAAATAATGCCAAGGACAGCCACGGTTGCTATTTGGAGGTAGAGCATTTTCCAGGAAGGAAGACAGAAGGTAAGACTAGGTAGCTGTTGGGCCTCTGGGACCCTTGAACGCTTGGCATGGAGGACAGTGAGGCCTGTAGTACTTTCCTGAGCCTGGCTAAAGTTTAGCAACCTGTCTCTAGCCTGTCACTTCCACGTAGAGGTGACTCAGCAGAAGCCTGATCTAAGATTGCCTCTACCCAGTTACAACTGACGTGGTAAATTCCTGGTGGCCAAAAGTCCATCGCCCCATATGACGCATCCATAAGCCCATCCTCCCCCCCACCTCCCCTGCCAAGGCTATATAAGCCGCTGACTGACTCAATAAAGTGAGTTCCTGCTTTGACAAGACTCCCGATTCTGTGTGGTTCTCTCCAGTCATCGGCACTCACCATCCCGCTCAGCCCCGAGGGAAGAGGCAGGCTAGCCCTGCTCCCTTCTCCCTCATCACCCTACCTGCCGGAGAACCTGGCACATAAGTATGTTTTCTTATCTGCCAAAGAATTTAGAGAAAAAATTGTGTCCCACCTCATCAGGTCATGTCTGTATTCATATTTAAATGGCTTATTGTGCAAAAAATGTACTCAATTAGTTAAAGTTTATGTAGTCGTTGTTTAGTTTCTCATGTGTCATTGGTCATCATGAAGTAGTGATTCTTTGAAAAGAATCTCACATATAGCTGTTTTATTCATATATATACATTATTTTGTATGTATGTATGTATATATGTATGTATGTATGTATGTACAAGCCATGGTGCATGTGTGACGGTCAGAGGACAATGTGCAGGAGGCAGTTCTTTCCTTCTACCATCCGAGTCCTGGGGATCAAACTCAGATAGTCAGGCTTGGCTGCAAGCACCTTTCCCCTCTGAGCCATCTTACCAGCCCTGTTCATTCTCTTTCAGAGGCAGGATAGGAAGACAGAAAATTAAGGGGGAATGAGAAAAGGAAGGGTCCCTCACCCCTCTTGGGTCAATTTATGTTTTTCAACAGCTGAGAGTAAAGAATTTTAACACAGATGACCAACTGTTGCAAAGACTTTGCAGAGAGACTGTCTCCCCTTTTTTGGGAGATGTATGTAAGATTATTGGAATGGGTGATGGTCCATGCCTTGGGTTAGAACATGTATCTTAACCTCTGTGTGTGACCTATGTAGAGTAAGAATTCCTTTGATTTTTAAAAATCTGTGTTCTTTTTTTAAAACTCTTAACAACACTCCCTTTTTTTGGTAAGCCCGCAGCTTCCTCGCAATCATCTTACACCAATCTTACTTATGAAAGGAGCTGCTTTTGGTAGAAAGCAAATACACCAGCACATTTTCCACTTAATCTTTAGCTGTAGATTACCTTTTTGAAGAATCTAATGTCAGAAGCCATAAAATCATGTCTTAAGACGAGTGCATCTCTTGATGTCCCCATTTCTGCTTTGAGTGTACCCCACATAACTATGCTTCACACGGCTCCTCCCGAAATTCTCTTTGATGTAATTGAAGGTCCTGGTGCACCCGAGTAGTCTCCAAGGAGACGCCAGGTGGACAGTGGCAGTATTGAGTTGTTTCTCTCACGGCTGGTGACTTCTTCATGGCTTAACTAGACATGTTATTCATGACATTTCTTCCATCTATTTTGCCCAATCACAAGATCAACATTTTTGCTATGCTAATTTAGTCACTGTCTTTAAATACCCCAGAAGGTTTCTAGTTTCCTGAGGAGTAAAATATAAATTCAGGTTAAGAAAACAAAACCCTTTACATCATCCCTTTCAGAACTATATCCCAGAATACCTAGTGTGCTGCAGCAGCAGATCTGCGCGTGCCCTGAGAGCAGGGCTGTCAGCCTTGACCCACCTGCCTTCTCTCTTTTTCTACTCCACTTAGCGGCTCCATAGCCAACCCATCCTGTCACACTTAATACACCTCTACTCTCTGCTCCCAAGATGCTCTCCCTTCTACTTCCTCAAGAATTTTCCGATACTTCTATTTCTGAACTCAGCACATTTAAACTACTTTTTGATGACTTTGTAAAATCGCCATGCTTACACTGCATATGATCTAGGTTACTTGGCTGTAGGAACTCTATTTTATTTTTCCATCTGCCATTTATTGTTAGTAGAGCATCTTGCAATCATTAAGCCTGCCATGAGGAGTTACTGGTCAATTGGGTAAGCTAGAGATAGAATACCTGTCAAAGGAAGGCATGTAGTTAATAAAACCTTTTATTTCAGAAAACACTTTCTTGGTTGAATTTTATATAGACTTGTAAAACAGAATTTGAAAGATGAAGTTTGTGGTGGAGAAGTCTAAAAAAGGCAAAACTTCTGAACAGCAGAAACTGAAGATACATAGATGAGTGGAGTTTGCAGCTATCCATTTGGGCAACATCCGGGAGGCTTGAGTTGTAATGGTGTTCCTTTTCCCCTCCTCCTCCTCCCCCTCCCCCCTCCTCCCCTCTCATCCTCTTCTTCTGCCTCCTCATTCTTTTTCTTCTTCTTCAGCTTCTGCTTCTGCTTCCACTTCTTCTTGCTCTCTTCATCGCCTTTCTTACCTTTGGATCTCCTTTCGTCATCTGCCCCTTCATCTCCCCACTGTGGTTCGTCCTCAGCAGGACTTGGTTCTGCTACTTCTGGGGCCTCAGCGCTCCTTCCGGAGATGTTGCAGTGTGGCCTTCAGCGTCTGGAGCCTCCGCCTTTTTTCCTGGAGGATCTGCGTCTTGGGCTGCAGGTTCTGTTTGCACGCTTGAACTGATGTTGCCCTGGGAGTCCCGTCGTTTTGAACCTGTTGCGGCACTCCTCACCGCTTGGGCTTCAACCGCGTCTGGGGCTCCCGTATCCAACCTTAAATGAGATTCGCCTCTTTGGAACCTCCACCTCGAACTTCAAAGCCTGGGATTCGGGTCTTTTTGGAACCTCCTCCTCACTCTCGGAAACATGGCATGATTCCCGTCTTTTGAGAACCTCCATGTCACACTTCAATCCTTGGGAGCCTCGTCTTGCAACTCTCCACTCGCTCTTCGCTTGGGGTCCATGCCTTTTGCGTCCCTTAGCGCCGTCTGCTTTTCCTTTTGGCTCCTTTGTGTGTAGTGATCCAAGGTGTTTATTACAATTAGAGTCTACAAGTATTTTCTTCCTCGGGGATTCCCTGCTTTCTTCTCGGCTTTTCTTTAAATATGAAATTCTTCCATATTTTAGAATCTGGATTTTGGAGTCTGATCTTTGCTGTTTAAGGTCTCCATCTATGTAACCTGGAAGTATAACTGGACACACAGCGGGAGCACATGATTCAGATAGCCAGCATTTATGTGCTTGCGGGTGCATGTGTCTGTGTGTCCCGCCCCCAATATTGACTTTATGTCTTAAAACCAACAAACTGGAGATCTCCCCCAAAATATAAAGTGGTAGAAATCACATAATGTAAATATTATGTGATTTATAGATATCAGACAAGATAGATCTTATTGATCAAATTCTAGAGTATTTTAAAAAAATTGGAAGACTAATGAGAAAAAAGGTAAAATGCAATGCAGATGCACTGGGATTCTCTCAGTAGATAAAGATTAATGGATGATGGTGGGAGGGCTAACAAGGATGTATCTTGAGAATGAATATGAAGGACACATTGTGTGAAGAAGCAACGATTTCTTCAGCAGGAGGAAGAAATTGCAATATGCTCTCCATCTTGTAAAAGTATGCATCATGCAAAAGTAACAGTCCTTTGAGGTAAGTGCAGACCATATAACCAAGCCTCCTCTTTGATGAGCATTATGCATTAAATTGTTCAGTCCCCACCACAACCAGATAGGGCAAGTATTATTATTATTTCAACTTTGCAGCTGAAGAAATCAAGTCATGGAAAACGAAAATGAACGTGACCAGGCCACGCAGTTAGGAGGCTGTAGATCTGGGAATCGAGCCTGTGCCATCAGACTTGAGTCCAGTTCTAACTATCACTTGCAATATTTAGTAGCTCACATTGCTAGAGTTTCAGATCCCTTGTTATGTGTATAGTACAAACCAGACCTGCTGTGCAATTTCTGTGTGATCTAATAAAATTAACTTTGTTAGCTTTGGGTAGGTATTTTGTTTGTTTTCCTCTTTAGTAAGTTGGTTCCTTAAATCAAGTAAAAGAATTATCTAGACTACCAAAGTCAAGTCTGTGCATTCTTGCAGTGGAACAAAGGCTCAGTATATCTGAGGTGCTCAGGATCTCCTGACTGCCAAAAATGAAGTCATTTACAAGGCAGTAAGTAGAGTGTGGATAAGACTTTTTTTTTTTTGAAAAAAATAACCATAGGAACTTCATTTGTAATAAAATAAGAATTCTAGTTTCCCACCAAAGAGCGAATAGAATTCAAAAACCAGTCTTTCTATTTTGCTGGAAGAAAGTGAGGAGACTCTTTTTATAATCTTTTTAGAGCTTAAAAGATGGCTGGGGGACATTATAACTCTTTCATATGAACTTCATTGCCTCTGTGGCAATATCTCCCCAAGAGAGATACTTAAAATCTTAGGGGATTTAGGATAATAGGGACATGTAAGATACCTTAGAAGCATATGCCTAGTTTTTGGAGTATAAATATCCAATCCAAAAATAATAAGCTATGTAAAATATCTGAATTGAGAATAGTCAAGGAACTTACCCATAGGAGATAGTGCTAAAATAAAACACAAAAGAAAGATCAGTGGGGATTTTGTATTACAGAGAACCTGGTACCTTCCAATATCTTTCTTTGGGGGGGTCTTTTTGAGACAGAGTCTCCTTGTAGCCCCAACTGGCTTGGAACTCACTGGCCTCCAACTTACAGAGATCTGCTTGCCTCTGCCTCCCAAGTGTTGGGATTAAAGGCCTGTACCACCAAGCCTGGTCCAATATCTTTTTACATATAAGTTCAGAAACAACTTTCAGAGTGTAAAGTTGTGTGCAGTAGTGACACTGGCCAGAGCTCAGTACCCATTCTACATAGACAGAGGGCTGCTTTGTGTCGTTGAACTAAGACTTGTGTCCTTGGGCCAGTGACTAACGCAGCCAAACCCAATTCTTTCACAACTCAGTTGTTAAAACGCATTCTTTTAATCAGTTTGAAAAACATGCTTTGTTATCAGTGATCAAAACTGTCATCTTGTCTTGATGGGTTTTTTTTTCATCAGTTTTAAAGGGTTTTCCATTTCAAGTGAAAATAATCAGCATAACAGAGCACAGAGAAAACCGGCTGTGTTACTTAGAGACTAGACTGGAATTTCTGTCATTCATGGCCTTTGGCAATAACTAGATCAGAAGTAAGAGACTGCATTTACTACAGAAGGAAAACGGATAAGAGGGAGTCAGTACTGAAACATGAGGAGACCACCTAAGAAATGACTATTTTAGAGGAATTTATGATTCAAGAAGATCTGGGAACAAAAACTCAGGTGTTTATCATAGAATAGATAAGGAAGGAGAATGATCCAAACTTACTGACTTTTCCAGAACTGTCCCCTGAAAGAGACAAGAAAAAAACATATCAGTGGTTTGGATTTCTTTGCACTGGATGGAATTTGTCAGTGTGTAAGTCCCCTTGAGTTAGATGTGGGTCACCTCAGTCCCTCTCCCTCCTGTCTTGGCCTGCATATGTGTGTAGAGGCCAGAAGCCACCTTCAGGTGGTGTTACTCAGGAGCCTAACTTTTTTTTGGGACAGGGTCACTCACTGGGACCTGGGGCTCACCACTTCAGCGAGGGTGACTGGGGCCACTGAGTCCCGTCTTTGACTCCTCTGTGCTGGGATTATAAGTGCATACCTCTGTGCCCATTTTTTAATGTGGTGCTGTGGGTCAAACTCGGGTCCTCATGCTGTGCAACAGCACTTTACCGACTGAGCTACTTCCCCGGTCCCAGTTTTAGAATAATTCTTGAGAGCCCTAGGATTTTCAGAATGGTCAACGAGCACTGATTTCAGCAGAGTCATCAGCTATGTTTGCTGCTGACAAGGGAATCCGCCTGCCAGTGAGTTCTCCTCTCCAGTGGCATCGTCCACTGTCAGTCCGTTTTGTCTTTGTTGAATCTGGTGTTGAGTGTAATCTCCTTATACTCCGGCATAATTTGCTGCAGCTTTACATCAGCTTGCAGCTTAGCTTTGCGTGTTTGTGTATCTGCCTGAGCGTTATGAAAAGCAAGTCTCTATTTCAAGGGAAGGGGAGTTAGCAAAAGGCTAACTCTCTGGAGTAGTTGTGGTTCAGGTTTAGATGTGATGAACCTTTTGAAGTGGAGGGCAAAAATTCGCCTCCTGTTTTGTTTTTTGAGAAAGGGTCTCGTGTATCCCAGGCTGAGGTCAAACCCCATAATTCCTTATGTAGCTGAGGATGACCTTGAACTTCTGATCTTCCTGCTTCCACCTCTGGAGTGCTTGGATGACAGGCAGGATTCAGAGGCACCATAGGCAGCGTATGTGGTGCTGGGGATGGAACCCAGGGCTTCACGCAGGCTGGGCAGGTGCTCCACCAACCGAGCCCCAGCCCCAGCCCCCATCCTTCCTTTTATTTTCAGCTCTACTCCATTTCCGCATTTGCTGTCCGGCCTGTGCTCCTATAGTCACTGGCTACATGTTCTCACTTTATTATTTCTGTTGTCTTTGGTCTGTATAAAACAGAAAAAGCGTCAGTGTCTTCTTTCCACGGTCCTTCCTGTGATCTGACCCCATCACATTTGGCTAGCATCCCTTCCTCTTCATCACTTAATCTCTAACCAGCCAGATACTTTTCCCCCTTTTGTCCTTTCCCGTGGTTTCCTGTTTTTGTGGGCCTTGGATTTATCAAAACAAAACAAAACAAACAAAACAAAACTACCACCACTACCAGTCACAACCAAAACAAAAAGCTTTCTCATGTAAAGGAATACTAGGAAATGTAGAGGAAAAGAGGGGGACTATGAGTCTATTCTGAGGATTCAGTGGTATCAGAAGTGACTGTATAAATGAAGACACACAGGTCTTCACAAAGCCAGAGGGGACAGGAAGACAAGAACTTACCGGATCCTATTGGTGTAAGCGCTTAAAAGGAAAAGAAAACTAATTAGTTTCTTAAAAAAAACAAATTACATACTAGGCTCCCATTAAAAACCCACTTCCTTGCATGCATGTGGTGCAGTCACATACATGCAGGCAAACCACTCAATAAAAAATAAAAATGAAAGGGGCTGGAGAGATGGCTCAGTAGTTAAGAGCACTGGCTGCTCTTGCAGAGGATCCAAATTCAGTTCCCAGCACCCACAACTGTCTGTAACTCCAGTTCCAGGGTCTCTGACGCCCTCTTCTGAACTCTGCAGGTACTGCACTCACATTCATACATGCAGGCAAAACACTCATACACAAAATAAAAATGAAATAATAATAACTAAGAAGAAATTAAGAAAGCCAGGCGTCCGGTGGTGCATACCTTTAGTCCTAGCACTCAGGAGGCCAGAGGCAGGCGGTTCTCTGTGAGTTCAAGGCCAGCCTGGTCTACAGAGTGAGTTCCAGGCCAGCTGGGG
>NW_008358192.1:77015-82087 GCF_000622305.1 Nannospalax galili | reverse complement strand
TGGGAATGACTTTATTAATGGACATAATCATAATTAAAACTTTTAATTAACCCCCAAACCAGGCACTCTTGGATCTCATGAGGGGTATCTCCTTGGCACCCTCAGTTTGATACTCAACCCCAAAAGATAATGAATGAATGTGGGTACACTTAAGAACTAACATATAAAGTGCTGCAAGGTGGGAAGAATGTATGTGAACTAGGGATGAGAAGACTGTGAGCATTAAGGGTGGAGCTGAACTTGAACTTGTACTTCCCCCCAAAAAAACAGGTTTCAGGAGGCTGACGTAGGGCAATCATGAATTGAAAGCCAGTCGGGGCAAAATAGTGAGACCCTGTCTAAAACAACAAAAAACAAAATAGTTGGTCATGGTAGAGGCAAAGGGAAGACCACAAATTCAAGGCCAGCCTGGTCTACAGAGTGAGTTCCAGGCCAGCTGGGGCTACAAGGAGACCCTGTCTCAAAAAGACCAGGAAAAAAAAAAAATAGATGAATCAATACTTACCACTAGGAACTGGAGTAACTGGCAGAACAAAATGGAATAAAAATGTATTGGATTTATTTTTTGGAACAGGACGTAGATCTTTTCCTTGTTCTTATGAAGGCCTTTGTTAGAGCTTTGGAAGATGCCAAAACCTCCCCCAGAAGGATAGCTGTGGGAAAAGGCACCGACATTTGGAAAGGGTAGCCTCAGTCTGACAGGCTGCGGAGTGTGGGTTCTCCCTTTACACCCAGAAGAACGTTTACTGTGAGACAGTTAGAGGTGTGAATTCACCCTTCTCCGACCTGTCCTCTCCCCTCAGTGTGTGTTGCCTGGGTTCTGCCTGAGTATATGGAAACTTTTTTTGAAATGCTTCTTTTTTGCTTCATCTCTCAGTCAAGTGTTTGCTCTTTCCACTGAGTATAAATAGAAGCATTACATGGATGTTAGGTCAGAGTTAGGACAAAATTCCTCCCCTTATTCTACCAGATTAATGAAAAGGAAAGGAACTTACTGATTGGCACTGCTACATGGGCTAAAATCTAAATACAAATTGTTAGTCTGGGTTGACACTGAATTAACAATGATAATAGAATTCTTACTGATAACTCCTTCCAGACAGGAATTTCTGGGATTAAAAAGAAAGCACTTCCAAGCATTTTATAATGAGTTTCTTTAGTATGATTTTTTTTCTTACAGTAATATAGTAATTTTGAAAGGGTGAAAAAACATCCATTTTTCCTTTTATTACCCAGTTTCTCTTGTAAAACGAAATGCTACAGAACTGGAAAACCTCGCCACTAGCTCTCCTTCCGCTCCGCCTCCGTCTCTTCCCGGCTTCCCACGCCCTCCTGTCTTTTCTCCCACATCTGCAGTTGAAAATGTCCATGGTAGTTCTGTTGTCAAGAGGCATTTCTCCAACTGTAACTGATCTGTTTCCAGCCTCCTTTTCCAGATGTTTAAAACCACAGGGGAAGGACTTAGAGAATTAAAGGCAAAGACCTGAGACGATCGCAGCCTCCCTCAGTGGCTTCCGTACTCCTGTCCCCCACAGCCCTGTGCGATGAGAGGACATGGGAAGCTCAGAGCCCTGGGAATGGAATCAGCCGCCTTTAGGGAGAAGCCTGCGCGACGAATGACATGTTTGCCACACAGAAAGGGAATTTTTACAATCTCAGGGATCAGTAGAGTCATTCCAGAGAGAATGCTTCTCGTTGGCTCTGTTCAGCCAGGGTAAAAATACACTTTCAGGGGCTGGAGAGACGGCACGGTTAAGAGCACTGGCTGGTCTTGCAGAGGACTTGGGTTTGGTTCTCAGCACCCACATGGTGGCTAACAACCGTCCATAACTCCAGTTCTAGGGGATCTGACACCCTCTTCTGACCTCCATAGACATTCCACAACACAGGTGCACTTACATACATGTAGGCAATACACTCATACACATAAAAATAATAAATATTAAAAAAACGCGAGTTAACATTTTCTCCACAATATGTGAAGATTGTTTCAGAATATCTGGAGTCAATTTTAGTGTCTGCAGCAGGGACAGTAGTTTACAATGAACCGCGATGCATTTTATAGAGCTTTGCTCTAAGCAAAACACCAACATGTTTAGAGATGAGAGTGCTAACTGGTTTGATCTGGTTATTCACATATACACAACAAAATACCACACTGCATCCCATAAGTATGGACCATTAGTGTGTTAATTAAAGTAAATTAAAAAAAATAGCCCGATTGGAAATATTCGAAAATAGTTTGTCTGACTTCAAGTCACCTTTAGGCAGCTCATTATTTGATATGTTATGTAGGTTTTTTGCCAAAAATATTCATCAGTGGGCTGGAGAGATGGCTTAGTGATTACGAGCACTGGCTGCTCTTGCAGAGGAACCAAATTCAGTCATCAGCACCCACACGGCTGCTAACAACTGTCCATAACTCCAGTTCCAGGGGATCTGATGCTCTCTTCTGACCTCCATGGACATTGCATGACATGGGTACACTTACATACATGCACACAATACACAATAAATAAAACATTAAAAAATCATCAGTGACTTTAGAGGAAGCTGTTCAGTATAAAACAAAAGATATTGAAAAGTCATGACTTCACATCATCAGGAAACGACTTGGTATGCATAGGCACTACCCCAGAGCAGTGGGCAGAGGATTTTCTACCCCAGAGCAGTGGTTAGACAGAGGACTTTCTACCCCAGAGCGGTGGGCAGACAGAGGACTTTCTACCCCAGAGCGGTGGGCAGACAGAGGACTTTCTACCCCAGAGCGGTGGGCAGACAGAGGACTTTCTACCCCAGAGCGGTGGGCAGACAGAGGACTTTCTACCCCAGAGCGGTGGGCAGACAGAGGACTTTCTACCCCAGAGCGGTGGGCAGACAGAGGACTTTCTACCCCAGAGCGGTGGGCAGACAGAGGACTTTCTACCCCAGAGCGGTGGGCAGACAGAGGACTTTCTACCCCAGAGCGGTGGGCAGACAGAGGACTTTCTACCCCAGAGCGGTGGGCAGACAGAGGACTTTCTACCCCAGAGCGGTGGGCAGACAGAGGACTTTCTACCCCAGAGCGGTGGGCCTGAGACATCCAGCCTTGTGGACTGAGCGACTACAGATTCTCAGCCTCTCCAGTGTGGTGCAGCCATTGTTGGACTACTCGGACTCTATCCTGTGAGCTAAGCTAATAAATCTTTATACATATTCATTCTACTGGTTCTGTTTCTTTGGAGAACCCTGACTAATACACAAGTGGACAGGGGAGTGAGAGGTTCCTGGTGGAAAACACAGGTATTTCTTAAGCTCTTCCTGCCACAAGTTTTAGGGAAAGGGCCTGTCTTGGGGAAGTGCTGAACTCTCTTTAAAATCAATCATGTTTGGTGGTGTCTCTTACTTTAAGCACCTTTTTGGGAAGAGTAGAGACATTGGGGAAGGCTGTTTCCTCTTCCTGTTGGTTCTCTCAAAGTTTCAGAATTTGTCAGTAAGAGTTTTATGTCTCTTTCCTTCCCTTTACCTCCTTGGGATGGTTGTGTTGCATCATCACTGCATGATGACTGGAGAGTTTTAGGGTAATTTTAGAAAGCATAAACATTTTATGACCGGGTGGCTGTATTTCTCTGCGTTTGACTGAAGGGAAGAGATACTTAGAATCAGGGAAGGGGACAAAATACGAGTAATTGTGATATAATAAGTTCAATTAAAGTTTCCTTCTGTGTATAGTAGGAATAATACTTATCTGATATAATGTGTATGCACCTATAAAGCACTCAGTCCACTGCTTGATACATGGTAAGTGCCCAAGAACTATTTATTATCACAACCACATCAGGTACAAAGCAATTTTAGTTATCACCTCCAAATGACCAATTGCTGGACACAGGAAGGGGGATCTAGGAACAGGAAGGGGACACTGGGAACAGGAAGGGGGATCTGGGAACAGGAAGGGGACCTGGGAACAGGAGGGGGACCTGGGAACAGGAAGGGGACACTGGTAACTAGAGGGTGAGGGGTGTTGGGAAATTAGTAACCGTAGAGTCAGAAACAGAAATCTCGAGTCTTGGTACATTCATACTAAAATGGCACAAAAGGGATTTGACTACAGGAAACTATTGACAGTAAAAGTGAAACATGGGACATACCTGTGCGCACCGCAGGTCTTGCTTAGTGTGACTTCTGATGGAAGAGAACTGACTACTTATGTGATTTCTCAGGGACTGTCACCAGCTGAATGAGGAGAGGGGCTTCAGCAAGGGTGGCTTTCCTTGGGAAGCTACGGAAGGAAGGGCCCGAGGCTGGTGGTGGGCTCATGCAGATCTCTGACTGGTTAAATTAGGAAAGTCTCCTGTCCCAACCTATGTTAGTCGAACTGCCTTCTTGGTCTTCTTTGGTCATTTTTCACTCCAACCTGCATTATTCTTTAAGAAAATATTTTTATTACATTTATTTGTGTGTTCGTGTGCGTGTGTATGTGCGTGTGTTCACTTGTGTGTGGGGGTCAGAGGATGACTTGCAGTTGTCTCCTTCAACTAGGTGTGTCTGGGATGGAACTCAGGCTGTCAGGCTTGGTGCCTTTACCTGCTGAGCCTTCTTGTTGGCCCCATAATAAGTTTCCTAAGTGTGAATGTGATCGCATGAATATTATATTGAAGTTTCTTGAGTGTGCATATGTTCTTGTCATAGATGACTAAGCAGCAGTTTTATCGTGATATGAGTCTGGACTTAAGATTGAACTTATACTATTTTGGGCTCTGGTGACAAGTACTGTTGTGGGGTAGGAAACCTCTGTTTCTTGTGGAACTCAACACCACAGGCTCTTTGAGGCAGTGGCTTTCTCAACATCTGACAGCGGCACCTCTGACAAGGAAGGGTTTCAGTTCTGGAAGTGGGATGCCATAATGCTGTTAGGGAAAGAGGATAGAACAGAGGGAACCAGAAAAGGGTTGTTACAGACTAGTGAGTGAGGACTGGGCGAGGTCTGGGAGTCAAAATGTGAAGGGTCAGCACTACTGCAAAAGGGGCTGGGTCTCGTGCAGGTGACCAGTTTCTCCATGACTTGCCTCCTGGGGGTTTCCCAGTGCAGA
>NW_008358192.1:61770-76592 GCF_000622305.1 Nannospalax galili | reverse complement strand
TCTCAAACATCATTCAACACTCTAGTTGCAGGTTATTCCTCAGTTATGCATAGAAACATATGTTTAATACATTTTAAACAGCTTTATTTAATTATTGAAATGTTCATAACATCCTTGTATGTGTCTTCTTGTGAAAGGTGTTTCTCTGACATTTATACCCTGAAGTGAAAATCCAAGGTTATGCACATATCTGGCTTTTTTGGGTCGGGGAGGGAACAAAGCCTTGCTGTGTTGCTCAGGCTAGCTGACTAAGCTCTGTCCCTGGTCCCATCAGCCCATCATCAGCGTGGTTCTTTAATTTTCTTTTCCTTCCTTCCTTCTCTCCCTCCCTCCCTCCCTCCTTCCTCTTTCCTTCCTTCCTTCCATCTGCCTTCTCTTTATCCAGACTCTCTCTAATATATGTTTTCTTTATTTAGTGTCTTGTTGCTGCATAGTCTTCTCTCACGCGAGGGAAACATGACTTTCCGAGCTCTACTTCTCGTGTCCTTTCCACGTGCTAAACAGCTTTATTTAATTATTGAAATGTTCATAACATCCTTGTATGTGTCTTCTTGTGAAAGGTGTTTCTCTGACATTTATACCCTGAAGTGAAAATCCAAGGTTATGCACATATCTGGCTTTTTTGGGTCGGGGAGGGAACAAAGCCTTGCTGTGTTGCTCAGGCTAGCTGACTAAGCTCTGTCCCTGGTCCCATCAGCCCATCATCAGCGTGGTTCTTTAATTTTCTTTTCCTTCCTTCCTTCTCTCCCTCCCTCCCTCCCTCCTTCCTCTTTCCTTCCTTCCTTCCATCTGCCTTCTCTTTATCCAGACTCTCTCTAATATATGTTTTCTTTATTTAGTGTCTTGTTGCTGCATAGTCTTCTCTCACACGAGGGAAACATGACTTTCCGAGCTCTACTTCTCGTGTCCTTTCCATGTGAACTGGCTGTACCACATGTCGTGTGCTACACAGTGTTGCCTTCAGACGTCTGCAGTCTTTCTTTAACCCTCTTCAGTTGGACTCCGCCCCCATCAAAGTTCGTAATGACTGCTGTTTTATATAATATAGTGTTAATTTTGCACCAAAATTTATTTTCTAGAGTGTTGTACTGCAGTTACTTTTCTTTCCATCTCGGACAGCTGGCTCTTTGGGGCCCCCTCCCTCACTGTCGCCGTCCTCCTGACCATTCTTGATACATGTCCTTAGATTTTTCCTCTAAATGCCTACACGGATGATCTCAGCTCTCCGTCTTCACACATCCTGGTGATGATCTACTTCGGCCCCTCTTACTCCTTCCTCCAAAGACCCTAAACTACTTTTGTACAAAACCAAATGTAGTACCTTCTTCATCAACATCCCCCTCCTCCTCCCCCTCCTCCTCCTCCTCTCCTCCTCCTCCGACACAGGGTCTCTATGTGGTGCATGTTGGCATCACACTTGCCATTCTCCTGCCTCAGCTTCCTGAGTGTGGGATTTCAGGTGTGTGCTGCCCGGCTAGACTGGTCCCATGGCTTTAAATATCATCTATTTGTTAATCAGTGACAAGTTAATCTTCACTGGATCTTTCCTTAACTCTTTACACTCAAATGTTTGTCTTTTCATGTACAGCATGTGATTTGATAGGGAAGAGAATACTGAATAAGACTTTCCCTCTTACTATAAAATCAAGGTGTAGTAGTCCGGCGTGGTGGCGCACACTTTAGTACCAGCACTCAGGAGGAAGAGGCTGGAGGTGCTCTATGAGTTCAAGACCAGCCTGGGCTACATAGGGAGTTCTTGGCCAGTGAGGGCTGCACAGTGAGATCCTATACCCAAAAAACTTGAGAAGTGGCACCTGGCGCTGAGAAAAGATGCCATAATTTCCTGCTTCTCTCCAGATCTGGCTGAGGCAAGACGAGCCTCAGGAAGGGTGGAAGTGGCACCTGGCGCTGAGAAAAGATGCCATAATTTCCTGCTTCTCTCCTGATCTGGCTGAGGCAAGACGAGCCTCAGGAAGTGTGGCAGCACAGAAGACAGCAGCCAAGACGTCTTGGAGTGGGCAGCACAGACGATGGGCAAACCAGCTTTGCTCTCCAACTGTCTCTTCTGAGAGTCTAATCCTGGGGCTCCTCTGGGGAGATGAGAGGTAGGGACAGGACTCCCCCGAAGCTCAGGGGCCAGGCTAGCCTGGCATGTGTAGTGGGAAACAGCAACAAGATCCGGTCTTGAAAAGGTGGAAGCCACACTTGACACCTGACGTTGTTCTCTGACTCCACACATGCACACACACCGGCATTCACACACACATGCCCGCACACACACCATGCAAGCACACACCCCAAAGATCTGGGAAAGTCTGTGAGAAAGGATGTGTCAACTCATGCTTTGGATGAATGTCTGTTAGTGGGTTTGTTTTATGCCTATATGAACAAAAGATTCAAAATGTTGCTGGGAGAAAGAAGTGCCCAGCATCTTCTCTTTGTGATAAGCAACCCAGAGCTTCCTGAGGGTCACAGGACAGTATAATGGTAGTCAGGCTTGAGCTTAGTGCTGCTCCTCACTCTGGTGGGCAGCCTGCTTGTTGAGGTGCCTCTGAGGTGCACCCTGTGAAAGGTGCTGAGCCTGATGGCACTCTGGAGTAGGCAGGGCCAGAGTCAGTGCACAGCAGGCACTGTGCAAAGGAGCCTCAGAACTGGACAAGCTCCTGTCGAGTCTTCCAAAGCACCCAAATGTGTGTTCTCTAGACGTCTTCCCAGGATGGCACTGAAGGACAGTCAGCCCCAGGGCCCCAGAGAAAAAGATCTGCAAGGCACAGTGGATACAAGATGCTCCTCCCAAGTCCATCCCTTCAGCCTTAGCTCAGTGGGAGCCGTAACAGCGAGGAGAGCGGGCAGGAAGCAGCAGACAGCACTTCCTCTGTTCTGACACTCAGCCTGAACCTGACTTCTAGGAGCGGAACACCCGAGTGCCCTTAATATCTAAAGTGACTGGGAAACTGTGACTCTAACATCTCATGTACCATTGTAATAGACGCTTGTCACAGCAAAGCTGGATACATTCAGATGATTTAACTGCTAGTCACAAATGTTGATATCATGTAGAACTCAACAAATACAGACTGGACCCATGACTGCCTCCTGCACACCTGCCCTCTTTCCATCTTCTTGGATTGCTCAACAGTCCCTGTTGTCTAGTTGCTCAGGCCCGAACCTGGAGTAAACAGACTTTTTTTCCTCTTAAACTTGCGTTTAAACCAATAGCATCACTGGCTTGCCTCCAAATCAAGGGGACCTGGTGGCTTCTCTCTGCCCGCTTTCATGACTTTCCTTTCCTTCACCAGCCTTCAATTACCTGACAGACCTCCCATCCTCTCTCCACCCTCGTCACCCTAACCCCACTCAGTCCTCCCCAGGAGCAGACAGAACTTCCAAAATTGTAAAGTCAATCCTGTCACTCCCCGATTCAAATCCTCCTACTGCCTCTCCCCACACCTAGAATAAAATCTGCAGTTTTTATGAGGCCATCAGGTTCTGTGTGGTCTGGATCCTGCCTCTGTCCTAATTTTCCACTGCTCTCCCTCGTTCTTTCTAGCCTTGTTCACCATGTGTCCTTATGGCAGGAGACTGTGTCTGTGCATGTGGCGTGCATGCTCTCGCCTTCCTGCAGTGTCACACGTGTGGAAGCAGCCTTGGGCGCTGTCCTTCAGGTACCGCTCACCTGGCTTTTTGATAGAGGGTCTCTCATTGGCCTGAAGTCTTCCAAATAGGCTGGGCTGCTGGCCAGTGAGCCCAGGGTGTGCCTGAGTCCACCTCCCCAGCTCTGTAATTACAAGGCCTGCAGGTACATGCCCTCACACTCCGCTGTTGTAAAAAAATGGGTTCTGGCAACCAAACCCAGTCCTTGTGTGTGGAAGGCAAGCACTTTCCCGACTAAGCCACTCCCCTGCCCCAATACCATATCTATAATTTGACTTTGCTTCTCTAATTTTTCTTCATAATGTTTATATATATGACATTTATTATGTATTTATTTACTATTATTTACATCTTTTAATCTCAAAATAGACTTTTGAGTGGAGAGGCTTTCTCTTATTCATTGAAATACCAGTGCTTAGGATAATGCTGATATGGACTAGGCCAACATATATTAAATACTAAATACAATGTGTATGCCACATACTTCTGCTGAGCATGTTGGTGTTGACCCACTTGAGTATAATAATTCATCTCTCATCTTAGTCCTCCTGAGATTGCTCTGGCTGTATTTCCCAGGGTTGGAATTTTCCAGTTCACAGAGGCTTATCAAGTGTCACTAACATGTGCTAGATTTCTTCATAGACTTTGTATTTTTTTTTTATCATTTCCTATTCCTATAGCTACCTTTTGTGGGTGTTTTATTATATTGACACCCCGAGTTGTAAATTGCTTCATTGTGGGAGTTTCGGGTCATGGCTGCCTGAGCTTCCTTGGCTCAGGAGCTGTCTCTGAACTGGGTCTCAGCTGCTCTGACTTGGGAAGGGCACAGGGCACAGACAATGACAGGGCTCTGCGTTCTGGGCAGAGTCGGGTCTGGACCTGTGCGGGTGGCTCTGCTTTCGTTCCTGGCACAGGTAAGTGAAGGTGTTTCGGTTCTTGTCTGTGGACAGGCCATCTGTCGTCTACTCCTGGTTTCACTCAGGACGGCCACCTGCGATTCTCCCCATGTTGGCTGCCCTTTCCGTTCCTGAGACAAAGTTTCCACATCTACCTCGTCGCCCTTTCCCTTTCCTCACAGGCGTTTAACTGCTCACATGAATTTATCTCTTCAGTCGTGTCTCCCGGAAATCAGTCCACAACCTACTTTTATGCTTACGTTTGCTGTGAGTTTTTATTTTAAAAAATATCAGACAAGACTTAGTCAGTAAACAAATAGGTGGCACAGCTCCAGGTCCCTCACCACACCCCCGTTCTTCTCTCAATCCCTTGGCCACAGCCTTTACAGTTCTTCCTGCCAGTCCTCTGATGCCTCTACCCAAACAGAGCGATTTCTTCAGTTTGGATGCTGGCTTGTCATTTCTAGCAGTGAGACCCTTCTGCTTTCTTTAAGTGGTCCTTTGCTCCTCCTGTCCTCAGGCATAGCTCTGTGATGGTTTATGTTCACAAATGTCAACTTGCCTGAATTTGGAATCACCTAGACATACCCCTATGAGAATGTTTCTAGAGAGTTTTTTTTTTGAATATTTAAAAAAAAATTAAATTATGTATGTGTGTCTGTGTGTGTGTCTGTGTGTGTCTGTGTGTGTGTCTGTGCATGTGTGTGTGTCTGTGTGTGTGTGTGTGTCTGTGTGTGTGTCTGTGTATGTGTGTCTGTGTGTGTGTGTCTGTGTGTGTGTGTGTGTCTGTGTGTGGGTCTGTGTATGTGTGTCTATGTGGGTCTGTGTGTGGGCCTGTGTGGATCTGTGTGTGTGTCTGTGTGTCTGTGTGGGTCTGTGTGTGGCTGTGTGAATAGAGTTATACTGAGTTTTGTTACACCTGCATATATATGTGGGTCTGTGTGGGTCTGTGTGTGGGTCTGTGTGGATCTGTGTGTGTGTCTGTGTGTGGGTCTGTGTATGTGTGTCTGTGTGGGTCTGTGTGGGTCTGTGTGTGGGTCTGTGTGGATCTGTGTGTGTGTGTGTCTGGATCTGTGTGTGTGTCTGTGTGTGGGTCTGTGTATGTGTGTCTGTGTGGGTCTGTGTGGACTGTGTGTGTGTGTGTATGTGTGTGTAAGTGTGTCTGTGTGTCTGTGTGTGGGTCTGTGTGGGTCTGTGTGTGGGTCTGTGTGGGTCTGTGTATGTGTGTCTATGTGTGTCTGTGTGTGTGTCTGGGTGTCGGTGTGGGTCTGTGTGTGGGGCGGGGTGGGTCTGTGTGTGACTGTGTGTGTGTGTGTATGTGTGTGTAAGTGTGTCTGTGTGTGTGTGTGTGGGTCTGTGTGGGTCTGTGTGTGGGTCTGTGTGGGTCTGTGTGTGTGTCTGTGTGTGTCTGTGTGTGGGTCTGTGTGGGTCTGTGTGTGGGTCTGTGTGTGGGTCTGTGTGGGTCTCTGTGTGGGTCTGTGTGGATCTGTGTGTGTGTGTGTCTGTGTGTGTGTCTGTGTGTGGGTCTGTGCACATGAATGCTGATGCCCTCAGAGGCCAGAGGTGTTGGAGCCCCTTGGAGCTGGGAATTGAACTTGGGTCCTCTGCAAGAGCAGTATGTACTCTCTTTTAATCACTGAGACATCTTTCCAGACCCACAGAGAGGATTGTTTTTGAGGATGGAAGACCCATCCTGAATGTGGGTGACACCATCCCGTGGGTTGGAATCTTGGAATGAATAAAAGGGACAAAGGAGAGAGTTTGCTGTTACTAACACTCATCTCTGCTCCCTGATGGCAGTGCCATGTGACCTCGCACACCTGCTGCCTGCCTCTGCCACCGATGGACTATCCTCAAATTGCGAGCCAAAATAAGCCTTTTTTCAGTAAGACGCCTTTTGTCAGGTACCATGTCACAACCACAAGAAAAAGTAACTAACACAAGGTCCTATGCCGTAAAGCAAATGTCTGGAATTTCCAGCTTCATCCCTGGGACTGAGCTATGGACTGTGTCTTCATCTGTCCAGTAAGAATATAGCTGATCAGCAGCATCCTTACTCAGGATACAGAAGGGATATGTGGATGGAGACCTCAAGAGGGATACTAGCTCAGTCCATGTTAATGACTCCAATACCATTTCCTCACATACCAGTCCCTGTGTCTTAATATTGAAATTACTAAAATGTTACTATAAAGTGGTGTTCAGTGTGTGCTTAGATGTAAATGGAATTATATAAGCATGTTTGGAGTCCCTCAGACTGATATCCAGATCTCTCTCTATGTATACGTACTTATATAATGTTTAAAATTGGGGATTTTACCCCAAACAGATTAAGTAAGCTGCTTTGGCAACTCTAGATCTGCATTTTTGGTGAGTAGGTAGGCAGATGTGGATTGCACATGGTTGCCCAATGCTCCAAGATTCTCAGGGGGCTTGCACACGTACCACCTTCATTTATCACACCTGAGGAGCCTCTCTTTGCAGTTTCGGATTTTAGCTTTGGGTTTTAATGTAATGTGATTTAAAGGCTGCCAGGAACCCAGGGGATGTTAGAAGCAATCTGCGTCATGGTGAAGTAGAACTCAGCGTGAGTGCTGGCTTGTGACTTCTATGTGAAGGTCTGTGCCACCAGGATCCGCTCTTGATCTGGTTTCACTACTGAGTCTCAGGTAACCTCTGTTACCTGAAAATTTGAATTAAGAACAGTGCAGGGCGTGGTGGTACACGCCTTTAATCCTAGCACTTGGGAGGCAGAGGCAGGCAGAGCTCTGTAAGTTCAGGGCCAGCTGGCTCTACCTAGAGAGTTCCAGGCCAGCCAGGTCTGCATAGGGAGACACTGTCTCAACAGTAATGGTGCAAAATCCTGTATCTGTTAATAAGAATAGCTGTCTTGCAGTCAAGCTGGAGGCCCTCGTGAAATACGAGAAATGGGAATCTCCATCTTTAGGCATTTAGAAACAGAACCATCTAAGCTAATAAAAAGTCTCCACATATTCCTGGCTCACCAAAGGAGTTACTTGTTTTCTGTGAAATTACTAAAAAAAAAAAAAAAGAGATTTGATTTTCCTTACGACACAGTCAGCATTGTATTATCTATTTATTCATGTCTTTTATGTCTTTTGGGGAATGTTTAGATAGGCGACAGAGGGTACGTTCAAAACAACTCTCCACAATTAGTCTTAATTCAAATTTACGTGTAAGATGAAGTCAGAGATGGAGCACCTCGAGGGCCCTTTCATATCCTGGACTTGAACAACTTTGGGTTTTAGTCTTAAGTAAAGACTACTGGATCTTTCTGTTTCCTCTGAATAGCAATGTAATTCCTGAGGGGTGCCCAGGCCACTCTCTCTCCACCTAAACATCATTATCCAGCCCCCTCTCTGTCAAAAATTCTGCCTACTAATATTCTTCAGATTTTTGTTGACAAATTTCAGCTCAGTTCTTGATTTACCCAGTAACTGTTAAGTTATCTCACTGCAGGGGACGCTGGCTGATAAGGAATTGAGAGGGAGGAACTCAGATCACTTTAACAGAGTAAAAAGGAGAACCGACGTGGGACGGGCATAATACTTACGGGTGTTGGGGACGGGCCTAGAAAACAGAATCAGGTATCAGTGATTTGCACGAAAGGCATATTTCCTTCTGGGGGAAGCATAGTCATGTAGTGGGGGAGGCTTGGTGGTGATACAGCTCTAGGTTTGAATTACGGTTCTATGGCTGTATACTAGCGGGCAAATATTTGGCCTCGGTTTCTTATCCATTTCCCCCCAAAAATTAATGCTGTTTCTGTAACAGTTAAATGGGACAATGTAATTAAAACACACATACTTCTTATAGGAGGTAAAAAGTACCTCTATATTTGAGATGAAGTAAATTCAAGTTTCCTTCATCAAGTGAAGCTGGACGAGCAACGGAAAAGGAAACTGGAAGTCACATGTCTCAGGTTTCTTCATGCAGGTGAGAAACAGGCAGGACAGGCTGGAGGGATGGCTCAGTGGTCACGAGCACTGGCTGCTCTTGCAGAAGACCTGGGTTCCATTTCCAGCACCCACATGGTGGCTAACAACTGTCTGTAATTCCAGTTCTAGGGGATCCGACACCTTCTTCTGACCTCCATGGGCACTGCACAACACAGTGCACTTATATACATGCAGGCAGTACACTCATACACATGAAATAAAAGTAACAAAATAGTTTTAAAAAGAAACGGGCAGGACACTTACGGGTCTCTATCGTGTAGGGGCAGCAAGAAGACAGAAAACGGCAGAACAACAAACACAACTTACAATGACGAGGCTGCCCGGACGCTGAGCCTGAAAAACAGAGAAGATGTGAGCAACGCCTCCCTCCTCTGGTTTTTCTAATCAGAGCTCCATCCTGGTGGGTCATGATAACCTTCTCTCTGGTGTTGATGGACTTCCTATGTGAATCAACAGAGCTTGAGCTTTCTAAAAAGTCATCAGTAGCTTTGTGGAGTTTTGATAATGGGAAGGTAAGTGATTAAAGTATGTCCCCAGAAATCTCACACCTTCAGGGAAAGGAGACGCTGGGGCTCCAGGACAGAAACATGGACTTACTGATGGCAGCCGGGATTGGTCTGCCTAGTAAGAACAGAAAAGTATCTGCTTTTAATTCTTCTTTGTTCTATTCAGTTTTCACTTTGTCAAGTCCCTTGCAGTATACTTTATTCTTTTATTTATCCGTGTGTGTGTGTGTGTGTGTGTGTGTGTGTGTGTGTGTGTGTGACATGGTATATGTGTGAGATCAGAGGACAGGTTTTGGGAGTCAGTTCTTTGCTACCTTGTGGTTGTTAGACTTGTAGGGCAAGTGCTTTTACCCACCGAACTATCTCATCAGCCCAACATATTACAAACTTTGCCCTTTGTTATTTATTTATATGAGTCAATAAATTTGATTTTCCCCATAAAATTATTAAATAAGCTAAAAGAATGGGTAATGTAAGAGTAGGATGTCAAGGAAATAACTTTAAGCTCTTAAAACTCTCTAGATGGTCAAGGAAATTTTGCTTATTTTGTGTATCAAATGTGGAAAGACAGACCAAATGGGTCAGGATGTGCACTTGACTACATGTGTAGTCCAGGTTGGCTTAGAACTTGTGATCCGCCTGTTTCCACTGCCTAAACACTGAAATACAATGCCCCACACCACACTTATCCCTGTATTCTTATTCTTTCTCTCTCTCCCTTCCCTCCCCACAGAGGGAGTTGAACTAGAGTTTCAAGGTACGCTAGTCCAGTGCTTTACCACCAAGCTAGGTTCCCAGACGTCCCGTCCCATCCCGTCCCGTTCCCTCCCTCCCTCCCTCCCTCCCTGCTGCCTCCTCCTGTTTTTCTTTTTAAGACAAGGTCTTGCTAATTTGCCCAGGCTGACTTTGCGCTTCCTCTGTAGCCCAGATAAGCCTTGAACTTGACAGTCCTCCTACCTCTGCCTCCCAAATAGCTCAGCTTACAGACCTGGGCCACCAGCCTCATTTCTGAATTTCCCCCACCCCATATTGGGAAATTTCCTAGTGATATAATTGCTTACTCTTTTTTTTTTATGATCAAAAGCACTTGAAAATTAAAGAAAACTGATAACCACTTTGTAGAATTGTGGACAACAGAAAGCAGAAGGCTAAGAGAAGGGAACTTTAAGTTCCTCCATTACAGCACAAGTTCTGATAGTTACTGTGGGACTATGGTAAGGCACAGCAGAGACAAAAAAAATATTAATTTCTGTGTAGATGACCCAGGTGGAAAACGAATATAATGTATTTCTTCTATAACTTTTTTCTCTAATCTTTAATTTCAAGCGAGTCAGTGAACATTCTAGAAGCTTGTTCATAGCCTAGTAGAATTCTCGGCAATAAGAAAATAAGAGGTCAGAGAAACTGGAGCTTTAAGTCACTGCGTCCTAGCATGACTGGATAATTCTGATTCAAGATGTGTTAGATGTCCCTGAAGAAAACTGAGTTCCGTCAGGAAAGGAGGCAGCCAGGCTTTCAAGTGGATCCCAAAGCTGAGAAACAAAGAGAGAAATCAGCGTGGAGAGGCTGGTGGGAGAGGAGCTTGTTTTCCTGCCGTTCTCCTGAGAGGGAATACCAGAAAGGGCAATGTAGGGGCCCTTCCTCAGGGTGGGGACGGAGTGCCTGCTGGGACGCTAGGTGACAGACTGACTACTGGGATGCTAGGTGACATACTGACTGCCTGGATACTAGGTGACAGAGTGCCTGCTGGGATGCTGGGGGACTCAGCCACCATGTGTCTCAGGATAGGAAGATGATTCATCCTTTCCCTTCTCATGGTCGCTGACAACTGCTTTGATCCAGCAGGGGTTGGCATCTTGTTTACGTTGTGCTGCCTTTACCTTCTTTTCCTGACCTCTGCCAACCTGTGCAAGCTTTCATCCATTTATGGAGCCTTCCTCCCTCTCTGGCTGACAAGTCTCTACAAACCTTGGGTAGTTTCCCCTGAGTCACTCTAATGTTTTTGTGACAAGATCTCATGTAGCTCACACTGGCATCAAACTCTGTAGCTGAGGATGACCCTGAGCTGATTCTCCTGTCTTGGTCTCTCAAGTACTAGAAGTACAGGTGTACCACCATGCTCATTTCTTATTGAGGGTGGCTACTGACTAGGGAAAAAGCAAAGGAGATGGAGGATCACACATTTCTACATTCACAAGACAGAAACAAGCAGAGTGAAAAGATCCCAGACTCTAAGAAGTCAAGGCAGCCATTACATAAGAAGGGGTGCAACTTACAGTTCAATTCTGAAGCTTCACCTGGTGGAAGATCACAACAAGGGAGAATCAGCACACTCAGAACCAAGATCACTCTGCCAGCCCTTGACAGGCTTAGTAAGATTAACTGTAGAGGGAGCCCTATGCTGGCTTGGGGCAGTATCTGCTGACCTGGGGCGGAGAGTGACTGTAGCCTTCGTGGAGGGAGGCTCTGCTCCTCCTCATTTCCAAACTCATCTTGAGCTTTGTGATGCCATCAAGTTGGACTTGTGTATACCACCATCATCTCTTTTCCTTTAAGCTCTCTTTCCTGCCTAACATTCTAATGGATTTGAAAAGCTGTTCTTTTCCCTTCGTCTTTACCCAGCCTGTTAAAGCCATTGATTGTTGTTAAGATTCTCTTAATTATAACGAGCACATTTTAACCTTTCTTGAAGTCACTGCAACTTGTAGGAAAACTAGAAGGAATAAAAATAACAATGTATTTTCATGTATACATTATTATATTTAAAAAGATATTTACACATAGGAGACACATGGTTGCTCTTTGGACGACACAGAACCATTCCTTTACCCCCGAGTAAGGCTGACTGGGATATAGATCTCTCCCCTGTAAGGCTCATGAGAACATCCAAAGTTGTAGGTGTTGGGGATAATTGAGAGTATGGGGACTGGAGAGATGGCTCAGCAGTTAAGAGCACTGGGTCTTCTTGCAAAAGACCTGAGTTTGAATTCCAGCGCCCACATGGCAGCTGACAACCGTCCATAACTCCAGTCCTCCAGTTTTCTGTCCTCTGTGGGCACTGCACGACATTGGTGGGCTTACACATATGCAGGCATAACACATATAAAATAAAAATAAAATAAATTTAAAAAGATATTGATAATGACAACCTTGAATCAGGTTTACAGGTGTGTGTCAATTTATGTGCAAAAGTCAATTAGAGATGACTTTTATTCATTTAGCAGAAGATACTCAGAACCAGAATTTAAGGTGGAAACATCCAGCTTTAGAGGTCACAGTGGTTGTGATTTTGTGGGATGCTGTCCCATCCCTTTACATTTTGAATTTATTTTCTTGACACCATAGGGTGTACACGCCACAGTACCACAGACCGACCACATCTTTCTCTAGTTTACTCAGTGCACAAATCAGTACTTGATATCTGGAAGGAGCTCAGGTCAGTGAAGGGATGCTCATTTGGACAGGCCTGACTTTGCCTTCTGATAGTTTCTCTTTGGTTCGAACTTCAGAATGTTATCACTTAACTTCTAGACTGAGATTCTCCCATGTCCTGGTGCTGGTTTTCATACCCTGGATTTTGACACTGGTGGAAAAGCGGGGTAGCCAGGACCCTCAGTAGCATTGTCTTGCAAACGTGCCTCAGAAAACTGCCAAGAGTGCAGTCCGTCTAAATCACACCGCCTCCCCTCTTTAGAGCTTGTTTTGTTTACTCTTGTCTTTCTCTCTACATTATCCCCAAGCAGGTCCTCTGTAAACCACAAAACACTTCACAACTAGTTTCTCAGATGCTTTAGAAAACTCTATTATTACAGACGTTATCGTGATTCTCACCAGTCAAAGTCCCTGTTCTTTTGGTTAAAAGGTAACTGAAGAATTCTTAGCAGGTGTAAAGTAGAAAGCATAAAAACATGTAAAATTATTGTTTTATGGCAACAAAGACCACTTGCTCTTTAGGGGAGCAAGCCCTCTAAAGACTGCCCGAGAGCAAGAACACCAGAGAGAAAAATCCACAAGTGACTTACCACTGGATCTGGGGTATTGCACTAGAAATAGAAACAGACAGTGGTGGTTGTCAAATATAAAGCAAGTGTACAGCATCATGTTCCAGCTATTAAATCTGCACACTCAGGATTAATCACTCTGCGTGTCACCGTTTCTGCATATAGTCCCTCTGCAAGAACCCGGCCGTCCTCCAGATTGGTAACCCTGAGTTGACTAGAAGGAAGGATCACCCCACTCTTGCTTTTCATTACAGGTTCTGGAGGTGAAACTCTTGTTCGTTCCCTTCCCTCGTCTTCCTCACCCTTTCCTGCCCCATTGCCCATGCTTCATTTCTTGGCCATCTCTCCTTTACCTTATTTATTTTTCACACCCTGCTCCAAATTCTCTTGATTGCTTGTTTGCTTTGAACACCGATCTAGTGAATATTAGATACATCATTACCATAGTAAAAATGGAATGGCTGTCTGTTACTAATTTTAAGACAGTGGGATTTCCATTTTCTAAAATATGACTGATTTTTAAGAAAGACAGTAAGGATACAGGGAAAAAGAAACAATCTGTGAACAGTTGGAGCCCAAATTCTTTGGAGGCGGCAGGAAGCCGAGTGGAGGTAATACATACTATGGGAAACTTACCAAAAGGGCCAGTGTGCACTAAAAAGAAGCGAAAAGTGGCATATTAGTACAATTATTTTTGTTGAAGAATTTTATTCTTGGGGAGGGGCTTTGTGAGGCAGAATAGGGGCGAAGTGGTATCAGTTTTTGAGATTAGAGAGAGCTAATCCCATCCTGTTAACCATGGAGCAGAACTTCTGAACTGTCTTTACTGCCGTCCAGCTGGAGGTGAGGGCTTTGCTGGGTTCTTGTAATGCAGGAGGCATCAGAGAAAGACAAGGCTCATCCTTCTCCACCTTGTCAGTAACAGAAGGGACACTGCTTTCCTATGTCAGGGGCTCCACTTGTCTTAAAATCTGTTTCCCTCCAGCTGGTGTGTTCCAGGGGTACACAGAGTAGGAGGCAAGGGCCCAGTTTGTCTGTCTCCCAGCTTTGAGCTGTTTGGACTCTCAGCATGGTGACTGGTATTTTGATCATATTAGTTTCAGAGTCTGAGCAAAGGGTCAACGAAACCTTTGGTTTTTAATGAAAAACTGTCTTTCAGTTGATTTTCTAGCTCTGATGATCCTGTGGTGACCTGATGGAGACTGGGGACCTGTTATGTCACTTTCCACCTGGGGGAACTACAGACACCTGTCAAGAAGCCATGGGTAGGTAGTGGCATCCCTGAGAGTCGTGGCTGTCTGTCTTACCATGTTCCTTGTGGGACCCTGTAGGTTAGGTATATGGGGATGTAACAGGAAATCTTACTTCTGAGGGGACAGCTCTCATTTTGATGGGACACCAAACAGAATAGTTCCTAGGTGGCTTTTGATTCCTGTGGAAACCACAGTGAGGACGACTCTCCCAGAAGGGGCTTGGCTGTTCACAAGCTTCCTCTTCCTGACTCAGGAGCTGCTGCGTAGACTGGCACCAGATGAGAGCTGCGGCAGTCCTGTGAGGATGCTGTCAGGTTAACCCAGAAGACCTCCACCCCAGGGACTCT
This sequence comes from Nannospalax galili, assembly GCF_000622305.1. Classification (NCBI taxonomy): domain Eukaryota; kingdom Metazoa; phylum Chordata; class Mammalia; order Rodentia; family Spalacidae; genus Nannospalax; species Nannospalax galili. The sequence continues at coordinate 61,955 of NW_008358192.1, read as the reverse complement.
GCTGAGCCTTCTTTCCCACAGTTCCTCATGTCATGGGGCTCCTGATGGAGAACATCTGAGTCTTGCTCCCAATATCAATGTTTTTTTAACTTTGAGTTGCTTTTTCCCCGGCAAAACAGAAGATGGTTTTCCAGATATGGAGAGCCTGGCCTATGAGCAGTAGACAAGCTAGAATTTTGTTTTTT
>NW_008358192.1:49533-61625 GCF_000622305.1 Nannospalax galili | reverse complement strand
TACTTGTGTCTAGTCTCCTTTCTTCTCCTCTCTGCTTCTTCCAAGTTTTTCTTCTGTTTGTCCATTTTTATTTTGTGCATTTTCTCTCTTTAGCATCGTCATTCTCTTTTACCTTTTTAAAAAAAATATATATTTTTTTATGTGTATGAGTATATTGCCTGCCCGTATGTGAGTGCACCCGTGTCGTGCAATGCTGCGGAGGTCAGAAGAGGGCTTCGGATCCCCTGGAACTGGAGTTAAGGACAGTTCGTAGCCGCCATGTGGGTGCTGGGAATCGAACCTGGGTCCTCTGCAAGAGCAGTCAGTGCTCTTAACTCCTGAGCTGTCTCTCCAGCCCCTTTTACATTTTTAAATTGTCGCAGCTCTTCCACTTTTTCTTCCTCTAGGTCTTTTTATTCCGTGAATTCCAGCGTATCGAATAGCCCACTATTAACACTCAAAAACAGCAGTGGAAAGAGGAGCCAACAAAGCCGCCATCCTAATGTGACCACTGATGCTCTAAGGACGGCTACGATGCCTGCCTTGCTTATCACCACTGGACTATTGTACAGATCCAGCAAAATGAGGCAAATGCTGTAAACATTACAGGAGTCACCCAAATAATGACCCATGGGTGTTCTGTCACATGAATGCTGGGGGTCTAGGTCCTATTTCTTTGGTTTTTCTTTTTCTTTTCTTTTTTAAACACAGTCTCCCTGTAGCCCTAGCTGGCCTGGAACTCACTATGTAGACCAGGCACTTTCTCACAGAGACCCACCTTGCCTCTGCTTCCAGGGTGCTGGGACTAAAGCTGTGTGCCTAGTTCCTTAGTTTTATAATTTAAAAGAATCCTTAAGTTTTATTAGTAAGACTATTAAACAGTATATGAAAAACTTGTTTATATGTAGACAGATTTCAGTTATGAACAATTTTATCTTGGATCTTAGCCATTATTCATATATTTTCTACAGGAAAATGTCATCGGGAAAATAAAATCTGCCAACAAAGTTAGTAAAAATGGAATCCAAGTGTTCCAGAGAGAACTTTTTTAGAGAAATTAAAGGTGAAAAGAAGCTTAGTTGTATTGTACTACAAAATGAAAAAAAGCATGGAAATCAAGAAGTTTAGGTGCTGTATTATGAATCTTTATTATATATTGGCTTTCAAGAGCTAAATCATAACATGTGGGCCAGGAAGGGGTACCCCTGGGGGGGCTCTCTTCACCTTGTATTCGAGGTTCATAGTATCTTTTTATTGCGGAACTAGGTTAATCCCACCTACAGGAACTGTGCGAGGGATGATGAGGCAGCGGAAGCGCTTGGTCTTTGAATCTGTGGGCATAAATAATTGAAAACAGGCTAATATTCTAAGTATCACAAAGGACCAAAACTGTGTTACAATAGAGACTTAGATGACTTACCAATGGTTTTTTGAGAGAGCTCTGGAAAACACAAAACAAAACAAAAGAAGGGAGTCAGTGGGTGAATTCAGGCTGTGGAGACCAGCTCTCAGTTCCATGCGTTCTCTAGCAGGCTCTGAGCCACCAGCGGGGGCTCAGCCTCAGCACCTGGGCTTTAGCCCTGTAGCAAGCTGATGCATAGAAAAGCTTTTCACCGAATGGCTCCACCGAGAGGGTGGATGGCAAAAACTCCTTTTAAATCCTTGTAGAGGGACTGGAAACGCCTCTATGTTTCAACTTTACTTTCTTCCTCCTTTCCATTGTTTTTACCTTCTATTTTGCTCTGGTTTTAAAAGTCTTTTGTGAATGTCCACTCTCTGTTTACCAGTGAAATGTGTACTCACAGACACATTGATGAAATGTCGGTAGAAGAAAACCAAAAAGGCCAAGAGAACGTGACTTCTAAATATTTGAAATCCCAGCATGGAAACCAGGGAAAAATCCCTTAAGATACTGCAGAAAAATTAAATGTTCCACAGTGGAATCAGACAGTAAACTTACTGATAGGTCCTGTAGCTCCAGCTGAGAGAGAGATAGAGAGAGAGAGAGTCATTATACTTAATCAATGTGAAGGACATACATTCTAGAGGGATTATCATAAATGGAAACTCTGGGAAGATTAAAGATGCTTGTATGGCCAGCCTTAGACAGGTTCTTACCGTACAGTACATGGGACCTACAAGAATGGGATCTTCCTTTAGTTTTAGTAATAGTTGAAACCCTGTAGAGGATTGAGAGAATCACTCCACATTAATTAATAATGTGTACATTTTTCTTCTTATATTTCTTAGATTTATGCTTTCAAAAGTATACCTTCCCTTCCTGATAGGTGATTATGACTGCCTCCCAAGAGGGGCCTTTTTTTATTCTTATTTTATTATGTTAGTTTATGGTCATTCCACTTCATGCATGGCCTCTTTGGAAACTGGGTAATGAGGACGCTAGAGAAGTTGAGAAACAGTGTCAAGAAAGAGGGCAGAGGGCAGATCAAGTCCTAAGACCCTGCCGGTCAGATATCAAAAGGGCCAGAGAAGGGGAACAAACTTGATACTTACGGATAGGTGCTGAGAATTGCACTGAAATATAAAAAAGGGGAAATCAATGTGGTTTGACATTTACAGAATTCTCATGCCACTAATACTTTCCCCAAACAAATGGAAGTAACCCGACCAGAGGGAGAACCCTAATATAAGGACAGCAGATAATCTAGCAGAGAGCTCAGCATTTCCCACCAGATTGAGTCTTGGCTGAGAAACTTAAGTAAATAAAAAATATGAAAACAACTCAGGGCATTTGTCTTAGGTGTGGGCATATGAGATATCAGGAACCTTGAATGCAATCAAGAAACGCAAGTGGGAAATCCTTCAGGAATAGGAGTGGAAACAGACAGGACTATAGAAAAGGTCCCAGATCCCACAGAGGGATAAAGAGAAAAAAGGAACTCACTTATAGGTCCAATTGTTCGAGCTAAAATATTGGAAAAATAAAACAAAATTAGTTCTTTAGCACAGGAAAGCACAATTTACATCGAAATTCTTTCTGGGAAAGCATCAGAAATGTGGACACCAGTGTCAAAACTTTCACCTCAGTGGAAGAACAAAGTTTGCCGTTCCTCACTGTGGGAGACCTGTCTGCTGCTGGGGTCTGACAACTGGAACTGCAGGGACGCAGTAGTCAGCATCATTCCTTGATGAGTATCTTGTTAAAAAGGTCATTACCTTTCTTTAGCTGGCCTGATTTGAACTTGGTTAGCTAGTATCTATAGGCTTGTCTTCTGAAGGTGACCATGGGAATTCTGGTCTTTGTGACAAGTTAGGACCTTATTCACCAGAGTAACTTGGTCTGTCTTATCCTGGTATAGGATAGATTCAGGACATTCTAGATAAGAATTGTGGGTAAAGGAATTAGGACCCTAGACTCACAAGCTAGGCAAAACTGTCTTCTTGTACCGGGTATGATACACCTTGAGTCCCAACCCTGACATTCTTTTTTCTCTTTCTTTCAGGATTAATTTGTTCTAGGAACCCAAAGTCTGAACACCCTCAGAAATTATGGATGTATGTATGTTAATGAATAAATTAATTTTTGGGGAGTTTAATTTTTATTGTTAATGACTTTAAGGATAGTATTTGTATGTAGAGACTCTTCAGGGATGGGAAAGCTGATTAAATTTGGGCCAAGTATCCTTTCTAAGTGCAGAAGATTCAAATTCTATAGTGATGGTGCTCAACTTTAATGTGCACATAAATCACCTGGTGATCTTGATAAAACATAGGGTCTGATTAGTAGTTCTCCCACACATGGAACTACTGTGTTTGGCTTCTCTATCAAAGTCTAAGGTGATAGTAATACAAACTCTTAGACCACTTCAAGGAGACCTGCTAAAACCTCACATGGTGTATGTGTCACTGCTTTTTACCTTTGTTTCTTTCCTAATCAACTGTTGGTTACATCTCATACTTTCTACCTTCTCTCGGGACTTCTAATGGTGTTTGCTATAAGACCATTCAAAACGGTCTCTGGTCGCCTCTTCTAGGCTGGTTTTTGCTCACAGACACAGTCTTTGTTTATTCCACATAATCATCAGCAACAGTTTGGGGACCCCCCAGTTTGCAAGCTGAGACTCGCTGTATGCCACAAAAAACTCTCTTGGTTGTTGGTGAGTAGAACGGCTGCCATCAGTCTTCATGAGAGGCACTGGAACTCCAAGTAGAGGAACTTCCTACTTTTTACCTGACTGTTTTTGTTCCTAACCCTTTCTCTTTGCTGTAGGACCTCCAGATTTTGGAGAAATTACAAATGTAGTTGTAGCCCAGAAACCACTTATTCCTCTGAAAAGCAGGAGCTATGGGCGAGTGCAGGGTGCCCTGGGAAGAAGGGTGGAGCCTAGCCACCAGCAGAGTTAGCATGGTGTGAGATTGGAACAGGAACAAGGAAGTATGTGCGGCCACCAGGGTGAATGGAGGGGGCGTCCTGAAAGTGTGGAAGTGAGATGGGGCATTTACAGAACTGGGGTGAGACCATGGGCTCACGGGGTGTGAGAGAAAGCTAACGGAGACTGTGGGTGGGGAGCAAAAGCGATCAGAACGGCCACCAAGTGGTGTGGTGCTGCATGGTTTCTTTGTAAGTCCTCCTTCCCTATCATATAAACCACACGAAACCCAAGATAAAAATGTGCTATGTTGGTTAGTCCACCTGTGTCCAGAGCACAAGACCCTGAGAGAGCAAGGGCAGGGCAAACAGAGAGCGGGAAGGAGAAGATTTAGTGGCAAACATTGGTGTAGTCGGCAGGATGGCGCTGGAAATGACAAACCACGGGAGTTTGGGAAAAGCTAGGGAGCTAGTGGTGGCACCAACGTGGACCTCACAATAGATCATGAAATATGTAATTAGAATAATGCAGGTGGCACAGATGCTGACAGAAACAAAGGAAAAAAAACCCCAGGGCCACAGCTGTGCTGTAAATGTGAGGAAATAGTGCAGTTGCTAAAAAAAATGGAGTCTGCTGCCACATGGGTCTGAGAACTCTTTAAAGGTCATAGAAAACCTAGAAAAAGTTTTCCAAGCCTTGGACACAAGTGGAGAACCCAGAGGGGGGTGTGGCCACTTTGCGTAATGAAAGATTTGCCCAGTACAGGGGAAGCTGAAAAGGTTGGGGAGGTGCTGGGGGACTTAGTTTTGGCCTCAAGCTTGAGAGAGAAAAAACTGGGACATTTTAACTTATGTGAGGGCCAAGGATTTAGGAAAAAAGACAGACAGCAGTGGAAAAAGAAATGACCTAAAAATAAAAGTAGCTAAAGCTGCCCCTCAGATTCAACCTTTGATACAAAAGAGGAAAAAGCTAACAGTACTGTAGCTAGGAAATACTCCACAGTGGAGCTGTTAAAACTAGGAAAAAAAAGCAAGCAATCAAAGAGCCCCTCACCACGTGGCTCATGAGGGTATGGGACATGGGAGAAAATGACGTCAGTCTAAGTCCTTCAGAAGCTTCACAGCTGAGTTATATAACCACCCAACCATCCTTGCAACATAGGCTGTTCAATCTAGGCCAATGCAGGGAGGAACAGTCATTAATGGGATGGCTGATACATGGTCACCACCAATGGAAACTTCCATAATTAACAGGGCCTGGAGGACTATAAAGGGGGGACAGACATTACTGAGAGAACTAGGTATGAGAAAAGAAATATATGATGCCCAGTTCACAGGGCCACATAAGACTGTGTTCACCAGAGATATAAAAGAAAACTTAATTCGACTGGGACCTGGAGAATTGTATAGAGCTTTAATGGTTTTGCTAGCCTTTTAATGGGACAGGATCTTTGTAAAGCGAGAGAAGCTTTAGCAGACATAAGTGACTCTGACCAGCATGTAAAACGTGATCTAAGTGACTCTGACCAGTGTGTAAAATGTGTCTGTAGAGTAACAGAATACCCTACAAGAGATATAGAAAAGACCAGACAGAAGAAATGGTCCATTTGGGTTACTTGAAGACAAATGTGGCAAGATTTATGTCAAGCACAAATTCCCAAAGAAACAATTGAGAGAAAACCAAATTTGGTACTAAAGCATTTCTGGAAGGCTTTAAAACCAGAAGAACAGTTTATAAAAGGCATTCAAAGGTCAAAAATTGTCCCATGGTGGTTAATGATTCCCAAAGCTTAAATAAGGTGCATTTCTCTCCTGAGAAAGGCTATGCTGAGGGTGGAGCCAGTTTTTCCCACCAGGGCCTCCCCCAGAAGCCATGTATGGTCAATGGAGAGACGACAGATATGGCTACAGCCAGGAGGCAGACCCAGGGCCTGTCTGACTCAGGGAATCAACTGGTGCAGTGGTGACAGGAGAAACCCTCTGTCTCCTTAGCTCAGTGCAGGGTCAGGCAACTGGAGCCAACACCTCTAAGTGTATCAAGAATAAAAGAATACAAAGAGACTCCATGTAAGATTCCCAGAATGTGGAATGACTCCAAAGGGATAAATAACTAAAGATAGTAAAGAACTAACCAAATTAATGCCTCTTACCCATGCTATGGTACCTAACAAGGATCTATGGAGAAAACAGTTAATAAGAATGGATAAAACTTTCCATTCTGTGTTAGAGCTTGTCTATGATTGATTTAATATATGATGTTAACCTTCCTTCAAGTGCTTTACAGATGTGAAACCCATTTGAAAGACCTGAAGAAGCAAAGGCCAGCTATAGCTGTAAGATTCTCGGGAGTTTTATGGTCAGGTAAGATAAAAACAGAGGCCCCCAAAACTATAAAACTGTTAAGAAAAACTACAGTACCAGGGCGGGGTTGCCCCCTTATGAGCTGTTGGTCAGAGAGAGATCCTAGAGGTCCTCAAATTCACCAAGGCTATCACCACTAATGTCGTTGTACACTAGAAAGGTCGGTAAGGCCATGCTGCTGAAAACACTGCATGATATGAGAGTGGGAGAAGAAGAGATGGAGCTGAGACTAAGCCAGAAACTCCACGCCACGGGAAGAATGGATTTCATAATGTCAGAAGGCTCTATGCAGATGATTGGGGAAGAAAGGATCCCCTATGATTCTACTCAATAATGGGTCTCATATGCTGCACACATGGGCATGCCAAGCAATGCCTGCAAGTGCAGTGATGGCTCGACTAAGATACATACAAATCTGACAAATTTCTAATTGGATAAGGCCCACTCCTAGGGGTGGAACACACATCTAGTACTGTAGACCAGGCCAACCCCCTGTGTAAAAAAAAAGCTACAGGCTGGGGCTGGAGAGATGGCTCAACGGTTAAGAACACTGACTACTCTTTCAGAGGAGCCGGGTTAAATTCCCAGCACCCACATGGCGGCTACAAACCTTCCTTAACTCCAGTTCCAGGGGAATCCGAAGCCCTCTTCTGGCCTCTGTGGCATTGCATGACACGGGTGCAATCACATACATGCAGGCAATAAACTCATACACATAAAAATAATAAACTATTAAAAAAAAAAGCTACAGGCCCCAGCAGTGAAGCTGTTGCAAGTATGCTGTTTAATGAATATGGTACTCCTGCTGGGATCTCCTCTAGGCATTTGTATTTACATCCGTGTTTGTTTAGATGTGGCTACTTCCTTCCATTAGTCTTTATAGAAGGGCAAACAGCACTGCGATAGATCAGTGGCCCCGTCTTGAAGACGAATGATGGGAGGGGCCCAAGAAGTCGCTATCTTGCCATGATACAAGAGAGATCACCCTCCATCTCTGTCACCCCCTCCAAGGCTCAGGGACCCTGTGGAAGGCTGGCAGAAAGATTGTAAGAGCTGGAGGAGGGGTGGAGTGTAGCCTGGAGGCTGCCAAGGTGAATGGCCGGGGTGTCCTGCAAGTGTGGAAGAGAGATGGGGCATTTACAGATGTGGGGTGAGACTGTGGGCCCAGGGGGGCACAGGCGATTGCTAACAGAGACTGTGGGTGGGGAGCAAAAGCGATCAGAATGGCCACCAAGCAGCGTGGTGCTGCATGGTTTCTTTGTAAGTCCTCCCTCCCTATCATATAAACCACATGAAACCCAAGATAAAAATGTGCTATGTCGGTTTGTCCACCACGTCAAGAGCACTAGACTCTGAGAGAGTGAGGGCGGGTCAGACAGAGAGCAAGCGGGAAGGAGAAGATTTAGTGGCACAATAGTACTTTTCCACAGAGGCATTTAAGATAAGATAGTTAAGAGCAGAGGGGGAGGATGGGAAATAATTGTCAATTTTTGCAGAAGGATATAAAAATTTTAGGAATACGAATGTATATAAGGGAAACCATTTGAGGATTTAGTACAAAGAAAAACTTACAGATGTAAATAAAAACACAAAAACATAAGTTTAGAAAGAGCATGGCTGGGTGTGGTGGTGCACGCCTTTAATCCCAGCACTTGGGAGGCAGAGGCAGGCGGATCTCTTCTGGTCTACATAGTGAGTTCCAGGACAGCTGGGGCTGCAGGGAGACCCTGTCTCAAAAAGAAAAAAAAAAAAAAAAAAAAAAAAAAGAGCATGACTCAAGGACATTCATTCTGGGTTTCGGATCAAGCATTTACCAGTGTTAAGTCAGCATGGAGAGGAACGGACGTGTACAGTTCTCTTCTGTTGCTTAGAGGAGTGAGAAGAACATTTTCTACAGTTATTTATTCTCAGGTTCCTGTCTTCCTCCAGTCTGATTCTTCTACTAGTTCAGTTTTTGACAAAACACTTCATCCAGCTCCAGAATTTTTCTCACACTTTCTGACAAATTAGTTTGTTTTTTATTAGCAGAGTTTCGACTTTGCTAGGTAAAACAGTGTGAACTTAGGGAATCCTGAAAGGAGGCTCTGGTCCTGTGCACTGGCAGAGGAAAGGGAGAACAGCCACCGGAACGTTTCACCGGAACGTTTCCTCCTTTCTTCGTTTCTGGTCTCCTCACTACCCTCTTAAGCTCCCCAAGAGCAGCAGGTTCAGAGAAAACCAAGGAGCGGAGTACAGATAATGGGTACAGACAGCCATAGCTACAGCTTACCTAGAGGCTCTCGAGATAATGATGTATTTTTTGCTCTACCTGTAATAAAAACGGAGAAGTAAAATCTTACGATTCAGACTATTGAGGGGGGTAGTTTTGTCTCCTTCTCCCAGATGTGAGGTGCAGTCTTGAGTCACAGACCCAAGCGTCTCTCTACTCTGTGACCTTGGGCACATCACTCAATCTACTGAGCATTCATTTTCTCATCTTTATAGTGGAACTCATACCTCCTGTGTATTACCGTGAGACCCTAGTGAATACAATCCGGAGGGATAACAGATGGGAAGGGAGGAAAGTTCTATTGGAAATGCTTTGGAAAGAAATACTTAGAGTAGGACAGTGAAAGGCACCAGCTTACGGACCTTCAGAGTGGAAAAGCAGATACATGTAAGGCTTAGACATCCTGCTAAAATCCTAAACAATGTGTGCTTCGGATTAAGGGCTCAGTCTCTGTGGATATTCTTCTGAATGGGAACATTAGAGTTGGTCTTTTTAGTGTTTCATGCTAGATAGAAATCCTGGCTGTGTGTGGGTCATCCTGTATCTTCCACCCAAACAGTCACTATGCTGGCTTTGATGATCAAGAAACTTAGTTGTCTTCAGGGGTACAAAAGTTCTCAGGATTGTGAATCTGCCAGGATGAGTGATTGTGGACTGTTGACCATTTGAAAAGTCCATCCCCTATCTAAGCAGCAGTCGTTTAATATTTTAAAATGATGTTATTTTGATCAACAAAATACATCTGCAGATGGACTGACTTATCAGTAGCTAATTTCAGAGTCCCTTTGGGATAGGAAAGGATGCAAGTGAGTGTCATTTATGCTTCTACAACAGTGTGATGTGTGGTTAGCACACATGGCTGTGGCCTGAGGTGGGAGGTCAGGGAGTTTTTTTCATTGTTTCTAAAAAATGTTTTATTTATTGTTTTTATTTTATGTGTATGAGTGTAATTCCTGCATGTGTGTAAGTGCATCTGTGTCATGTAATGCCCAAAGAAACCAGAAGAGGGCGTCGGATCCCCTGGAACTGGAGTTAGGGACGGTTGTCAGCCGCCATGTGGGTGCTGGGAATTGAACCTGGATTCTCTGCAAGGACAGCCAGTGCTCTTAACTGCTGAGCCATCTCTCCAGCCCCCTCATTTTCATTGTTTTAAAGATAGGTATTGTTGTCGGTGTGGTGGTGCACACCTGTAGTCCCAGCACTTGGGAGGCAGAGGCAGGCAGATCTCTGTGAGTTCAAGGCCAGCCTGGTCTACATAGTGAGTTCCAGGACAGCTCGAGCTACAGGGAGACCCTGTCTCAAAATAAAAAAAAAAAAAAAAAAAAAAAAAAAAAAAGATAGGTATTGTTGGATCAGATTTAATTAAAACTTGTGATTAAAAAGCTCATTCCTGGTATAAGGCACCCGGAAGCCGAGGTACTTTTCTCAGGAAAACTATGAACTACGATATTTTCAGATGACACAGTGTATTTGAACAAGATGGAATAACTTTACCACTAGGAAAAATGGCTTTATTTTGAAACCAGTATGTAAAATTCAATATGGGAAGTTTTTCTTTAAGCATGTAACTCAAAGAAAAAGAAATCCAAGAGTTCCACCAGGATCATTTTTTCTGATTTAACCCCAATTTCTTAAGTTCTTATTTCCTTTCTCCTCTCTCAGTCTTCCCTTTATTTAGAAAACGTTTATTTTGTTTCGATAGTCAACTGAAATCAGTTCTAGGAGATTCTTTTGCACTCTACCCCACGACCTCCCCCCTCCATTCATTCCCTCCATTCATTCCCTCCATTCATTTCTTCCATTCATTTCCTCCATTCATCTTCCTTAACTCCAGTTCCAGGTCATTCCCTCCATTCATTCCCTCCATTCATTCCCTCCATTCGTTTCCTCCATTCATTTCCTCCATTCATTCCCTCCATTCATTCCCCCCATTCATTCCCTCCATTCATTCCCTCCATTCGTTCCCTCCATTCGTTTCCTCCATTCATTTCCTCCATTCATTCCCTCCATTCATTCCCCCCATTCATTTCCTCCATTCATTCCCTTCATTCATTTCCTCCAGCTCCCCACATCTCGATTCCTACAGCTCTTGGAAAAGTTTTTGGCTGGTTGTTGAAATTAGTTGTGTAACTGACTTAAAAACTTCACCAGAGATTGAGTAACTTTCTTGTGTTCATACAACTGTACACTTCATGGATGCAACCCCAGGAAGTCTGGGGCTGGTTTGCATATGTAAGTGCTAGGTACTGCTCTCTGTGCATTGAAAGCACTTTAACCCACAAGCAGACGTATTTTAGAAGTGTCTGTGAGATGGCCTTATTTTGTACTCTCAGTTGATTGAGAAATCATGCATAGTTCAGGTAAGACATGAGCAATAACTTCCACAAGTCCACAGCCTGCGTGAGCCCTGGGAGCTCCGTGAGGGGTGGGCTGTAGTTAGAGAGGGGCGTGCTCAGGGGATGGCCTGTGCCACAGCTTAAGGAGTAGGGTCTAAAGAAGGTCATGTAAGGGCACAGAAGAGAGAAAAGCGATGGTTGCCAAGGAGCTGAGGCGGGAGTGGGAACATGTAGGCAAAGACATGAAAGACACAGGGAGGGGCTTTGTGTTGACTTAGAGAACAGTGGATTAAAGTGGACACAGTACAGCTAAGATGGTTAAGGACAGGTGTGCTGGAGAATCCTGGACCTCAAGTCCTGTCATCCTGACTTCACTGGAGACAGATGAGAAGGGAAGTGGTCCTGTGCCTCGTCTAGGAGCCCAGCAATACCAGCTTTTGAAAATACAAGAAAAGCTTACCTCCTTTTCCTCCTCCTTCTCCTCCTCCTCCTCGTCCTCCTCGTCCTCATCCTCCTCGTCCTAAGGACAGGTGTGCTGGAGAATCCTGGACCTCAAGTCCTGTCATCCTGACTTCACTGGAGACAGATGAGAAGGGAAGTGGTCCTGTGCCTCGTCTAGGAGCCCAGCAATACCAGCTTTTGAAAATACAAGAAAAGCTTACCTCCTTTTCCTCCTCCTTCTCCTCCTCCTCCTCGTCCTCCGCGTCCTCCTCCTCCTCCTCCTCCTCCTCCTCGTCCTCCTCCTCCTCTTCCTCCTCCTCCTCCGCTTCCTTCCTCCCCTTTTCCCCTTCCTCCTCCTTCCCCTCCCTTTCCTCCT
>NW_008358192.1:46974-47508 GCF_000622305.1 Nannospalax galili | reverse complement strand
CCCAAGTTGTGTTATTTTAGCCACAGCAGCTTGCAACTCACTGAACTATTAATATTTTCCTCATGGAGGGCTTTTGTAGGCAAGCTTGTCCTCTGAAGATTTCGCAGGAGAAACTGAAGATCCGAGTTTATTATTGAACATTTTTAATATTTAATTTGTTCCTATAAGAAATTATCCTCTATGTGATTTACAGTGATTTGAATGAGAATGTCCCCCATCGGCTCCAAGTATTTGGGCATCATTTTGTCTCCAGTTGATGGTACTGTTTCGGGAGGTCTTAGAAGGTGTGGCCTTGCTGGAGCAGGCTTTGAGAGTGCTTAAGCCTTGCTGGATCCCCAGTCACTCTCTGCTTCCTGTGCCCGCTTGAAGATGTGAGGGCTCTGCTTTCTGCTCCAGCCACCCCCTGCCACCACACCTCCCTCCGTGACGGACTCCGATCCCTCTGAACTGTAAGCTAAATAAGCTCTTCCTTTTATAAATTCTCTTGGTCATGGTATTTATCACAGCAACAGAAAAGTAACTAATGCATGGATT
>NW_008358192.1:44297-46824 GCF_000622305.1 Nannospalax galili | reverse complement strand
GAGGGCTTTTGTAGGCAAGCTTGTCCTCTGAAGATTTCACAGGAGAAACTGAAGATCCGAGTTTATTATTGAACATTTTTAATATTTAATTTGTTCCTATAAGAAATTATCCTCTATGTGATTTACAGTGGTTTGAATGAGAATATCCCCCATCGGCTCCAAGTATTTGGGCATCATTTTGTCTCCAGTTGATGGTACTGTTTAGGGAGGTCTTAGAAGGTGTGGCCTTGCTGGATCCCCAGTCACTCTCTGCTTCCTGTGCCGGCTTGAAGATGTGAGGGCTCTGCTTTCTGCTCCAGCTACCCCCTGCCACCACACCTCCCTCCGTGACGGACTCCGATCCCTCTGGAACTGTAAGCTAAATAAGCTCTTCCTTTTATAAATTCTCTTGGTCATGGTATTTATCACAGCAACAGAAAAGTGACTAATGCATGGATTAATTATGTAAGAAGGCAAAACAGACAAGTGCTGTCATTTTCAGATTTAGCTTAATTCACGTTCTAAGATATCAAGTGACTTTTTTAAACTTGAAGTTACACTTTTAAATATATGCACAATTTTGAATATTCCTTGAAAAAAACCTTTTATTTCAAAAGCACACTGTGAATTGAAAGATTAGGCACATTTCATGGTGTCCTGGTGGCAGTTGTACTAACACTGGTCTTAGCGTGAAAAAAAAGCGTTTAGAATTTCAGTTTTACCCTTTTAAAACTGTTTCATTCATTCATTTATCCATTTATTTATTTATCCATTTATTTATTATGTGTATGAGTGTGTTGCCTGCATGTATGTAAGTGCACCCATGTCATGCAATGCCCACAGAGGTCAGAAGGCATCAGATTCCCCTGGAAATGGAGTTATGGATGGTTGTTAGCTGCCATGTGGGTGCTGGGTATTGAGCCCTGGTCTTCTGTAAGAGCAGCCGGTGCTCTTAACCACTGAGCATCTCTCCAGAGCAGCTCTACCCTTTTTATCAGCTGTATACCCTTGGCAGAGTCAAATATCTGCCAGCTTCAGCTTTCTCCTGGTACCGGCTGTAAAGACGGACAGAATGAGCATGGCTTCCTTTAATTGCAAACTTCTCGGTGTCCCCACCTCCATTTCCTGCTCTCTTTACAGCCCACTTCCTCATTCTAAACTTTAGGAAAGATATTGTTTCACTCAAACCATTATTACCAACTAAGATAGTTTTAATTCTCTATACTCTTATTAACCAGTGAGCCTCTCATTTTCTTGACTCATCAGTCATTTAAAATACTCAATAATGGATAAAAGGGGCAGAAACTCAGGAGGGACAGGAAAGGGCTCTTCAGTGCTGTACACACCCAAGAGAGCTGGAATGGAAGAGAGAGGAGCTTACCAATGTGTTCTAAAACTAAATGCAACAAAGAGCTCAGAGCCTTCCGCTTGAAGGTCACATATCTCTTCTCCTCTGTGTGTGTGAATGTCATGCTGGAGCCCTGGGAGGATCAACTCCCTGGTTGTCAGTTGCAGCTCAGGGGGTTGTGGGATTTGTTGCCTTGCTGTCAGTCTGGCTTGGGGACACCTTCAGGGACGTGTGGACTTTCCTGTCAGCCAAAGATTTGAAATTCCGCAAAGACAGGCAATGCCATTGTCTCATCTAATTTTCCTTACTAACCCTGTTCTCTTCCATGTTCATTGATTATTTTCTTGTACTCCATGTTTGGAAATTGGTGTATCTTCTGGCAACATGCCATTATAATAAGCCAAACTTTACTTTCTCTACTTTTGAGAGATTTTTGGGGTGCCTGGTTATCTAGAATAAGGAATTGTGAAATTCAAGTTTCTGTTATGGTTCAGTGGAAGCAGATGGGCATCTGTCCCAGTTTGTCTCTCTCCATTGCTGTGACAAAACACTCTGACCACTATCAACTTGGGGAGGAAAGGGTTTATTTAGCTTACATATCCTGGGTCACAGTTCATCTGGGAGCCCAAGGTAGGAACTCAGGGCAGGAACCTGGAGGCAGGAGCTGGAGCACAGGCCATGGAGGATCACTGCTTACTGGCTTGCTCCCCTGGCCCCTGCTCAGCCTGCTTTCTTATGCAACACAGGCCCACCTGCCCAGGGGTGGCACCACCCACAGTGGGCTGGGCCCTCCCACATCACTCATCAAGAAGATGCCCCTTAGACATGGCCACAGGCCAGGCCAATGGAGGCAATTCCCCAACTGAGGCTCCCTCAACCCAGTCACAGGGCACTCACCCAGGGAGCTGGCTGACAGTATTCCCAGGGAGCTGCCAGAGGGACCTAAACACACAAGAAACAAATCATCAGAATCTGGGCTCCTAACCTCAGCCTGCCAGCTTTAGCCACTGCCACCTGCTTCTCAGGAGCTGAAGCCCAGCCCAGGGAGGCACTACTGACCTGTCCACACCCACTAGTCACTCTCATCATTCCACTCTTTAGAAAGTGCTTAATTAGGGCTGGAGGCATGGTTTGGTGGTTAAGAGCACTGGCTGCACTTGCAGAGGACCTTTTTCTCTTCCCCTCCCCTCCCCTCCACTT
>NW_008358192.1:12632-43812 GCF_000622305.1 Nannospalax galili | reverse complement strand
CCCTCCCCTCCCTTCCTGTCTCTTCTTTCTTTTTTGATGCTGGGAATTGAACTTAGGATCTTACACATGCCAGGCAAGCACTCTACAACTAAGCTATATCCCCAGCCCTGGTTGCTATAAAACTTTGAAGCTGATAGTTTTGCTGTTCTCTCCTCCCTCTCTCCTATCTTTTCTCCTCCTTTCTCTGGTTCATTTTCCCTCTGGTTTTCTTTCCTCCTGGGTGATTTGGAAATATGTCACTAGTGTACTATTCTAAACAGTGCTGGGAGAGTTCACGACGGGTTTCTAAGTGCTGATACGTGAGGTTCGTTTCCCTCAAATATTTAGAGCCTAGGGACGTGTTACTATTGGGAATGAAATTTAAGTTGAGAAACAAGACAATACTTACTGCAAACTATTTTGGACACCTCTGAAAATACAAAAAAAACAAAGAAAAGTCAGTTTCTGTTTTCTCGGTTTACTGTTATAGATGATCACTCCAACAACCGTTCTAGGATCAAGCAAGAGATTAGCGACACAGTCTATTCATGGCTGAATTTATGAGCTGGGCGATAAAAAAAGCAGACAGATGCTAGTCAAGGTGAATAATGTCTAGAAGAAACACTATGAATGGAAACATTAAAACAAGAATATATTAATTATAAAATTAATTGAGGCCAAGTAAGAGAAGGGATGGGTAAATATTTACTTAGCCGACAGAATTTAAGTGTAATGGAAATATCGTAAACTAACAAATGCACACACACATGTTCGTTGCATTTGGATATATTTCCTATGATCTAAAACTTGCTTCTTAGTGATGTCATAGCAACAGAATTTCTAGAAGGTCTAGAGACAGACAAAGCGAAATGCAAACTCATCCTGTTATCACTGTCGTTCTCATGACTGTGGAAAAACAGTAACATTGACACTGTGGTTGACCTAAGTGGCCATGCATGGCGGGGCCGTTTGATCTTCCCCTACGATCTTCCCTGAAATGGAAACCATGTTTTCTTCTCAGTTCCTTCTTTCCACGCTTGGTCGTCAATAGAGTAGAAATCAGGCCCTCTAAAGCGAAATGCAAACTCATCCTGTTATCACTGTCGTTCTCATGACTGTGGAAAAACAGTAACATTGACACTGTGGTTGACCTAAGTGGCCATGCATGGCGGGGCCGTTTGATCGTCCCCTACGCTCCAGTCAAATGTTCAGAGAAACAAAGGGAGAGGAAGGGCTCAACTGTTGCATCTATACATGGGGAGCTTAGTGCCACCAAACGTTCTGTTCATTATCCAAAAGTACAGAATAGCCAATACAACCCAAACCCTAAGTCCGCAGGGAGGGAGTGGAATCCTCTCCACCCAGTATTCTAACAGTGTCAAAACACTGATATGTTTGCTTCCATGGCAAACTTTGAAGAGCTATGCAGAAAAAGTAAACATTTGAATTTTTCCTTAAATTTAAAGTTGATATTTTAAAGGCTATTTTGCCTTAGAGCCAGAATGCTTTTCATTGTCCCTTCAAAAATAACAAAGGAATGCAACTGGGAAAATGACAATATATGCAAGTTTTTTCTTTGCATGTAGTTATTTGACAATCTGACAATCAGGAAAGTGTAGATGATTTGTACTGTGGGAGACTGTTCACATACTGAAAACCCAACAGTTATGCCAGCTTTGCCCCTAACAAAAAAAGACTTTCTCAACAGAAAACCTAATCCCCAAAGTCACATTTATAGAGCAACCTTAGATTTTGACTGGTTCCATCTTGGCAGTTTTAGGGTCTGACTCCAGACCTACACATACCATAAAAACACAGAATTCCACTAGTACATTTGAAGTTTCAAGTTTAACAAACACATGGTAAACCAAGAAGCCCTGGCCTTCCTAATAACTTGAGCTTACACACTTTATATAAGGTGTATTTGTTAAATTTACATACTACAGAGTGAAGTGTTAAGCCGAAATACAGAAAGGACACATTTAAAATTCTGACCTTGTTTAGGATGTCTAGTTTTATTTTAAAAGTGTTATACAATATTGATAATATGGCCTGTTTTCCCTGTACAGAATAAATACAGAAGGAGAGATGACATTATTGCTAAATTGTTTAAAAAATAAAGTTAAGGAGCTGGAGAGATGGCTCAGTGGTTAAGAGCACTGGCTGCTCTTACAGAGGACCTGGGTTTGATTCCCAACACCCACATAGTGGCTAACAACTATCTGTAACTCCAGGTCCAGGGGATTCGATGCCCTGTTCTGATCTCCACGGGCATTGCATGACAAGGGTGCACTTACCTACATGCAGGCATTGCACTCATACACATAAAAAATAATAAATAAAATATTAAATAAATAGGGCCCAAGTAATTCTATGTTCATCACAAGCCCTGTGGCCTTGGAAAAATCATTAACATTTCTCATACGTAAGTTTCTCTTCTAGGAATTAGGGCTAGCCATGTGCAGCAAATAAGTTGGTTTGCTGGTTTTGAAGGACCCTGACTGTGAGAGGAACAGACTGTCTGAGGGGAAGATGATCAGGAGGTCGCTGGAGAGTCCAGGCAGGAGATCTTGGTGCTTGGACTGGGGCTGTTATGGTGATGAAAAGCGATCTGATTTTTGACGAGGTTTTGAAGTGGCGGTGATGGGACTTGCTGGTGGATTAGATGAAGAGACTCAAAGACAGCTTCAAGGTGGGGGGCCAAGCAACTGGCCAAATCCAGGTGCCAGTTCTTCTGTATAGAGGAATCAGGACTTGAGTCTTGAAGGTAACAGTGACATGCCTTGTACGCATCTTCAAAACCACTGTTTTATGACTGTGTAAGCGGTTCACTGCACAAAGACTTACAAGAAGTAAATCTTGCACACCACGGCGTCCCTCGTGTAGGGCTGCACAAACCTGGAGGATGAAGCTCTCTCCCCTAATGGGCTCTTCTGTAAGCTGGGTGGCCTTGGCAGTCAGGGATGGCTTTTGGGCAGTTCATCTATGCACGGTTGCCAGAGTTTGTAGATATAAAATAAAATGAAAACCCCCACTACAGGAACCAGTACACAGCAGGTGTGAGATCACGGTGATTCTCATCCCTTCCTACGTGGATGGTTTTACTTTACTTATCTATGAACCTTTAAATTCCTTCCACTGAGGTAGCTGTTGTGCTGGCCAGGTGTGCTTTGAGGGATAACTTTCACTGGGAAGGTTAGTTCAAGAAACGAGCCATGAGTGACAGCCCGAGATAATAACTGCATTTCTTTTGGAATCTTGGAATTTTATTGCCCAGACTATACCTTGGTGTAATTAATTTCAGGGGTTTGATCCTCAATATCCATATTAAAAAGGCATATTGGATGGTCAGTATTTGCATGATCTGGCTTGGTGAATTTCTCTTTAGTACTCAGACTGCTTTTTTCTTTTTCCAGCTATGTTGGGGTGTGCTGACAAGACTGTCCAGATCGATCCTGCGTAAAGCGATGGTCTGATGTACGTGCTCACCGTGAAATGACTGCCACATTCAAGCTAACAGACATGTTGATCACTATTAACATATTGATCACACTGAATGGTTCTCTTCTGAAATGCGTAATTTGGTTTACTGTGTTTAGCTGATGATTTTTGCTCCTGGCTTCTTTGGTGACATTTGTTGTCGATATTTTCTTGTCTGGCTTCGGTGCCGGGCAGTGGTGAAATGAGTCTGACAAGATTCCTTCCTTTTCGGTTGCTTTGGAAGAGTCTGAGAGACGAATTCACTTGCGCACTATGTGGCCCTGTCTTTGGAGGGAGATTTTTAAAACAACAGATTCTTTTATCTGTTTGACACGAGCTGTTTCCCGCTGTGTCTTTTGGGGCACACTTAGCAAGTGAGCCCTGACATTTGCAAGGCCAGCTCTAGGAGTCACAGGGAAGATAATTGGAGTGGCTTATGGCAAATATTTCTGATGGAGTCTTTGGGGTAATGTGTTTGCCTGCTCCTAACTCCATCCAGTCACTCAGTGTGATCATCAGTTCTGTGTTCTTGGTAGGGTGAGAAAGCCGAACCTGCTGGGCAGCACTCCTCATGGCGGAGGAGATGGGCACTCGCTCAGTGTATTATTTTTCCTGTGGAAGAAATTATGGGCCCAGGAGACCAATCGTGGCTCAGAGTTTGCCCCTTAGAGAAGGTCATATGGATAAAGTGAAGCCGTTCTTGGTATTTTTAATGCCTCCTGCAGTCCACGGTCCATGGATGTTTGTCAAGTCTATACTTCTCAGAGCAGCAATAGTGGAAGACGCTTACTCTGTCGTCTTTTGATTCAGTTGCTCTGTTAATTGACTAGAAGGCAGAGAGGAGAGGAGCTGGAGAGACTGGGGGAAAAGCCAGTTCAGCATGAAAGTGAACATTTCCGAACGCTTACCCAAATTTCCTAAACATTATTTTGATTTCTTGGCTTTTAACGTTGGTAGGTGTTATAGTTTGGTCTTAAGGGTCTCCCACAGTTTGTGCATTCAAAGCTTGGTTCTCCATGCAGCAGTGTTCAGAGGCGGGGGTCTTTGGGAGGTGGTTGGATCATGAGGGCCTATTTCCTGGTTTCCATGGTAAGGAGATTTCTTCCACCACAGCTGTCCAAAGCAGCCACAGATCGAAACATAGAAATGCAGTAGCTAGAATAACTTTTCTCAGCTATTTTATCACAATGATGGAGCTCTAACAGAAAACCGATAACAAGGAACAGGGCCATAGCGCTGAGACTATCTATCACCGTCCAGCTCAGGAGCCTTTGGAACTGGTTTGTGGAAGGAAATTTGAAAAGTATAAGGAAACAGATTAGAAAAAGCCTAGATGCTGTAAGCAGAGCTTAATGGGAAATTCTGGTGTGACCTCAGGAGACCAGAATGCCAGGGACTCTGGACAGTAAACACCACACTCGTGAGCTCTCAGATAGAAATGATAGCTCTGCTGGGGATGGTAAGGGGCCTTTCACATCGCATCTGGCAGAAACATGTCCACATACTGCCCATGCCCTGAGACTTGTGAGCTGAGTTTAAAGAGATGAGTTAGCTGATTTTGAAATTTTGGACTATGGCATGGGCATTTCTGGCTGCTTTTAGCCAGATTTATGGTAAGAATGTGAGCAGAAAAGAGTGGAAAGATTTCAGAAATGCTGTTTGGCCAGAAGAGGAGCAAGCTGGTAACAAAATTAGATCCATCAAGAAGCTAGGCACTTCCTATAATGAAAGAAGGAAAGTTTTAAGACTTCACCCATCACAAGATCAAAGATGTCAGAGTTTAAACTTCGGTTTGAGAAGAGAGTGTTGGGCCTCTTGCTTGCACAGGACTCCTCAGGGAATTATCTTCCCAGGATCCGTTTTCTCATAGTCCATCACCCCGGCACTCAGAGGTCATGGAAGCAGTGATCCAAGGGAGGGAAGTGGGCCTTCTGCCCTTCCCACTGGCATCATCCATGTGGGGCTGCTCTGCAGGATGCAGAGCACAGTTACAGAGTAATGGAGGTTACTAAGATCTCTAAGGAAGATCTCTAAGGAAGTCCTGGGAGGCTAGGCAGTGTGCCTCAGGGTCGGACCCCTGCAGGTAGCCCATGAAAAGTGGGATTATGTGGCAGTGATCCAAAGATGCAATGGAGACTAAGAGGAGAGAGAGAGAGAGAGAGAGAGAGAGAGAGAGAGAGAGAGAGAGAGAGAGAGAGATACAGAGAGAACAGACAGAGTGTGGGGGGTCTCACCCCCCACACAGAGAGAGAGAGAGAGAGAGAGAGAGAGAGAGAGAGAGAGAGCTGCAGATAGCCAAGCCACAGTATGGGGGTTCTCAAGCCCCTCGGAGTTCACTCATGCCGCAGTGTGCCCTGGTTGCTGGACATGGGGCTATAGAAGTTAGCGTTTGCCCTTCTGGGCTTTGCATAGCTTTGGTCCAATTCTATTTTCAATGCCTTATTCTTTCCTTTTGCAATGAGAGTAGTTATCCTGTACCATTGTATCTTGGAAGCATGGAACTTGCTTTTGATTTTTGAAGGAACTCATAGTTAAGAGTTTGCTTTGAGTCTCAGAGGAAGCACTGGACTTGGGCTTTTGATCTGTTCTGGAAATGTTAAGACTTTGGGGACTCTTGGAGCTGGACTAAGTGCATTTTATACTGTGAGATGAACATGAGCGTTTGGGGGCCAGGAGTGGTGTGTTGCAGTTAGGACCTCAAATAGCCCCCCCAAACCTTACATATTAAAGTCTTGGAACCCAGTGCACATGCTCAGAGGTGGAATCTTTGGGAGGCGTTTTGATCATGAAGGCTCTCACATCATGTTGGATCAAGCTGTTCACGAGTTCATAGATGAATGGGTGTGGGGAAAGGGACTCAGTTATGAAGGTGAGATTGTTCTGTTTCCTGTGTGCTGTGATGTTGGCACTCCCCTTCACCATGTGCTTCTGCCATGATGTACCGACTCATCACAAGCTGAGAAGTAGGGACCTCAAGGGGCCGTGCACTGCAACCTCGGAAACCATCAGCCAATATAGGGATTTTTTTTCTTTTAAAGATGCTCTTCTCAGGTATTTTATCTCAGTGATGAATAAAAATAGGTTTTCAGTCCCTCATGTTATGTCAGGAAGAAGCATTGATTTTTTTCCTTTTAATTTTACTATCATCCTCAAATATACTTACCTCAGTCTTCATATGAAATGTCTAAAGAGCTGAAGAAAAGTGTAAGATTCTTAATTTCTTCTAAACAGGCTTATGTATTAATTTCTTAACGCTCCAAAGTCTAATTTATTTACCACTTTCTGTCGAATATGAGCTTCGGGATCCTAAAGAGAAATGAAAACATAATGAGAGTCTACACTGAGAAATACATATGATATATAAAAAGAATTAATATATATGAGCTAGATAAAAAGAAATATAGAAAGAAATACATCCGTTTCTTCTTACCTTTTACTTGCTTACCTTTTACTCTTTTATGTCTAACAGAAGAAACACCTTTTAAGAGGAAAAAGAAAACAGATTAACTTTACCAACAACTCATCAAGAAATGATGTTCGCCATTAGTCTACATCCAACTCCTGCAGGATTTGCTACCTTTCCAGATAGTCCCAACCCTTCATGTTTAATTTCAGAGAAGAAAGAAGCTGCTCACATCTTTGCTCTCCACCCTTGTATGTTACAGTCACAGAGGTGAGATGGAGAGGAAGGGACAGGGAATATACGTGTAGGCCAGACACCAGCAGAGGGACCAAACCAGCTCCTGCTTTCCTTTCTCAGCTCGCGGGGATTCATGTGTGAAAGCACGCACGCGCACGTGTGTGTGTGTGTGTGTGTGTGTGTGTGTGTGTGTGTAATTATTTCTATAATCCATAACTTCATTACCCTTTAGTTCTAGTTCGGTTTCCAGGCCTACTATAGACAACCGTAGTGGCTTCAAACAGATGAAATTCAGCTCTAGTGATTCTTAATGGGTTCTGGGGTTGTGACTGTTCAGAGACAGCAAGCAGACAGCACATCACAGGCAGACATCAGGAACAGATTTTGAGAGAGAACAGCGTGAATGTTGCGATGTCAGAGCTAAGGCTACCTATGGTACACTGAAATCAGAGGAACACATGAGTCTCTGCAAAGCCACAGTGCCTGGAGTCTGCTTATAACTGTCAGATTCCTAAAGAAGTTTTATTTCAAATTATTTTTATAATTATTCTATGTTAATGTTAGGCTTCATGTCTCCATTTGGGGGATTGCTTATAACTATAAATAATGGCAAATCTTGACATTCAGAATAAAAGAAACCTCTTTTGTCTCAAGTCAAAAGGGTGTGTTTAGGGGTAAGAACGAGTGCTGGATTCAGAGTCACAAAACCTGAATTTAGTACCCTGTTCCTTCTTCGGTAGGTGAACCTGGACAAGCATCAGCCTTTTAAATCATCAGTTTCATTTTCTAAAGTGGGGACCATACATTTTGTGTTTCTCAAACTTTATTGTATAGCTTTCAAAGTATCTTGTCAACATACTATTTAATGTTCATGGCAATCTACAAACCACATTTTAAAAATCTTCATTTTAAACATTTACAAAATGATTTCACAGAGGTTCTTATAAGATCTTGGGGGCAGGGGTGGTAAACAGGAAATGGAAATTAATTATTTTAAGGATCTTAAGGAGAATGTTTGCCTCTTTTGAGAAAAATGCAGCTAGTTTGCATGAGCAGAGGCGGGGCTGAGGGGTGGTTGGGCATCGTAACAGGAGAAGACACACTCCTCAATAGAGTGGTCTGTGCTCAAAGTGGGGGTGGACCCAGGCTTCCCAAGAAACACATTCCTCCATTCACTCGCCAGCAGCCCCTAGTCTACGATCCCTACCATCCTCATAGTCCAGAAGCCCAGCACCTAGGGGAGAAAAAGGAGAGAGAGAGAGAGAGCTCTGTGATTTCTCTTCCTGGTCAGCGGTGGGGCTTTACTTAAGAGTCTAAGCATTCATATTTCCAGGAACTGCAATGGCGGGTAAGGATGGTCAATAAACTGTGAGGGAACAGTGTGTACATGTTCGGTGGAGGGACCAGCAGGGGCTTCAAAAGTTGCTGTTGCTGCAAGGTTTCAGCCTCAGGCCCCACTCAGCAGCCCCGGGCTGTCTTTCATAGCAGCTTGGTATCTTTTCAGAGCCTGCGTGTAAGGTCTTCCTCTCAGTCATAATGACCTTAGCGCTCAGTATCCTGGGTGCAGTGGAGTTCTGTCCAACCACCTCACTGAGACACCCTTCACTGCTAAGCTTAGACCTGCCACTGAGCCATGCTCTAAAGCCTAACAGTCTGCTAGTTCCAAGGCATCTCTGCTGCTGCCTTCTGAAGGGAGCTGCAACCAGGCAAGCCTATCCTCCAGCAATCATCCTCTTCAACAAAGTTTGTGCTCCAAGCGGTCCCTGATGGAGTTCCCTCAGACACTTCGAAGTTCAGATCGTGGGATGATACACTGTGTCAGAATTCTAGAAACACAGTGGTAAGCCAGACAAATTTGATTCTTTGCCATATGCAAAAAACTCTTAAATGCTAACTGGATTCCGTTTTCTCACAGTGCAAATACTCACTTTGTTCTGAAGCATATCTGGAGACCTGCATTTCTGTGGAAGAATCAGGCAAAACATTTCTATTAGCTACCTGAGAGAGGTCTTCTTCCCCTGACCCAACTTTATTTTCTCTAAACTTTTCTTGCTCCTAGGATGGGCATCCTGAGGGAATGCATCCCCGAGCCTCACCCTCTTTCTGGCCTCTCTACCCAGGCCCGGGGACTGTACCGTTTTCTCTCTGAGGCCCGACTCACAGGTCCTGAGGATGGGAACTAGTGAGAGAGTACAGGCGATTAGAGGGGAGAAGCATGGAGAGCGAGGAGGGTCCTGCAGAGACATAGACCTAAGTCTGCTTTCTGCCAGCCCCGTGTTTCACTGACATGTAGTCCTCTGTGTTTGCCTCACCCTCTCTCCACACTAAGGCCTCAGAGCCTCTGAGTCTGTCTGTTGGTTACTGGTTTCTGCTAGCAGCCTGTCTTCTCCTGTGAATTTCAGACTCAGGCAGTTCCCTGCAGAGATCAGATAACTGTTTAAAATATTTTCATCACTCTTGCTAAGTTCTGACATCTTTGGCGACAGTGTTGATGACAAACTTTAGGAGTTTAACACTGCAAGCAGAATCACGAATGAAGCAGCGATTTCTTGACTCGTTGTCAGAACGCCCTCTGGAAATACGACAGATCCGGGCTGCGTCTTGGCATCCCTCCCTCCGCGGGGGCCACCATCATCACTCACCATTTTGCCTGCGCTGTGTCCATCTTACTAACAGAACGGCCAGGACGGCAAGTCCCAGAAAAGTCAGCGTGATAGCCAAAACTATTTCTGAAACAAAAAGACACCATAGACTTACTTGGACCAAGTCTCCACGAGAGACCCCTGCTCACCAACACAGAGACTGTTGTTTTTCCTTTCTCCTTCCCCAACTCCTATTTTATTTTCGCTTTTTGAGTTGGGATCTCATGTAGCTCAGGGTGACCTCCAACTCGCTATGTAACAGGCTGGCTCTCACCTGCAGAGTCTCCTGCCTTTGCCTATATCATGCACTGGGATTACAAACACGTACTACGGTGCCCAACTTCGTGCATCTGTTCTTTTAAATTAATTTTATGTGTATGAGTGTGTTGTCTGCACATATATATGTGCACCCGTGTCGTGCAATTCCCACAGAGGTCAGAAGGAAGTGTCGAATCCTCTGGAACTGGAGTTCTAGACGGTTGTCAGTCACCATGTGGGTGCTGGGAATTGAACCCAGGTCCTCGGAAAGAGCAGCCAGTGCTCTTAACAGATGCTGCTTATCAATGAGGAAGACCTTCGAGTCATCACCCACCAAGTCCTCCATGTTAGTGTGGATGTTTGTGAAGGACTGCGAAGTGGCTGAGAGAGAAACCATGTTAGGACTGTGTGACCTGTATTTGTTTATGTGTCTTTGATTTGAATATGGTTGATCTGAAATAGAGTCTTACCATCATACTGGGGGGGAGGAGCGAGAGTGAGAGCAAGAGAGAGCGAGAGCGAGCGAGCGAGCGAGAGAATGAATCATAGCCACTACAAACAAATCTGTTTTGAGAGAGAATATGAGTCACAGCGGGGGGAGGAGCGAGAGTGAGAGCAAGAGAGAGCGAGAGCGAGCGAGCGAGCAAGCGAGAGAATGAATCATAGCCACTACAAATCTGTTTTGAGAGAGAATATGAGTCACAGAGACTGCAGTCTGTCTGTGATAATGAAAATGCTGGAGAATATCAAGCTCTGAATGACCAAGAAAATAGGTTATCCCAAAGTTAAGGCTACTTTAAAACAGTACTAGTTGAACCCACCTCAAGATATAATCAGACACCTCCAGCCAGGGCAGATAGGCTGTATGTCTACTGGGTTGTTTTAGGTGTTTGGTAATATGAGAACATTCTGCCAAATCCACCTTCAGAGATTTGCTCCAAATCTGAATAAACAGCACCCAGCCAGTCTGCCTCCACCTTGAGTGAGAAGTTTTGATTAATGTGAGATAACCTTAGACTGTGCCCTCAGGGACTAGCTCTTCCTTTGCTGCCTGTGTGAAATCTCTGGCTAGAGGGCATTTGGAAGATGGTGACCCCATTTAGAAGATAAAGTGACATCGTGGTCTCTGAGACCTGAGGCAGATCATGGAGCAAACAATACTACAGGAAGGGCCAGCCTAGTCTCCGGAACGTCCCAGTGTTGGAGACAACAGGTCTTATGTCTGACTAGTTCCAATGCTAGAAACCAAAGAAGAACCCATGACTCTAGAGCTGAGGCGACCATGGGACATTCCCCGTCAGTGTCCTGGAGGAATCAATAAGAATGAAATAATGGATATTGAATTTGAAAGGTAAACCCTTCTGTCAGTGTCTCTAAGACAAGGGTCTTAAGAGAGTAGGTCGAGGAATTGTCCGAGAGGAGCTGCTCCATACCTGTCGCTGCCATTTTTCAGGTCTTGTCTTCAAGTTCCTCGTCATCTGAATTCTCTTGTCAGAGATCAAGATAAAATGAGCAACGCACGCTCACTGTTCCTGCGCAGTATGGGCCTGTGCCTGGAGGCCCTCATCAACAAAAATGTAAAAGGTCTCCACGTAACGGTGTGGCTATGATTGCTCAGACCGAAGCAGGCTGTGGGAGTGTGGTCTGTGAAGATTCTAGAATCTGTGTCATAACAATATCTCAGAACCTCCAAGAGGCAGAAGTTCCAGGAGGTGAGAACTTCTGAGAGGCAGGATTTAAGAACACTTTGCTTATACAGGAAGCTTATGCTATTGGCCTTTAGAATAATTTCTAATATTCTGGAGACTTTGTGGCCAGAGTTGTGTTTAATTCATGTTGAGAACTTTCCACAGAGTAGGTATGTTATTAAATGTTTGATTGTTTGAAAACTGAAAAAGTCCTATATTTAAAAATAAAGGCCTTTAAATGAAGATGAGCTAAGGAGACCAAGGTATTGTGTTGCGGGACCAAAGGGCAGGAGGTCTGTGGTGCTGAGAGTAAGCCGCAGAACGGGACTTCATAACCACCGCTGAGAACAAAGGGAACACCAGCACCTCTTATTGAGTGACTGCTAACCACAAGCTCTAGAGTCGTACCTTACAAGCACAATCCCCGAGAACGTTCATAAACAAGTCTTTCAAGTTGGAGACAGACACCTGAAGTTACAAAATGCAGTTTCTGATTCCAAATCCCATGTCGTATGCACAAAGCCGTGCTTTGCTTCAGCGCTGAAAGCCTGCTGTTCATGGTGGTGTTTTCTAGGGTAAGCAGTCAGCCATCGGAAGAGGAGCGTGGGCCCTCTAGTTTTAAGGTGCCCTACCTCCAGGCCTGAGGCAGCACAGGATTACTTTGTTTTCTTAAATCAACCTTGATGGTTACAGTCCTTATTCTAGTTTTATGGCCTAATGTGGTGAGAGGAGAGTTGCTCAAAAGTTTCACATGTGTAAATTTAAATCACTAGAATCTCAATAGCACTTCATTAAAAAAATATTTTATTTATTATTTTTTAATGTTATGTGTATGAGTGTATTGCCTGCACGCATGTGAGTGCACCCGTGTTGTGCAATGCTGCGGAGGTCAGAGAGGGCTTCGGATTCCCCTGAAACTGGAGTTAAAGACGGTTCATAGCTGCCATGTGGGTGCTGGGAATTGAACCCGGGTCCTCTGCAAGACCAGTCAGTGCTCTTAATTGCTGAGCATCTCTCCAGGCCCGATAGCACTTCATTTTTAAATTTTGTTAAAACTTACTATTGGCACAGATTCATTATAAAGTTATTAGAACCATTGCAATAGCCAATTGCAATTATACGGGAAATATCTATCTATCTATCTATCTATCTATCTATCTATTCTATCTATCCTATCTATCTATCTATCTATCTACATCTATATCTATCTATCTATCTATCTATCTATCTATCTATCTATCTATCTATCTATATATGTAAAGTGTATGTGTGTGTGATGGTGGTGCGTGGAGGCTAGGGCAGTGTCAGATGTACTGTCGCTCCCTGCCTCTCCACCTCCCCCTGTTGAAGGCTTCCCACCTGCAGTGTTCCCCACTTTTTCTTCTTACCCATCTTCTACTAGCTCTTCTTCCTTGAGGCACCCCACCCCTCACCCTTTCCTTGTTTCCTGGCTTCCGTACGTACTCTGTGTTGGACACACCGACCTGAAGGGTTGAAGCTAGGGGGCTGGAGAGATGGCTTTGTGGTTAAGAGCACTGGCTGCTCTGGCAAAGGACCCAGGGTTCCGTTCCCAGAACCACATGGCAGCTAACAACGGTCCATAACTCCAGTTCCTGGGGATCCAATGCCCTCTTCTGGCCTCCATGGGCATTGCATGACCTGAGTGTGGTTACATGCAGGCAATACACTCATGTACATAAAATAAAAATAACAAGTAAAATATTTTTTAAACAGTTCTTTTGTGTTTTAATTCTGAATTTGTCCTGTCATCACGGATCCCATCAGATCCGTCAGATGTATAGCTGGCAAGATTCTCTCCCATTCCCTGGGCTGCCTCTTCACAGGATGGAGAGCTTCCTTTGCTGTCAGAGCCTTTTAATTTCTTGAGATCCCTTGTGTCCATTGTTGGTCTTTCCTGTGGTACCGGAGTTCTGTTCAGAAAGCATTACAAATTGAGTTGTCTCACTGTTGGCCCTTCTGAAAACTCATATTCTGGAGTCCTGAGCCCCAGTACTTCAGAATATTACCTTATTTGGAAAGAGGGGGATCTCCTAACAGCCTCTATTCACCAGGATTGCCATTGGATAGAGGCTTTGGAACAGACCTGATGCGGGAAAACGTGTTCCCAGGATATCAGACTTCTATTCCAGTCAGCATCTCCCCGGGCCGTTACAGTTTCTTGGGCCAATTGCATGCAAACAGCATGGTCCTGCATCCTTTGCCAGTGCCTTCCTGTTCATAGTGGGGTGTGGGATTAGAGTATAAGCCAGCTGACAGTGCTGGTGACCACAAACCCAACATCAGGCCTGGGATTGGTTCATCCATGGTGATTATGCCCAGAGCTGGACAGAGGCCCACAGCGCCTGAGTGCAGGCTGTGGACTGCGGGTGGAACACGTGGGCCTGCCTTAGCCCCACAGGCTTGTGGGGATTGCAGGGTCTCATGGCTCCATTTAAACACACTAATGGTGGATTTGGGTCAAACGTTGGCTTGAATCGCCCTCTAGTGCCGGGACAGGGTAACATGCCAACAGAAGATGTCCTCTGAAGATAGGCCTGGGTGCCATCCAGTGCTGGATGTGGAAGGGACTGCAGGCTGAACAGGCCGCTCAGAAGCTGTGGAAAGAAAGGCTCCCGCTGGGCTGAGGGAGCCGGCGGACGTCTGCTAATCGCCAGCCTAACCCAGCTTGTTAGTTTTTGCATTCCTGCCCTTAGTAACTAGTTTCTACGATCTCTCTCTCTCTCCCTCTCTCCCCCCCCTCTCTCTCTCTGCCGTAAGAAGGTACTGGATGCCCTGGAGCTGGAGTTACAAACTGTTGTAAGTCACAGGATGTGGGTGCTGGGAACTGAACCCGGGTCCCCTGGAAAAGCAGTATGTGCTGGTACCCACTGAGCCACCTCTCCAGCCTCCAGTCAGTACTTTCTTAACACACAGCATCTTATCCTTGTTCCTTAATTCTCCAGAGCCTTTGGAATGGAAGGGGTGGTTGTTTAAAACGAGCGATTATTTAATTTTCTTTCACAGAAGACCTGCCCATCACTTGTGGTGCATCTGTAGTTAGTATTATGCTCTTGGAGTGGGATGAACCCCAGTGCTCTGAGCTTGTGGGCCAAAGGTTCAGATACTGAGCTACAGCCCCAGTCCGGTGGAAGGACACCTCAACTCCACTATAACCTAGCACCCCTTCAAATGGAAGATGCTTCAATGGAAAAAAATACAAGTGATCAAAAAATCCAACCAATGGCTTAACACAGGATATACAAGCCTTCTGCAGAAACACAAGAAACGTAAGAAATCAAGGCACTGTGATGCCTCCAAAAATGATCAGTTCCACAGTAACGGATTCTAGTGAGAATGAATTAGATGAAATCGCAAAGATAAAAAATTATTATAACAATATTTTAAAAAACTATAGAAGACACAGAAACTCCTGTTTGAGTCCAAAGAGAAACAAAATAAACAGCCAGACAAAACAAGGAAGTCAAGAAGGATATGAAAGAGAAATTCAGCAAAGAGATATAAACACTGGAAACACAAAAATGAGTATTGTAAGTAAAAACCTCAGTAAGTTCACTGCAAAAAGGAGCCCTCACAATAGAGCCAGTCAAGTGGAAGACAGAGCAGTGCGGCTGAAGACCATCAGACGAGTTGGCACATTCAGACAGCAACACAGATAGAGTTAGAACATATGAAATGAACATGGAAGATCCATGCGACGCCATTAGGTGCCAGCTCTGAATCATGGACACTGAACTATGAACTAAAGGCAGAGATGAGATTGGGCATACATTCTACTCAGTACATGGAACTTTCTTCAAAGTACATGGAACTTTCTTCAAATAGACACTTTCTGGACGTAAGTCAAATCTTAAAAAAAAAAAAATCAAAGAATCAAAACAATTTCTTGGATCTTATTAGGTCATTGCTGAATAAAACTCAAAGCCAGTAACAAGAGAAACTGCAGAAATATACAAACGTGGTACTGTGAGCAATACACCTGTGCATTGCGTGTCACTGAGGAGACGGAGGAAATGAAAATTCCTAGAATTGGCTAGACTGCCAGTGAGCTCTGGGGATCTGCCTGTCCTGGTCTCTCACCCCCTAACTTCCCCACAGCCCTAAGGTGACATTTGTGGCTTTTCACTGGGTGCTGGGGATCTGAACTCAGGTCTTCTTGCTTGTACAGCAGGCACCTTACCAACTGAACCATTTCCCAACCCCACCTTCTAGAACCGACTTTCTTTTCTTTTGCTGCGTTAGACTGGTGAACACTGTGTGAACTCTTTGGAAGTGACTCGGGCCCATTGAACCTCGCCAGCATCAGTCCTGATGACTTAACACAAGGTGCCTCATTCTATGTGACTGAGGGACAGGATGAAATTGCCAGATTTTTAAAAAAAATTTAGTCTTTTTGAGACAGGGTCTCCCTGTAGTCCCAGCTGTCCTGGAACTCACTATGTAGACCAGGCTGGCCTTGAACTCACAGAGATCTGCCTGCCTCTGCCTCCCCAGTGCTGGTACTAAAGGTGTGTGCCACCATACCCAGCTTTGAAATTTCCAGATTCTTATGGTAGAAAATTCTCTCTTTCCATACACACTAAAACTCTGTTGGAACCATGCTATCAGTCCCAAGATATCCAGATCTATGACTTTACTCATTTTTTCGTTTTATTTTATTTTATTTTTTGAGACAGGGTCTCTCTGTAGCCCCGGCTGGCCTGGATCTTGCTATGTAGACCAGGTTGGCCTTGAACTCACAGAGGTCTGCCTGCCTCTGCCTCCCGAGTATTGGGATTAAAGGCACGTGTGCCACTATGCCTAGCTGATTAACTTGTTTTATGTGCATGTATGTGTGTGCATGTGTGAGCATGTGTGCATGTGTGTGTGGAGGCTAGAGGTCAGTCTAGGGTGTCACTCCACAGTAGCCATCCAGCTTGTTGGACACAGGGTCTCTCACAGGGATCTGGGGTTTGCTGATTATTCTAGGCTGGCTGGCCAGCAAGCCCCAGGGATCCACCTGCCTGTCTCAGCCTCCTGGGTGGTGGGGTTGTAAGCCTGTGCCACCATGCCCAGCTTTTTACTTAGGCCCTGGGTGATGCTTGCATGACAAGCACTTTACTGACTGAGCCATCTCCAGGGGCCCAGTTTGATCAGTGTCTACACTGGCTGGAATCCTGGGAAGTAAATCAGTGGAACTCTGAAATTGAATTTTGAAAAAAACCCAAAAGAATGTCCCAGGCTGGGTCTTTGTAGCACAGTCCTATAACCTTAGCTAGTCCGGAGGCTGAGGTGGGAGGCTCACAAGTACAAGGCAAGCCTGGGCAGCTTAGTGAAACCCTGTTTCAAAATAAAAAGAGGGCTGGGGCTGTAGCTCAGTGGTAGAGCACTTGCTTAGGATTCATGAGGGCTCAGTCAGCCTCTAGTCCTTAAAACACCAACCTGCCCAGTGTTTGCACTGTGTTAAAGAGGTCGGTACTTTACCACAGCACGGCTGACATGAGATCTGGGTGAAGGAGAGAGAAAACCAGACTCTTCCTGGTGAGTATTAACTGATGGTCTGTGAGAATTCTAATTCTCTCCAAGCACTCCATGGCAAACATTCTGGTTCTAAACCTTAGCTGTGCTAAAGATTGGTGAAACCTAGACATGTTGAATCAGAAACAGCACTTGGAAGTAGAGAAAGCGCTGTCTACAGCTGAAGTCTGAACAGACCGATCTATCTTCCAAAGTCACACACAGGTCAGAGAACTAAAGTTGCATCCCAGACCTGGCTCTGGGCCTCACTCTGCGTCCCCCAGACTTCTGCACACGAGGACATTAACTAAAACCTCTCAGGGCGCTGCACCCTCATGTGTCCCCAGGGTCCCCAATATCTGCTTTGAGTGGCTGCTTCTGGGGGGGGGTAGATCTGGATGACCACAGGGATCCCTGCACCTGTGCTCCTGCATATGGCCCTAATATATGTCAGGGACACTAAAGTCAGACGAAACACCCTCCGGTTCAGGCCACACTATGCACTGACTGACAGTTTCCTCCTGTATGTCAGAGATTTCCCTACCTGGGAAGTGCACATTGCACTCTCCAATCAGGAGGTGGAATTCTGTGACATCATCAGTTACTAGAGAAGGCTGCTCCATGAGGTGTCCACAGGACCACGGTGTTTCCAACACTGGGACATGTGAAAGACAGCAGTGACTTCATGTGAAGTGGGAGCAGTTCATTAACTTACTGAGATCCTCAGCATTGAGCTGTGGTGCAGTGAGGCCCAGGTTCAAGGTCGCCTGGCCTCATCCTCCCTTGACCTCCTTGACTCTCGAACACCTTCAGACAGAGTTGTCCAAGCAGCCCTGTCTTGGTGAGGTCAAGGCTCCTGCAGTGCTCAGACCAGCACAGGCCTGGCTCACTATGGAACCAATTAAAGTGTTTCAGATGTGACTGGATCAAACATTTAATGCTAAATAGTAAGGATCTTTAATAAAGGGAATTTCAAGTTTCAGAAGAGGACCCTCATACTGAATGTCTAACAAGCAACTGATGATGCTGTTCATATCTGATGCTGATTGGTGACTCAGCACTGAGATACCCAACCCAGCACCAGAGCATTGAATACCTGGTTCTAAGTACTTGGGATGTGGGTAGAGAGGATTCTGTTTCCACTCTGGGAGACCACCATCCTCCCCTCTCCTCAGCATGGTGTGTCTGAGGCTCCCCAGAGGCCCCCGCCTGGCAGCTCTGACGGTGATACTGATGGTTCTGAGCCCTCCTGTGGCTTTGGTCAGAGACGTCCGACGTAAGTGTGCACCTGAGGTGCTGAGCTCCTGTGGGTGGGGGAAGGAAGGGAGCTACATCCTCACTTTGCCCATGCTACGTCTTTAAAATTTGTGGTCTTTTCTTGTGTCATATTCCCTCAGGGTCCAGAGAGGATGTTAAATTATTTTCTTGTACAGTGCTTGTCTTCATGTTGAATTATGCTAGACGAAGAGACGTCGCTTTAAAAAGAGTTCATATGTACAATTTCTATCCTATTTTGTATGTGTAGTTCTGTTGTTTTAAGTAAAAATGACAAAGTCAAACATTAAACTAATCCAAAGGTTTTTCTGAGAGTGTTACAGAGTCAGAAGGAACAGGAAGGGTCTCGCTCAGCTTTACAAATAAGAGAGACCATGGCATTTGTCTTCGGAGTCTGGGTTATCTCACTCAGTATAATGTTTTCCAGCTCTGCCCATTTACCTGCAAATTTTCTGATTTTATTTTTATTTACCGCTGAATAGAGTCCCATTGTGTGTTTGTTCCTCATTTTCATTATGCATTCATAAGCTTAAAGATATTTCGGTTGTTGAAGTTTCTAAGCTATTATGAATGGCGTGGCAATGAACTTGGCTGAGCAAGTTTCTCTATAGTAGGACAGTGAGTCCTTCGGGTCTATGCCAAGGAGTAGTATAGCTGGGTCGTATGGTAAATATACTTTTAGCTTTGTTTCCTTTCTTTATTTTGAATATATTTATTTATTGAGTTTTTGTGTATTTTATATAATAGAACTTAATTAAATTTAGACCTCCCCCCATTCGCACCCCTCCACGGCCTCCTCCACAGGAGTTCATGCATTCTATCATATATGTTAAGTTCTATCCAGTCATACCTCTAGACAAATGACATTTCTTACTGTATGCTAAATATGGATCCTTTTATTTACAGAAGTACACCACACACCACTAATTTGTTTCCTTGATTTTTTTTTTTTTAGTTCTTTGTATATTCTGGGTATTAATCCTTTATCAGATGTGTAGCTGGCAAATTCTCTCCCACTCTGTGGGCTTTTTGTTTGCTTGGTTATTGTTTCTTTTGCTATTCAGAAGTTTTTAATGAGATCCCACTTGCCAGTTGTAATTCTTAATTCCTGAGAAAATGGAGTCCTATTTAAAAAGTCCTTTCCTGCACCCGGGACTTGTAGGATAGTCCCTATATTTTCTTCTAACAGTTCCAGCATTTCAGATTCCACATTGAAGTCTTTGATCCGTTTGGAATTGGTTTTTGTGTAGGGCGATAAATATGGGTCTAATTTCACTCGTTGCTACGTGTGGGTGTGCAGTTTCCCAGCACCGTTCATTGTAGATGCTGTCTTGTCTCTAGTGTGTATTTTTAGCACAGTTGTTGAATATGAGCATAGTAACTAGGTGCTCTCACATTTGGGCCTTCTGTTTGGTTCCGTTGATGTATGTCTGTTTCTGTGCCAGGACCATGCTGCTTTTGTTACTATAGCTCTGTAATATCGCTTGAAATCTGGTGTGATGATCCCTCCAGCAACAAAGAAAACTATAGGCCAATATCTCTAATGAACATATATACAGAAATTCTCAATAAAATGCACGCAAACTGAATATATGTATACATCAAAAAGCTCATTTACCATGATCAAGTTGGTTTATCCCAGAGGTGCAGGGGTGGTTCAACACCTGTAAACCAATAAATGTAAAAGACCATATAAATGGACTTAAATACAAAAATCACGATTATTTCTTTTATCTTTTTTTTTTAACTTTAAATCACTTTACTGACACAGTAACACAACACACTTGCCTCCCTGACACCCTAACCCAATCTAGATCTCTCTTCCTTACTCTTGTAAAATAAGCTGTAAAAACAGTAAAGGACAGGCCACTTTCCACAGTCCAGCCCTACCCCTAGCCCTGCAGAGCAGGGAACCCTCAGAACCCGTTGGGGGAGGCAGTCAGTACTATGCTTGGCCAGCCAGAGGCATCTCATCCCTCCCACAAGTCCCAGGCCTGAGTTGCTATTCTTCCTCTCTGCCCTTGAGACTAGGAAAGGGACCTTGGGGGCCTGAGCCACTGAGGCGAGAACTCCAGGTGGTAAACTTAAGATGTAGTTTGGCTAGTTTGTTAAGGCCCCGGCACCCCCAAAAAACCACCTGGTGGTGGAGTGAGTGTCAGTGCCCCTATTTAAAATGTACTGATAACATTAAACAGATTAAGCCAGCTTAACCAAATGCCAGAATAACACTAAGCGGTAAAGATGGCAGGGGTCAGACCTGCTTACACCAGGCCAGACACAAAATGCAGAGAAGCCCAGGAGGAGTGTCAAAAAACAACCCAAGGACTCTGCCCAGGAGGCGAAAAGCCCATACCTAGGAGCTGGGGTGACAGGAGGCAAAGAAAGAAAGTACCTACGTCTTAAAAACCAAAAAAGAAAGCCCAGCTGCAGGGAGACCTGAGCCTGATAGCCCTGCCCACCAGGACTCCAGGCCTTGACCCTGGACCCATAGAGCCCTTCCCCCTCCAGGCAATGTCCTCTTCCCCTAGGCTAGATGGAGCACATCACAGCGCAGTTTAAAAAGCTTCTAGTATCAGTTCATAAACATCTTCATTTACTATCGGTGATTACATGTGAATAATATGTTTATTCTGTTCTTTATGGAAAACAATTTCAACGAGTCAACTCCAAGAACACAATGGACAGCCCTCAACCTGAGCCCCTCAGTGTCCTTCCCTAGACAGTGAGAAACCCTCTCCTCTGTCCCCGGGCCGCCTAACTCCCCGTCTTCCCCCACACAGAGGATGGGCAAAGCATCCTCTATGACCATTAGTCCTCATCAGACAAGTTCTAGTCCAGGGGGTAAGCTGTGAACATCACATCTGGCCGAGAGGGGCCACAGGGATGACCGGGACGCACGACCTCAAAGCCCAAGAAGCTGAAGGTCTTCAGGAGTGGAGCTCTGTCTTCCCGGCCCTTCCCGAAGCAGATGAAGACGTAGTTCACTTTCATCTTCTCTTCAGCAAACTCTAGCAGTGCTAACGATCCTTCTTTGCTCCCATCAGCTAACAGTCCATCTGGGATTTCTACAAACAGGCTCTGGCTGGACAGGACTGCATCCCAGAAAGAGACCTTCACCTCGGGGACCTCATATTGGAAGTGGACAATGTGAGGTTTTCCATCATTCACAGGGAGGTCCTGGGTCACAGTGAGCTTCTCATCCTTATATATTAGAGCTGAGAAAGAAGGATCCCTGCCATCCCCTCGCCCACTGGGGATCTTCGACAGTGGGTAAGGGGCATCAGGAGCACCACAGAGGCCTTGGAACAATGTGCCTGCAGTACTGTAGCTGGGGACAGTTACTCAGAGGCAAAATACTACTGTCCTGGGTATTTATCATCTTCAGTGGCTCTGTTCAGGGTGGGAGGAGGCGGCACAGGGAGTGGGCGGGTGGACGAGTTGGTGGGCGCAGGGCTGCATGCGTGGGCCAGTCTCTGCGGGCTAAGTCCCTGTCAGGCTGTGCAGGCCAGCTCTCCTCCTGCCTCAGTGAGCACGTGCCTCCAACTCACAGGATTATTTCAACAGATGCAGAAAAGGCTTTTGACAAAATCCAGCATGCCTTCATGATACAAAGTCCTAGAGAGAACAGGTCCTGAAGGAATATACATTAACATAGTAAAAGCTATTTATGACAAATCCACAGCCAACAATCACCCTAAGTGGAGAAAATCTCCAATTCCACTGCAATCAGAAGTGAGACGGGGCTGTCCACTATCCCTGCTCCTTTTCACTTCAGCGCTTGGAGCCCATAAGGCAAGAGAAGGAAATTAAAGGGATACTAATGGGAAAATAAGTCGTAAAATTATCCCTCTTTGCAGATGATATGATAGTATACCTAACAGATTCCAAAAATCTCACCAAAAACTTCTAGAAATGCTCATCACTTTCAGGATACAAAAATCAACTTACAAAAATCAGTAACCTCTTTGTATGTCAAGAACAAGTACGCTATGAGAAGAAATCAAGGAAACATTCCCGTTCACTATAGCCTAAAGAGGTAAAAGGAACATCTAGGAGTCAGCCTGACCAAGGAGGCGAAAGACCTCTACAGTGAAGACTTTAAACCTCTGAAAAGACTGAGGAAGACTCTAGAGCATGGAGAGAACTCTCATGCTCATGGATTGATAGAATTAATGTTGTGAAAATGACCATCCTGCCAAAAGAAATTTACAGATTCAGTGCGGTCCCAATCAAAATCCCCATGACATTCTTCACAGAAATAGAGAAAAACTATCCTTTAAAAACTTTTGTTTTGATAGGGAAGGAGGAGGGAGGCCAGATGGGATGCAAAGAGCAGAGATGAATGAATCTTGGGGGGCTAGGAAACCCAGAGGGAAATGTGATGCCCTCGAAATCCCATGAGAAGTGCACACACAGTGTCTGAACATTAGTGCATATGTGTACCTGGGAGCTGCTGGGCAAGGATACCAGTGCCAGACAGAAGATACTCCCTTAGACTTGTTGGTGAAGGTAGTCCAGGAGACTCCCCAAATAACACGGGCTATTGCCAAACCTCTTGCTTATCTCCCAGAACTAGTAGATAAGACCCTGCTGCTGAAGACAGGACATACTTTGGATACAGGACTTGAAACAACGGAGCAGGAACTGACCTGGCAGCTTTCTAACTGAAGTTTGGCTATCGTAATGCTGGATGATGATATGCAAACTGCCAAGGGAGAAAAACAATCAATGGTCCAACCCAGGCCCAAACCCTAATAACCATAACGACTGGCATGGCAAACTGCCTCTATTGGTGCAATGGTGGCACTGTTATCTGGGGGCAATCAACAGCCATCTAACTGGACTTAAAGACCTCTCAATGGCAGAGGCTTTTGGACCACTGGAAGCTTGCACGTGAAGCTGTGACAATGGTGGCACTGAGCACAGGACCCACGCCCACTACATTAAACAAGGGCCCAAAGAAGTGGAGAGAAATGGGTGTATGAGTGTATTACCTACACGTATGTAAGTGTACCTGTGCTGTGCAATTCCCAAGATCAGAAGAGGGCATTGGATCCCCTGGAACTGGAGTTATGGACGGTTGTTAATTACCATGTAGGTGCTGGGAATCAAACCCAGGTCTTCTGTAAGAGTAGCAGGTGCTCTTAACCTCTGAGCCATCTCTCACTCACCTTCTCCCCTCCCCCACCCCTTGGGTACACAGATGGCTCACAGTGGACTCAGAGGTGGTCTGGGGCACTCTTACATTCATCTGGTTTGGGCATCTGAAGAGAGATATCTTCCTCCAGATATAAATGATGAATCAGGGTTCCTGTCTCCACAGCACGTTTCTTGCATCAAGTTAAAAGCGAGTGTCATTACGCCAATGGGATGCAGCAGGTGCGATATCTGCAGCGACACGTCTACAACCAGGAGGAGCACCTGCGCTTTGACAGTGAAGTGGGCAAGTATCAGGCAGTGACCGAGCTGGGGCGGCTCCAAGCCGAGCACTGGAACAGCCAGGAGGACTTCCTGGAGCAGAAGCGGGCCAAGGTGGACACGTACTGCAGATTCAACTATAGACTTGTGGAGAAGCTCAAGGTGCAGCAGAGAGGTGAGAAATGGGGGAGGGAGAGAGGGAGACATGAGGGAGGGAGGGACAGAAGGGTGAGCGTGGGATTGTGGGGAAGCAGTTTTAGAGGCTGCCTTGGTGAGTGTGTGTGATTTTGTCAGCGTGTGACGGTGTGGGAGGGAGAGAGCCAGTGTGCCTGTCTGAGGGGGGTGTGCCATGAAGTGACAGACCCCAGAAGAGAAGGGGATAAAGGCAAGGGGAGGACCCGGAGAGAAGAGATGAAGGTGTGTTCCCATGGCCCTTGATGGCAGCTGAGAGGGTGGAGGTGGGGTAAGGCTGGAGCATAGCTTGGGCGATGGGATGTGGCTGGGGTGAAAGTTTCGGGATGGTCTCCACTGACTGCTCTGTTTTCATGCCTAAAATTCCTGCTATTTTTTTGTTTGCTTAGTGTACATATTATTACAGAGCTTAGTGATAGTGCAGTCAGTCTTTAAGTTACAGCTTTGTTATTTAATATACTAACATTACTATTTTCATAATGTGGATGGTATTCAAGTAGTTTCATATTATGTCTTTGTGTAATTGTAATGGGATTTACCTCACATTCCCTTTGTTAGATCTTGTTTACAGAATCACTTAGATACTCTCCTCTCTGGGTGTCAGGGAGGGGTTTGTGTTCTAGTTTGATTTCTGGTGCTGCGATAACCATGGTGATCAAAAGTAACTTGGGGGAGGAAAGAGTTTATTTCATCTTATAGTTTACAGTCCGTCATCAGTGGAAGCCCTGACCCGTGGCAAGACCCTGGAGACAGAACACGGAGGAACGCTGCTTACTGGCTTCCCCCC
The DNA here is from genome assembly GCF_000622305.1 of Nannospalax galili. Classification (NCBI taxonomy): domain Eukaryota; kingdom Metazoa; phylum Chordata; class Mammalia; order Rodentia; family Spalacidae; genus Nannospalax; species Nannospalax galili. The sequence continues at coordinate 18,939 of NW_008358192.1, read as the reverse complement.
CTGGCTTGCCCAGATACTTTTCTTATACAGCCCAGACCCAGCTGCCTAGGGATGGCACTGCCTTCAGTGGGCTGGCCTCTCCTACATCAATTAGGAATTAAGGAAGTGCTCCACAGATGTGCCAAGGCTAATCTGAGGAAGGATTGAGGCGCCTTCTTCCCAGGTGACTCTGGTTTGTGTCAAATTGATAAACACCAGCACAATTGATTGCTTGTCAACTTGACATGCAAACACATCCCTGTTAAACTATAATGCTTCCTTTCTTGTTTGTCCCCAAGATGTCATGCTAATATTGACGTCACAGTATAAAACACTGTCCAACTATTAAAATTCCCTGTATTTAAAATGTCCACATTCTCTTTTAAAAATCAATCTCTTAACTGTGGGTTCCTGTAAAATAAAAAAAACTAAGTTACATGCTTTCTTACTCCAAGAGGGGAGAACCAGGCCACAGTTACAATCAGATCAAAGCAAATCCAAACTCCAGCAGTGTGAAGAGCTCTGGCGTCTGGGACTTACTCATGATCTGGGCTGCAAAGGGCTTGAGCAGCTCCATTTCCCTGGCTCCGCCATCTGCAGCACACACAGCTTGACTTGTGGGCTCAGGCCAGCTCCTCTCCTGCCGCCGTCCTTGGGGATCATCCCATGGTCCTGGCACCTTCAGTATGATGGGCTCTCCACCGAAACTGAAGCTGCACCTTCACCCGTGGAGTCTCCGGGCCACGCAGAGTGCCGAGGCTCAGCTGTTAAACGTGATCCCTTAATGCCTACAAACCCAGTACCGCAGGAGAGACTCCTACACTTTACCAAGTTCGGCTGCCAGCTTGTGATGTACCCTTGGCACACCTGGACCACAGCTTCTGTGTGCTGACCCTTAGGAAATACTTCCCAGAAGATTTCACCTCAGTGATGCTTGTCTCTTACGAATTACACTGATTTTCCAGTCCCAGATAGCCAGCATCCATTTCTCCAGGAAAGCACAAGAAGTTTCACTTCCGCAGATTCTTAATTCACGTACATCACACAAACAGCCTTGAGAGTCGCTGAGGGACTCTCAGATTTCCCCTTCAAATTCCACGGGCCAGACCTCCATTGTCTGCACGGCTCTCAGCATCTGCTTCCAAGTTCCCATGGCGACTCGTTAAGCCCTGAGCACTCAATGGCTTTTTGAGCCCAGAGTTCCAAGAAAAGTTCCCCAGTCCTCCCCAAACAACACTGCCAGGCCCATCACAGCAACAGCATGACTCTGGTACCAATTTCTGTTCTAGTCAACATTCTGTTGTTGTGATAAAAACCATGACCAAAAGCAACCTGGGGAGGAGAGGGTTGATTTCATCTTACAGTGTACAGTCCATCATCAACGGAAGCCAGGGCAGGAACCAAACAGAGACCATGGAGGAGCGCTGCTTACTGACTTGCTGCTTCCCCTGGCCTGCTCAGATTCCTTTCTTACACAGCCCAGGCCCAGCTGCCTGGGGCTGGCACTGCCCAGAGTGGGCTGGTCCTTCTTACATCATTTAGCAAGTAAGGAAATGCTCTACAGATGAACCCACAGGTAAGTCTGATGGAGGAAAGTCCTCAATTGAGGTCCTCTCTTCCCAGGTGACTCTAGTTTTTGTCAAGTTGACAAAGACCAACTCTGACAGTTTTGTTCCATGATTGTATGACCCCATGGACATGTAATCATCAGACGTTGAAGTCCTTTCTATAAAATGGTGCAGCACTGTCAAGCAATCTCTGCAAACTCTCTTGAATACTTTAAATGATCTCTAAGTTACGCACACTGGAACCTGGTCCCCAAACAAGGGACTGAATTTGGGGTTCTGACTGATGGGATTTGACAGTGGTGGTTGGATTGGAGGCTTTTTAGAGGTGTAGGCGGGCCACACTGAGGAGGAGCAGGACTTACAGACTGGCCCCACCGAGGCAGAACAGGGCAGCTGAGCAGGGGCCATGCACCGGCTCTACCTCCTGTTTGTTCCTCTGGCAGGAGAGAACCATACTTAGGGGTACGTTTGGTAGAAGGTCTGCGTTGGCTTGGCCAGGGCACATAAGGGAAGTGGGGCTTTCAAGATGAGTGGAAACTATTATCAAAACATCATCTGGAGATGCAGCTGTTGAGCTCTAGAAGAAACAGACTAAACGACTGTTATAAATTATCTGCAGGTTTGAGGAAGGAGCTAACACAAGAATTACCCTTCAGAAGAGCTTTATTAGGAGAAAGAGAGCCTTGTATCATGGTGTGTGTGTGTGTGTATGACAGGCATGAGCAAGCCTTGGAGTGGCATTAGGAAAAACAACCCCCAAGTGTGATGGAGAGGCTGGAGGGAAAGTCTTCAAATTCCTCCCAAAATGTGATTTCTGACATTTATAGATTTTTCAGAGAGTGGCAGGAAGTCTCACAGCCACGTATTTGGCCTGTCCTGTCCTGCTTTTCCCGACTCCTGGCAGGGAGGCCATAAACTTGTCTGGAAGCTGCAGAGGAAAAGGGCTGGGCTTTGGCAGGCTGCAGGAGGTACAGCCAGATTTCTAGGAGGGAGAGAAGCTCCTCGAGGGTCTGTGATCCGAGAATGAGGGAGTTAAAAATTCTGTTCAATTTGGCGCGGAGGAACGCCTTCCCAGATCAGGATTGTATTGTGGAAATTCCCTGCTGGGGAGAGTTCCCTTTGTGGTCTCTCAACGGTGGCCTGTATTGTGCAAACTCCCTAATAGAGGCCGGTCTCTTATCTGGTCTTTCAGTCATGACCTTCTGCACATAGGAAGCACCGGGCCAGGGAGGATCTCTCTGTGCTCCTGACTTACTCTCACCACCTTTCTCCCCTAGAAAAGCCCCAGGTGACTGTGCACCCCTCAAAGACCCAGCACGTACAGCACCACAGCCTCCTGGTCTGCGCTGTGAGTGGTTTCTACCCTGGCCACATTGAAGTCACATGGTTCCGCAACGGCCGGGAGGAGACGGCTGGGGTTGTGTCCACAGGCCTGATCAGGAATGGAGACTGGACCTTCCAAACCCTGGTGATGCTGGAGACCGTTCCTCAGAGTGGAGATGTTTACACCTGCCAGGTGGAGCACCCCAGCCTGCCCAGCCCTGTCACAGTGGAGTGGAGTGAGTGGGGAGGTCCCTGGCCCTGTGAATTCCCACCAGGAAGGGGTGTGGTTACCCTGAGTGGCAGCTTTCTCTCCCCACACACTGTGTGCTGCATGTCCTCTCCTTCTGTGTGGCTCACTGGGGTAGCCCTGTGATATGTCTACAACCACCTCTACCCCGGAAACAGTTATGTGCACCAGACACTCCTGTGACCCTTCCAGTGACATCACAGGGCCTGGTCGCCTGCATGGCCCTGGCTGCAGCCTCTGGGCTGGGGCTGTTTCCCAGCTCTGCTGCAGGTTCATGATGATGACGGACCAGGTGCAATGCAGGGTCACGGCTGACGTGAGGGACGTCCCGTCTCAGCTCCGCCTTTCCTCAGCTGTCACCCCTCATGACTGTACCTCACTGAATTCCAGAGGCTTCGTGTGGGGGGTGGTGTTTCAGGGGGGTCAGGTGTAAATCCCTTCGGGGTGTGGACCTTCTCACTATTCAGGGTGCCTTCTGAATATCATCCCAGGAGTGGACGGTCTGAGTGCTAGTGAAGGTTCCTCCCCAGTCCCAGAGCTCTGAATCTCAGGGTCCAGAGATGGAGACTAGGTTGGAGTTGAATATCTCTAAACCTGGTTTCCTCTCTCAGGGATGAGATCTGGATCCGCACAGAGCAAGATGCTGAGCGGAGTTGGGGGCTTCGTGCTGGGCCTGCTCTTCCTCGGGGTGGGGCTGTTCATCTACTTAAGGAATCTGGAAGGTGAGGAGCCTGGGGATGGTGGAGACTCTCCATAGACATTTCTGGGAAAGAGACACGGCTTTGTTCTAGGATGTCTGTGGCCCTGTGAAGGTGTTCTTTCTTCAGGTGACCTCAGACTTCCAAGGGACTTCTCAAACCAAGAGTCTGCAGTTAAAACTCAAGGAGTCAGGACTTACAGACAAGAGAAAGGAAAACCAGCCTAGAGGTGATGGGTTAAGAAATGACACAGGAAGGAGGAGCCACTGGGCACTGGGTTTGTGTGGCAGAAGCTTCCTAGGCTCCTGCTGTCGGCCTGCGCCCTGTCCGCCCTGGTTTGTGTGGGTTGTGGTGTTAGGGCAATCCCAGGTGGCAGATCAGAGGCTGGGGACACTGTGTCTGGGGACAGCTCTGCTGTATATATTTAAATATCTCCTCGATCCCAGGACAGTCTGGACTTCGGACAGCAGGTAATGCCCTTCCATCCTCTCAGACAGGTTTGCTCTCCCCACAGCACAGGGCAGAGGTGACAGGACACTAGGCAGACACACTGGGCGAGGTTTAGACCCAGGGTCTGGCCAGGACTTTGCCCTGAGCCTTGTTCCCTGCACTGAATGAAGGGCCTGGGCCCCGAAGCAGAGCTGACCCGGGAGCTGGAGATGTTTCTCTCGTCCTCCCGCCATGCTGCCAGGAGAGGCCTGAGATGGTGACAAGGCCATGGCAGTCAGGTCTGGAAACACCCTGTCCCTGTGCTCTGCAGGACTCCGGAGCTGAGGTGGAGGGGAAACGCTGGAAAGGACTCTGCCCTGTCTCCATGTCGTGGAAACGCTCCTGCTGGGCCCCGTTCTTCCACAGACACAGGGCTTTCCGGGACCGGCTCCTCCTGGCCCTGGGACCCCACAGAACACGGGCTCCTGCCGGCTGCTCAGCCCTGCCCTGCCCTGGAATTCCCAGCACAGAAGGACCTTCTCTTCCTCCGTCCTGAGCTGCTGTGTTCAGCTTCACCGTGTCTAGTGCTTCTGAACCCGTCTGTGTCATATATTTGTCTGGTTTCTCAAAGAAACCAGAAACGAAAATCACCTTCTTCATATGATTTCAAGGAGAGGAAATAGAGGAGAGAAAGGATCTGTGGCCAATGTCAGATAAAACATTTCTTAAACAAACTGATACTTATGTATATGATTTGTACTTGTTTAATTTTTATGAAGTGGATTAGATGTTAAAGACAATATAAAGTGAGAACAGACTTACAACAAAGAAACAGGATAGAAAATGCATGTGCGGCTGTGCTGGGGAAGCAGTTAAATCTTGTATCTTCTCTTTTCTAGGAATAAGTTTTATTATCAATCTGACACTGACAAATAAAAACCCAAACAAGCAAAAAGCAAACAAAAGGTTAACACCAGGGCCAGGTGGTAGAGGAAATTATATCAAAGAGGAAAGAAACCCCAAACCAAAAACCCTAAACATAGGAAATAAATATTAAAACCAAAACGGGCGTGGTGGTTCACCCCGCAACCCCAGCACCCCAGAGGTAGAAGCATCAGTTGTTCCAAGTCCTCCTCAGCTACCCTGAGTTGAAGGCCAGTCTGGGATACGGAGACCTCTCAAAAACCATCAGTCAACAAACCAACCAACCAACCAACCAACCCCTCAAAAACACAAGCAACCACCCACCTACAGACTCAGAAACCCCAGGGGTTTGGTTGGTTGCCTTGGTACCCAGATGTCAAGGTACAGATGGAGAGTTTCTGCAAGGCTTCCAAAGCTGCAGGGAGCCCTGGGGTGCCTGGTGAGGGTGGAGGCTCAGGACATGGGCCCTGGGAGTCCCGCCTGGCCCTGCGTTGGGGACTAAGGTCTCTGAAGGAGAACCCATTAGGCTCATCAAGTGCAGGAGGCTTCGATAGAAGAACTTGTACTCCTGGGACAAGGTGGGGCTGAACCGGTGGGGTGGCTGAGAGGCTCCGGGTCCTTGCAGAGCTGCGTGTACCTATGCTGGTGGTACCAAGCCGTAACTTGCTCCTCCTTTAGGTTGAGTTTATCGGCCAGGCTCTTTAAGACCTCCTGGGCAGGGTAGGAGTTCTGGAATTATGCTGAAAACCTCGTGGTTCAGGGACTAAGGATGTCTTTCCATCTTGGAAAGACAGTTCCAAGTTCAGGTGTTTCCTTATGTTGAATCTTATTATTGTGTAAGGATAACAGCATCTGGGTATTGATGTAAACCTCCACGTTCTGGTGGTATGTTCTTGTGAAGCAGCTGGTGGGATTCAGAGGAAGGTGTGAGTTGGTTGAGAGGCTAGAAGGTTTTGCTTTGGTTTTCATCTGAGGAGTTTGTTTCAAATATAGTTCAAGAGAAAATGTAAATAAGTAAGTTTATTTCAGAATAATGATCTGTTGAATTCAGTTTCTCAGCTGCCAGAGACAGCTGATTCTTAAGGAATTTCAGGAATATATGTATAATATGTGTGTGTGTGTGTGTGTGTGTGTGTAGT
>NW_008358192.1:10451-12289 GCF_000622305.1 Nannospalax galili | reverse complement strand
TTTTATTTTATTTTAGAATATTTTTATTATTCCAAAGAGAGGCAATTTTTAATACATTTTCCAGAAATAACTTGAAGCAGGTTACATAAAAATATACACAATGAAGTTTAAGGAGGGAAAAGTGGGAATAAGAAATCAAAGACCAAAGGATTTGCCAACATGGGGCCAACTTTGGTGGAATAATGAAGGTTTGTGTTAGCTCTGCTCTCTTTTTTCTGTTGGAAAATCCTAATGAGTTTATTGGGCTTGAGGACAGAAGGGTGGGGGTTATTTATAGAAGGGCGGGTGGGCAGGTACCCCCCTCCCCATTTACGGCTGTGCCGGAAACTCCACACTCAAACATAAATCCTGTGACTTCCCAACAGCCGCATAAAATGGCGAAAGAGGTGCCTCATGGCGTTTACTCAGACAGAGCTCAACAATAATCTTAAAATGTTTGTTTTGCCAACATGGGGTCAACTTTGGTGGAATAATGAAGGTTTGCGTTAGCTCTGCTCTCTTTTTTCTATTGGAAAATCCTAATGAGTTTATTGGGCTTGAGAAGGGTGGGGGTTATTTATAGAAGGGCAGGTGGGCAGGTACCCCCCTCCCCATTTACAGCTATGCTGGAAACTCCACACTCAAACATAAATCCTGTGACTTCCCAACAGCCACACAAAATGGTGAGAGAGGTGCCTCATGGCGTTTACTCAGACGGAGCTCAACAATAATCTTAAAACGTTTGTTTCTACAGGGATGCATAGTTCCCTGTGTAATTTTGTAGTGGCCATTATAGTATATTATACTTGATTGGATTACGCCGTGTATTACATGTATGTCATTAGTGTTGACACGAGGCGCAGCAGACAGTGTACCGTCTTTTGGGAGAGAAAATTAACGAAGGAGATGAAATGTTGAGGAAAGTAGAAAGAGATGAGAATCATCTTGTTCTAACGTAGGAGAATTTTCACCTGACCAGCTCCTTCAGTCCTCACTGATCTGCAGGCTACACGAAGCCCCCAAGGCAGAAGTAAGAACACGATCAGGATTGTCGCTAGGCTGGGCTAGTTTAGGAGCTGGACAGATGGTCAAATGCCCGGAATTACTGGACCAGAGCCTGAAAAAAGGTCTCAGGGACCCATCAAAGGAGCCTTGGGAAAAGGTGTGAATGTGAGTTTTATCTGTCGTGTTGTAGAACGAGACACGTCCATCTTCGTACTCTAAGAAGATGCACACTCTGGTGGGGCGCTCTGTTAGAGTCAGCCGGGTTTCTGGGGAGGTGACCGCCCAGTACTCATCCTTATAGTGCCTGATGGCCCAGAAGCCAGTCTCGGGTTTTATGCAGATCTTTTTCTTCCTGGTCACATCATGTCTACAAACCCCCAGGTCCCAGGCTGTGCAGTGCCCGACCTCCACCTCCCAGTACCATCTCCCCGAGTTGAGGTCCTCCTGGCCCAGCACACAGGGGAGGGAATGAAATCTCAGTGAGTTCCTGGGCAAACTCTGAGCTTTCTCCCCCATGGTCACACGTCGTCTCTCTTCAGTCAAGATGAGTTTAGGGTGGGCTGTGTCTGGATCCAGAGTCACAGTCACTGCAAAGAAAATCATCCTTTTGAGCTGAGACACTTCACCAGATCCTGGAAACAGGGAGTCTGTGTAGACAGAGAGGTCTGGGCTGTGGGTGGAGCGAATGCTCTGACATGGGTTCTGTCGACTGCCCTCCCTACCCATGACCCCCCCTGAGCGGCCACCCTGAGATCAGCAGGGAATGACTCACCAGGGTGGGAAAATTCTTTCCTCCAGTCTGAAAAGAACAGAAATATGCATTATCAGAGCTTATTATTTTAATTTCCTAGCCT
>NW_008358192.1:5474-9734 GCF_000622305.1 Nannospalax galili | reverse complement strand
GTCATTAGATTCCTCTGGAAATAGAGCTGTGGATGATTGTCAGCCACCATGTGGGTGCTGGGAACTGAACCCGGATCCTCTGCAAGAGCAGCCAGTGCTCTTAACTGCTGAGCGTCTCTCTAGCTCCTAGTTGGAGTCTCTTATCACTAGCATATGCTGACCTATGCATGACTCTTACAGAGTCAAGGGTATAAATGAAAGTTAAAATAGATTCTGAGCAGAAATTTCAGGGGGAGACAGACTCTGGAGTTAATCCAGGTAATCACTAAGCAAACAAACCGAACAGAAGGTTTGTAGCAACAATTCCCCAGGGTGTGTCAGTCAGAATTTCTGTGAAATATCATCTACACTATTTAGTGACCAATTTCCTTTTCTTTTTTTAAAAACTGTATTATTTTTATTTTTTGTGTATGAGTGTATTGCCTGCATGTAAGTGCACCCGTGTTGTGCAATGCCCACGGAGGTAAAAGAGAGCGTTGCATTCCCTGGAACTGGAGTTACAGACGATTGCTAGTCACCATGTAGGTGCTGGGAACCGAACCCACGTCTTCTTCAAGAGCAGCCGGTGCTCTTAACCGCAGAGCCATGTCTGCAGCCCCTAGCAACCAATTTTCAGTATGCAATGATAAGACTTGCTGTGGGCAGGAGAGCGTGAGAAACACCCAGAAAAAAATTAATGGTAACTGTCTATGAGGGGTCCTAGAGGTCGGAATTGATAAAGACACAGATATAAACGAGCTGAAAAAACTGAAGGATAAAACATAAAGAACAAGGTAAGTGCTGTATCAACAGCGGATCTCCGGACCAGGAGCACTGTTGTCACCTCGCCTTGAGCGCTGTGGCTGGGCTTCCCAGCGTCCATCAGCTCACACTTCTGCCTGCCCTCAGGACCTGCCAGGGCCTCAGGCCCCTCCCCCACCTGGCTTGCAGGGCCTGGATGACATTGGGTACATTGGATACCGAAGTTACAGCCCATCATTCCAGCGCCGGACTGGCCTTCTGCATGCACTGTCCTTCCGGGACTCACCATTTGGGGGGCTTCCTACCTTCAACTTGGCCCAGTCCCCTGCATCATTCCCACCAGAGGCCTCCGAACCACCTCGAGTTGTCAGACCAGAACCCAGCACCCGAGTCCTGGAGCCTCCCGCTGAGGATCACCGTGATGAGGTGGTCCTGAGGCAGAAACCTCCGACAGGTCGTAAAGTCCAGCTGACCCCTGCAAGGCAGATGAACCTTGGATTTGGTGATGAGTCCCCAGAGCCAGAGGCCAGTGGGCGAGGGGAACGCCCAGGCAGGAAGGTGGCCCCTTTGGCCACTACGGAAGACTCTCTGGCTTCTATCCCCTTCATTGGTGAGTGGTGATGCAAGCAGCTGACTGAGGAACCCAGTCTGTGTCCTGTTGTGCCCCACCCACTTGTCTGCTGTGCTTAAAACTCTGGGTGTGTGCCGATAGTATCACTGGAGATCCCTGTCTGTCCACTCATCTTTCTATTCTTCAGTCATCCTTTCTTCCATCCCACCTCCCAGTCATTCATCTTCCCATCCAGTTTTTCATACCCCTCCCTCCCTCCCTTCCATTCATTCTTTCTCTCTCTGTGAGACAGGATCTCATGTAACCCAGGCTAGCCTCCAACTTCTTATGTAGCTGACAATGATCTTGGACTCCTGATCTACCTGCCTCAGCCTCTCAAGTGCTGGATTCCATGCCTGGGTTGCCTTTATTTCTTAGTATCTGTTTAAATCATCGTTTAAAGTATATTGACACAGGTGATAAGATATAAAAAGAAAATACAATTATCATATTTTCTAAAGGTTATAGGGAACAGAAGTTACATGTATTTATTTTTCTCTGTCATGTAGCAGTTAGTAGCATCTATTTTGCAGAATTCAGAAGATTTGATTAAAGAGAGTTATCATAATTAAAACAGTGCAACTCACCAGAGTATGAGAATGTGCTCTTCCAGCCTGCAACAGAACAAAACCACGAAGCGGCATTAAATTCTCCTCGCTTTGTCAAGAGTTTCCTCTTTTCATCCTTTATGCTGTGAGTGTTCAGTTACATATTTATATGAGCGATTGACGAAGCTCTCTACTCTTTCTCATATATGATGATTTCGCTCTTAAACTTGAACATGTTTGAGTTTGTGTATGTGAACAGAAAAATGGAAAGACAGAAGGAAAGCTAAATTCAAGAAAGGAAAGAAAAATAAAAACTAAAGGAATGGTGGAAGGGACTACAGAAAGCATGAGAAATGAAAATGTAAAAAGGAAGAGTGGATGGGGGAGGAGAGAAACGGAGGGAGCTGGGGGGGAGGAATTAGGAAGAACTGGAAGGGATCAAACTAAGAAAAACTGCAACAAAGTTCAACATGAGGAGTGGTGGTGGATGAGAAAGAAGGAAAACTCATGAAATATTCACACACACACACACACACACACACACGCACACACACACACGTGTACAGGGTGTCCTTGTAGCCCCAGCTGATCTCAGACTCCCTATGTAGAACAGGCTGGCCTCAGTCTCACAGAGATCTGCCTCCCTCTGCCTTCTGAGTGCTGGGATTAAAGGCATATGACACCACATCTGGCCAAAATATTCATATTTTTTATTTCTCATATCAATAAGAGTGTCTTCAACCTGGGTGTTATAGCATACAATTTGATCCCAGTACTTGGGAGGCAGAGGCAGGTGGATTTCTGAGTTTGAAGCCAGCATGGTCTACATACTGAGTTCCAGGCTAGCCAGGGCTACACAGTAAGACCCTGTCTCAAAAAGGAAAAAAGAATGTATTGAATAAAAGGTGAGCTGAGGGGGTGGAGAGATGGCTCAGTGGTTAGGAGCACGGGCTGCTCTTCCAGAGGATCAGGGTTTGCTTCCCAGCACCCACATCTGGTGGTGCACAACCATCTGTAACTCTGGCTTCAGGGGATCTGATGCCCTGTTCTGGCCTCCTTGGGACCTGCACACATGTAGCATACACTCACACAGACACATACACACAAATAAAAAACTATTTTAAAATGAGTTAAGTACCATTCACAGATTCTCTGCCGTGAATGTCCCAACAGGACACTGCCTGACTTTCTGCTCCCGGGTTTGGAGGAGGACTATTTGTGGCACTTGATCCCATGAAAGAACTGAGTTACTTACCGTTGTTGAACTGAGTTTTCATTTCATCTGAAAGGAGACACCCGAGTGAGAGTGGGGCAAGTGGGACTTGAAGGAGAAAGACACAGAAAGGGAGCCGCACACCACTCTGAGCTCTTAGCAGCCTGTACCAGCTCATCAGCCAGCCACCGCGCTCTCCTGAAATTGTCCCTCATGGGCCAAACTTAGGAGAAGTTCAATACCATAATAATCAGTGCAATCATCATCATCATCATCGTCATCGTCATCGTCGTCGTCATCATCATCGTCGTCGTCATCATCATTTTTATCATTGTTATCATCGTCTTCATCTGCCGTGGAACCTTGCTACCACGTCCAGGGGCAGGTTGCTTTCCAGCTATACTTAAGAGTTTCACACCATTCTCTTCATCTTCTGACTCTGCATCTGCTTCCACAGCTACTAGGCGCTGTCAACCAATATGTTCAGCCCTTGAACCGCACTTCAACCTTAAGCCCACTTCAGCCAAAGCCCCCAAGGGAAACCGTTGTTTGTATAGACATTTTCAAAGTTGCCAAGATTGCTTTAATTGGACTGCCTTCAGAATTCATTGCCATTGCCTCACTGTTGTACAATTCAACTTTTGCCACGGCTCCTAAACTGCGTTATCACAATGATAACAGGTGCTCGTTTTCACCATTATCCATTTTAAAGTGATAATCTTTGTTGGCCTTAACTTCACAACTGAGAAGATAGTTCTGAGACCTTAGAGACTCATGTCTTTGTCCATTGCACCATCCATGGAGTGGAGGTGCACACCTGGGGGTGAGGAAGCTAGAGATAACTGACTGCTGCTCCTCACAACAGAGTGCAGGGCAGAGTCTTGTCAGGCCTGTTTTCCCAGATCAAGTTCGATTTCCTTGGAATAGTCTAGAAGACCATCTTTCAGTTCTGTATACTCTTGTCATCTGTAACTTTCCACACAATCACACAATTATTTGTAGTTTTCTCAAATACGTTGGTGCTGTTTCATGTATCCATGATTTTTCTCTTTCCTCATTTTCTGTCTAGTGAATTTTCCATTTATTGTTCAAGACTCAAGATGTGTGTTTATGCTGGGCAGACCAGCCACCCAGTCTTCTCTACTCTT
>NW_008358192.1:0-3396 GCF_000622305.1 Nannospalax galili | reverse complement strand
CATCTTTCATTTTGAACAACATTGCCCCATGGTGAATTTTAGTAATGAGTTCATATTTAAAAATAAGGTCATTTCAAAGCAAACTGGCTACTTTCTACCTCTGGGTTTGGAAGCCTGCTAAAAGATAAGCTTCACTTTAGGGTGCAAAGCTAGCTGCTATTTTGGAGAAAACAGAATAGACTATGGAGATTTTTTTAAGGGGTAGCACTGTTATATAGATGAAATTTTGGTTAACTGTGTGCCATTCAAGTTTTGATATTATTGGGATTATGGGGCAGTGACTATCCTCGAAGAAAATTCATGTAACTTGCTTCATTAACCCATGTGGTGAAATGCCTGCAGAAGTCAGAAAAGGACATGGAAGCTCCTGGAACTGGAGTTATGGACGGTTGTTAGCCGCCATGTGGGTGCTGGGAATTGTACCTGGGTCCTCTGCAAGAGCAGCCAGTGTTCTTAACCACTGAGCCATCTCTCCAGCCCTCTCCTATTATTTTAAATGTTAACTGTTGAATTATTTATTTTTATTTTATGTGCACAAGTATTTTGCCTGCATGTATGTAAGTACACCCATGTCGTGCAATGGTCAGAAGAGGTTGTCAGCTCTCCTGGAACTGGAGTTATGCATGGTTGTTAGCCACCATGTGGGTGCTGGGAATAGAACCTGGGTCCTCTGCAAGAGCAGTCAGTGCTCTTAACCACTGAGCCATCCCTCCAGCCCCAGGAAATGAATTCTTTTTAAAAAAAATTTATTATTTTTATTTTATTATGTGTATACATGTATTGTCTGCATGTGTGTAACTGCACCCATGTCTTGCCATGCCCTTGGAGGTCAGAAGAGAGCATCAGATCCCCTGGAACTGGAATTACAGACAGTTGTTAGCTGCCATGTAGGTGCTGGGATTCAAACCCAGGTCCTCTGCAAGAGGTGTCAGTGCTCTTAACCACTGAGCCATCTCTCCAGCCCCAGGAAGCGAATTATTAATTGAGGGCGATGCCACTGTCTGGGACTCATGGAGGTGAAGGCTATACAACACTGTGCATGCGCTAAATGCCACCCAAATCCACCCAAAGCGGGCAAGTCATTGTTCTATGGATGTTTCCACAATACAGGCAAAAAGGTCAATAGAAACAACCCAGAAATGAAGTAACAGCGGTCAAATCAGTGAGTTCACTCAAGGAAACCAGTAGGTCTAGCAGAACACATGCATCGTTCATAGAGCCAAGGGCTGGCATTATGTTAACGATCTGTGTTTAAGTGGAGGTGAAACACTTACCTAACGCGGTCTTATATTCCTTCCATTTCTCTGAAAGAGAAATTTGAAAAAATCTTAGTCAATTTGGAAAAACAAACACAAATTTTCTTACAGATCAAGTAGAAACAAATTGTACAGGGGAAGCGGAGTTCCAGACAGGCTGCTACGCCAGGCCAGAGGTCTGATTCGCTGCCCACACTGTGTGGACTCAGTGCTCTTGCTGTGCCAGCCTGGTGTGCTACAGTGAGGCCCTTTTCGTAGGCCAGATTTAGAACTTGCTGTCTTCCTTTTTAATTTTCTTTGAAAAAAAAAGAGTAACATTGATTCCACACAAAGACCGAAATAATTTACAAATAAAATCATGGAGGATCAAATATTAGTTTTCTTAGGGGGAAAAACCCTATTTTGATACACTACAAGGAACATTATTGTCATGTAATACAGGACAGGTTTTACTCTAGTTGTAAAAAAAATTGGATGCCAGCACCAGCTAGATTTCTCCTTGTTTGTTCTACAGCTCGGGTATGAAGTGTCTTCAGCAGTAGGGTCTTATCATCAAGTTCTGTTGGTAACCAAGAGCAGGGACAATGGCCAGTATTGTTTGAGGGTCTACGGGATCCCTGGGCAACAGCTTCAAGAGAGGAAGCCCATTCCTGGCATTGGGCTACTTTTTGCTAGCCTATGGTGTCCAATAGTTATAGGATAGCTCCTTTTAATCTCTCTTTTCTTCCTACTTTTTACCAATTTTATTCTAATGTTTGACAAGTAATACTTCATGCTTAGCTTTATAAAATTTATTTTAATTGGATTTTTGCAATTTTCATACAATACAGTTTGATGGTATTTAGATCCCCTGCCCTCTCCATACCTCCCCCAACTGCCCCTCCCAATTTAATGTGCCCTCACATATGTATATATGTTACATATAATATATATATATGCACACATGGCCTATAGAGTCTGATTTGTGACCCTAAATGTCCTTCAGTATAGGGCCATCTACTGGGCCACCAAGAGTCTAATCCCTGTAAGACACTGTCTTTCCACCTCCCAGCAGCCATCAATTGTCAAAAGTTGCTTAGACTGAGTTGGAATTTCTTACCCACATCCCCATGCCTATGCTGGGATTTTGCCTGGTTTGATTTTGCATAGGACTCATGCATAGGACTATCATCATTGCTGAGTTCATATGAATAACTGACCAGCTGTCTGGAAGACCCTGTGGTCATCTATCCCTTCTGGCTCTTACAATCTTACTGTCTCTTCCACAATGATCCCCGAGCCTTGGGAGGCAGAGGTTTGAAGCAGGAGTCCTCTTCAGGGACTCTTGTTCTTTTTGTATTGTACATGGATACACTTTAAGTAGCTTCTATAGTGGTAGGTTTCCACATGACCTTTTCTAAAGGCCTTTAGTGTTATCCCCCCTCCCTCCTCTGCCCCGCCCTTCCATTCCCCACCCCCTTTAACTCTGTTTCCTCCATTATTCCTCTTTCCCCCTTTATCACTGCATTCTAACTCCCTTCCCACAGAGCCTCCTCCCGTGGTCATTTGCTAGTTTCCTGACCTCTATGGATTTTCTATTCGAAGCACCCGTATCTAAGGATCCAGAGCCAGCATTCACTTATGAGAGAGAACGTGTGACATTTGTCTTTCTGGGTCTGAGTTACTTCACCCAGGATGATTGATCCAAAGCTTCACCTCTCACTTGCTAGCTTTCCTGGTGCTGGAAGGTGCTGTGCTTGCTACTGGAAGAGAATTTAATTCTCAACCTTGCCCAGCTGTGAACCCTGTGAGCTACAACAACTGGCCTGGCAAGGTGCATCCACCGGTGCAATAGTGGCATGAATATTATAGATGTAACCAAGCACTTTCTGATTGGCTTTAAGGTCCACCTCACAAGATAGAACCCATACCTGACATTGATATCAGGCCTAGAGACCTGTGGCTAGACAGGTCACAGGTGGTAGGGGACAACCTAATATCATTATTCTGTTAAATAGACATGGTATTAAACTGATACCTAATGACTTACTGTTACACTTGTAGATTAATGAATCTCTCAGCTCTCACCAGAGAAGCTTCCTTCTGCAACAGATGGTGATGAACACAGAGACCCCAACGGGCCACAAGAATAAGAGGCTGC
>NW_008358191.1:2875-3912 GCF_000622305.1 Nannospalax galili | reverse complement strand
AGCGGTGAGCGCCCTATGGCTCTTATTTGCTTGACCCATGCCCGCGGGGCTTTTTCAGTGGCCAGAGAGAGAGAGAAATGGAGAGGAGAGGGAGATACAGAGAAGCAGCCATCTTGTCTCCACCTGTGTGGGCAGTCGGGGTCCACTAAGAGGGCTAAGAGCCTTTGGCTTACATCAGGGAGTAGCCCTGACCAGAAAACCTCAATTGCTCTTTTGCCTTTAATGGTCCCACGTGAAGACTCAGACCGAGAATAAAAGGAAGAAAAAAAAGGAGGAAAGGAAAGTTTACAATAAAGAGCATTGAGAAAATTACAAGACCAGACCTCCCTTTATGTAACTAACACAACCATCAAGCATACATACCGCATTAAATCACATTTGTGTGTACCGGTCCTTCTTTCATTCAGACACACGCTGCACCCACCATTCTCACTTTTGGGATCCCTGAACACAGACACAGACAATACACAGAACAGAGAGTCCTTGGCGCGTGCTTCTTAACTCAAGAACTGAAAGTACAGAGTGGGAGGGGAGTAGCCAAGCCGAGCTCCCTTCTTCTCCCAGGAGAAGGAAAGCTACGCCGTCCTCCCCACTCCAGACCACTCCGGTCCCTTAGGACAGAGTGTCAGAACCAGGGGCCTCTGGGTACGTCTGCCACTCCCACTGGTTTCCAGAATACAGACTTACAGGTCCTGCACAGGCACAATTGTTCAGACGGAACATTCCCAGAGCAGAAAATAACTGACAGACATTAAGACCAAGACAAACCACAAGACGTCCTTACCTCCTGCTGATCTGAGGAAATGGGTTTGGGGGGCAACCGAATCCCGGACGAGCCCCCAAATGTTGGGTCTGGGGGCAACCGAATCCCAGACGAGCCCCCAAATGTAGGACCCCCCCCCCAACCAGGGGTACCCAATGTCCACGGGAAGTCACACCCCAATAACTCAGTCCTCAGACCAGGAGATGCAACAAGCAAGAGGATTTAATCGTTTGCGCAGACGAGGCTCCTGCCTCACTCAGAGAGAGAGAGAGAG
>NW_008358191.1:0-2848 GCF_000622305.1 Nannospalax galili | reverse complement strand
ACTTTTAAAGGCAAAAACCACAAACCACAACCGGCAGCAGTGGGAGGGGGCCGGCAGCAGTAGGAGGGGAGAAGTTTCGGGTGATGTCCAGCTTGTGTACATAGCATGAAAAGGTCAGCTCTTTCTCAGCAGTTAGAATTATTTTACTTCTTACTTCCTTGTTCTGAATATCCTTCTTTGGTCTGGGGGACTGGGTTTGAATCCACTTTAACCTGGGGGGCTTTAGTTTGATTCCATCAGTGCTGGGACTACAGGCGTGCACCACCACGCCTGGTTTTATTATTTTTATTTTATGTGTATGAGTGTTATGTCTGCATGTAGGTAAATGCACCCGTGTCATGCAGTGCCCATGGAGGACAGAAGAGGCTATGGGATCCCTTGGAAATGAAGTTACAGACAGTTGTTAGCTGCCATGTGGGTGCTGGGATTCAAACCCGGGTCTTCTGCAACAACATCCAGTGTTCTTAACCACTGAGCCATCAAGCCCTGGTAGTAGTAATCTTAACACTATATTTCAATTAGTCTTGTGCCAGGAGGAAGTTCCTTATGTGCAAGCTTTCTTCACTCTGAGAGTTCATTTTGAATTCTGTCAAAAATGCCACATGGGAGCTAGAGAGACAGCTCAGCAGTTAAGAGCAGTGGCTGCTCTTCAAGAGAACCCAGGTTCAATTCCCAGCATCCACATGGCAGTTAACAACTCTCTGTTAACTCCAGGTCCAGGGGAAACAGACATCCTTTTCTGACCTCTGTGGGTATTGCACAACACAGGTACACTTATTTACATGCAGGCGATACACTCATACACATAAAACTAAACGTAAATAATAAATATTTTTAAAAAATAAAATAAATGCCACATGGATCTATAAATCCTAGCCATGACTGCAGCTTAACCCTCCCCAAATTTTTACATACATTATCTACAGAGGGAACTTACTTGACCGAAGAGAAAAAGCCTTCAGCTAGGAATGAAATCTGGGACCTGATGGGAGACGCAACTGGATTCATGCTCTCTTTTTCCCACCAATACTTGAGACAAATGAAACCTGGCCTAGGTAGATCCTCAGAGGACTCTGATAAATATATAGATATTTTCCTGGGACTAGTCCGGTCCTGTGACTTGAAATGGAAAGGTACCACGCTAATTTAAATCGAACCTTAACAACTTCAGAGAAGGCTTCAGTCCTACAGGCTGCAGAACTGTGTGGGGATGAAATGTAGATGATAAACCAGACAAGACAAGAAAGAGATTGTTACCCCCACTGATAGGCAGTCCCCATGAATGACTTCAATTAGAATTGTAATTGTCCACTGGGAAAATGGAGACAAAAATCATTTCTTACTATGTACCTTAGAAAGCTTTAAAAGGACCTATGCTGGACCTTTACAGCAACTAAGGGAACAGAAGAGATGTCTGTAGCTTACCTAGAGAGACTCAGGGAGGCCCTCATGAAACATACTAACCTAGTGAGTCAATAGAGGGGCTCCCGGTCTTGAAGGACCATTTTATAACTCAGTAAGCCTCAGGCATCTGTCGGAAATTACAAAAGATTACCCTGGGGCCTAACAATACCTTAGACAGTTTAAAAGAAAAACCACCTTGTGATCCTCCAATCCTGAGAGCTGTCCAGCCCCAAATGTCTCCTGCTGGACAATGCTGTGAATATGGAAGGACAGCACATTTCAAAAGGGTGTGCCCAAATAGGAAGTGAGGGCCACCACCCATGCCCTGTCCCAATTGCCAACAAGGTCTCTGGAAGGCAGACTGTCTCCAGTGGTGAAGGCCCAATGGGAGAAGACATAAGCTTATCCTGCTGCAATAAGAACAGGACTGAAGAGGCCTGGGGTCATCCCATAATATGTCCACACAACATCGAATATCTCTATGTGAACCCTGGGTAACTTTGACAGTGGAAGGAAGAGACACATTCTTACTAGACACAGGTACCTCTTCAATCCTGGTTCTCTTCCTAATAGATGGTACAATGGGAGTCTTGGGAAAGCTCCTGACTAGATATTCTTCCCACTCCCTTAGTTGTAATTGGAATGATCTCCTCTCCTCACGTCTTCCCAATCATGCCTGAAAAGCCTAGGTTCCCTCTGGAATGTCCTACCTAGGAACCTGTTCTAGTTTTCTTTTTGTTGCTCTGATAAACTTGACCAAAAACAACATGGGGAGAAAAGAGTTTATTTGGCTTACAATTTACAGCCCATCCCTGGAAGCTCAGAGCAGGATCCTGGAGGCAGGAGCTGAAGCAGAGACCATAGAGAAATGCTGCTTACTGGCTTGCTCCAGGTTCACATTCAGCTGCCTTTTTTATACAACCCAGGCCCACCCATCCAGGAATGGTACTGCTGGTGGGCTGGGCTCTCCTATATCAATTAGCAATTAAGAAAATGCTTCACAGACATGGCTAAGGGCCAATCTGATTGGGGGAAATTCTTCTACTGAGGTTGCTTCTCAGGTGACTCTAGGTTTGTGTCAAGTAGACAGCTGAAGACCACTGTCCTTATTTCCCATCAATGAGACAGTGCAGAATGAAATTGATGCACGAATACAAGCCATCAAGGGACAAACTGGAAGGGCAATTACAGCCATCCCTATTAAAATCCATCCAAAAGACTTATCTTTTTCCCCTCACCAACCTGGAAGCTTACAAGACATAAGCAATCTAAAACAACAAGGTTTAATAGTTCCCCATAACAGTTTCTGTAACAAACCTATTCTGCCAGTTCAAAAAACCTTACAGAGAGGTTAGGCGTGGTGGTGCACACCTTTAATCCCAGCACTTGGGAAGTAGAGGCAAGGGAATCTCTGTGAGTTCAAGGCCAGCCTGGTCTACATAGC
>NW_008358190.1:0-237 GCF_000622305.1 Nannospalax galili | reverse complement strand
ACAGATGGTGATACATGCAGCTCTCTCTTACTCTATATTGGTACCACAGACCAATATAGAGAAGCCCACAGTGGGGCTTCTCTTGCCTGCTCCAGATCAGAACCTGTTTGAAGTCTCTTCAGGGAATCCTACTTGAGGTACGTAGAAAGATCATGAATGTGCAGAGCAGCCTCAGCAGCAGGTGCTGGCTACAGTAGGTGCTTGTGCAGGATCTCCCACACCATCTTCTGCCTGAAC
>NW_008358189.1:980806-991776 GCF_000622305.1 Nannospalax galili | reverse complement strand
AGTGACCAGGACCAGGGCTCAGTGATCAGGATCAGGGCTCAGTGACCAGGATCAGTACCCAGTGATTAAGACCAAGGTCTCAGTGGCCAGGACCAGGGTCCAGGAACCAGCATAGGGCCCAGTGACTAGGTCTAGAGCTCAGTGACCAGGACCAGGGCCCAGTGATCAGGATCAGGGCTCAGTGATCAGGATCAGGGCTCAGTACCCAGTACCAGGGCTCAGTGATCAGAATCAGGGCTCAGTGACCAGGACCAGGGCCCAGGGACCAGGACCAAGACTCAGTGACCAGCACCAGGACCCAGTGACCAGCACCAGTACCCAGTGGCCCTGACTAGGGCCCAGTGACCAGCACTGGGGTCAAGTGACCAGGACCGGGGCCCAGTGACCAGGATCAAGATTCAGTGGCTAGGACCAGGACCCAGTAACTAGCACCAGGGTCTAGTGACTAGAACCAGGACACAGTGACCAGGACCAGAACCAGGACACAATTATTAGAATCAGGACCCAGTAATCAAGACCACGACCCAGTGACTAGTACCAGGGCCAAGTAACCAGAACTCGGGCCCAGTGACCAGGACCAGGGCCCAGTGACTAGAACCAGGGCTCAGTTCTTAGAACCAGGGCCCAGAGTCCCTACTTACATCTCAGGGATGTGCACCAGATCCAAATGAATGAGTCCAGAAATCAATTACAACCAAGACCCAATGACCAGGACTAGAGACAAATGACCAGGACTTGCGCCCAGTAATCAGGACCTGAAACCAGTGACCAGAACTAGGAACCAATGATAAGGGCCAGGCCCAGGTTACTGGGACCAGGTTTCACAGATCAGGACCAGGGCCCATTAATCAGAGCCAGAAACCAGTTACCAACACTAGGACCCAGGAATCAGAATTGTCCTGGCACCTGAATCCCAGCACTTAGGAAGCAGAGACAGGAGGATCTCTGTGAGTTCAAGGCCAGCCTGGTCTACATAGTGTGTTCCAGGCCAACTGGGGCTACAGGGAGACCCTGTCTCACAAAGATCAAAAAACAAAACAAAAAACAGAAAATAAATAAATAGTGATAGGAGTGTGCTTTGAACCAGAATTCAGGGATCAGTGGCCAGTTCAGGACCCAGTGACCAGGCCCAGGGGCTCAGTGATCAGGACTAGGACTCAGTGACCAGGCCCAGGGCTCAGTGATCAGGACTAAGACTCAGTGATCAGGTCTAGGGCTCAGTGATCAGGACCAGGGCTCAGTGATCAGGACCAGGGCTCAGTGACCAGGACCAGGGCTCAGTGACCAGGCCCAGGGCTCAGTAATCAGGACTAGGACTCAGTGATCAAGTCTAGAGCTCAGTGATCAGGACCAGGGCTCAGTGATCAGGACCAGGGCTCAGTGACCAGGACCAGGGCTCAGTGATCAGGACCAAGATTCAGTGACCAGGACCAGGGCTCAGTGATCAGGACCAAGATTCAGTGACCAATACCAAGACACAGTGATCAGGACCAAGGCTCAGTAAATAGTACCAGGGCTCAGTGATCACAATCAGTGCTCCGGGACAGGACCAGGGATCAGTGAAGAGGACCAAAGATCAGTGGCCAGGACCAGGCCCCAGTGATCAGGACCAGGGTCCAGTGACTACAACCAGGATCTAGTGACCATGACAGTAAATTAGTGACCAGGACTAGAACAAGAGTTAAGTGAGCAATACCAAAACTTTGTGATCAGTATTAGTACTCAGTAACCAAGTGGTCTAATCACCCACACTCAGTGATTACAATCAGGACTTGATGGTGAGAACCTGTTCCAGCTATCAAAAGCAAGGATAAATGTCTAGGACCAGGGTTCAGTCATCACTGTGTCTCTCAGTATTTCTCCCACTCAAGTACTAACAAGGCCTGACCCTGCTTAGCTTCCAACAACAGAAGGAATTGAGTATGTCCAAGGTGGTAAGGTGAGGACACGGTAGTACGATATAGACCCCAGTATTACGGGGCAGACCCCTCCAGTATCTGCGCCCCTCCCCCACCTCTGCTTTCTCTGTCTCTACTCGTCTCTCTCAGTATCTCTGTCTCCATCAGTGCCACTGTCTTTCTCAGTACCCCTCCTCCATCTCTGTCAGTATGTCTCTCCCAGTGTCTCTGTGTCCTTTCCCATCTGTCTCTCTATCTCTGTGACCCATCTCTATCTCTGTGCCCCCATCTCTGTCTATCTCTGTGCCCCCATCTCTATCTCTGTGCCCCCATCTCTGCCTTTCTATCTCTGTGCCCCATCTCTCTCTATCTCTGTGCCCCCATCTCTGCCTCCCTATCTCTGTGCCCCATCTCTCTCTATCTCTGTGCCCCCATCTCTCTCTATCTCTGTGCCCCATCTCTCTCTATCTCTGTGCCCCCATCTCTCCCTCTCTCTGTGCCCCATCTCTGTCTATCTCTGTGCCCCATCTCTCCCTATCTCTGTGCCCCATCTCTGTCTATCTCTGTGCCCCATCTCTATCTCTGTGCCCCATCTCTCTCTATCTCTGTGCCCCCATCTCTGTCTATCTCTGTGCCCCCATCTCTGTCTCTCTCTACGTCTCCATATCTCTCAAGGTCTCCTCTGTCTCTCGTATCTGTGTCGCCTCTTCCATATCTGTCTCTCACGATTTCTGTGTCCTGCCCCATCTCTGTCTCTTTCAGTGTCTCTGTGTTCCCCAATCCCCTTTTTAGTAAGGAGGTGAGTGTGGGAGAGAGTGTATGATGATGGGTATGAGTGTGTTAGGGTGAGTGTGAGTGTGTAAGGGTGACTATAAGGGTGAGTGTGTAAAGGTGAGAGTGAGTACATGAGTGTATAAGAATAAGCATAAGAGTGGAGGGAGCGTGAGTGTGTAAGAGTGAGCGTGTGGCGGGGCATCAGATGTGACCCCTGGGGGCCCCTAGCCTAAGCCCCCACCGCTGTGATATGCCACGTCTCCTCATCGCTTCCCTGACGTCTTCATCTCTGTTGTCCTGTCTCTGAGCCCGCCTCTCCCTAGGGTTCTCACATCGTCCAGGTCTGGGCAATGGTCCTGGAGTGAGTGGCCAGGCCACCACTGCTTCCTTTCCCAGTTTTCCCCGTCTGGAGCTCAGCCCCAGCCCCCCAGGGCCTGCCAGAACCCCTACCACACTGCATCTGCAGCTCTGGTCAGCCCAGGCAGGAGCTCAGCAAACCCACCGGCACCAGGAGACCACACAGGCCTGAGCACACTCACACACATGTACACATATAGACATAGGCATACATACAATATCAGGAGCACAAGACAAAGCACATGAAACATGGGTGTACACAGAAGCATGTGACACAGATAAACACACAGATAAACAGACACATAAATATGCTCAGAGCAGGGGTAGGGTGCACACCTTTAATCCCAGCACTTGGGAGGCACAGACAAGTGGATTATTGTGAATTTGAGCCCACCCTGAACTACACATCAAATTCCAGGCCAGCCAGGGCTGCATAATGAGATCCTGTCTCAAAAAGATTAAAAGGGTACCAATGGAGGAGGGGTATAAAGATGATTAAGATGTTTTGCCGGGCGTGGTGGCACATGCCTTTAGTCCCAGCACTCAGGAGGCAGAAGCAGGCAGATCGCTGTGAGTTCAAGGCCAGCCTGGTCTACATAGTGAGTTCCAGGCCATCTGGGACTACAGGGAGACCCTATCTCAAAAAAAAAAAAAAGAAAGAAAAAAAGATGATTAAGAGGTTTTGTATTGGGGGCTGGAGAGATGGCTCATCAGTTAAGAACACTGTTCTTACAGAGGACCCAGGTTCGAATCCCAGCACCCACATGGCAGCTAACAACTGTCGATAACTCAAGTTCCAGGGTATCCGACAACCTCTTCTGTCTTCCACGGGCATTGCACGACATGAGTGCACTTACCTACA
Source organism: Nannospalax galili (assembly GCF_000622305.1). Taxonomy (NCBI): domain Eukaryota; kingdom Metazoa; phylum Chordata; class Mammalia; order Rodentia; family Spalacidae; genus Nannospalax; species Nannospalax galili. Next base: position 987,885 of record NW_008358189.1, on the reverse strand, counting down.
TGCAGGCAATACACGCATACACATAAAATAAAAATCATAAATAAAATATAAAAAAGAAGTTTTGTATTAAATACACAAAAATTCAGTTAAAAAACTTAAAAATGAAAACCATGCTCAGATACATATGTACGCAAGAACCTAGGCACATATGTGTACATGCACTCAGACACACACACTCAGACCAGAGCCCACAGACAACAAACCAATATGCACACAGAGACACACATGCATGCAACAGAGAAACACAGAAATGCTCACACAGGCAGGACCCCAATGCCCCCATGTTTACCCTCCCAACCACAGCCCCTTGGATCATGACTCTGCCCTGCCCATCACTTAATGCTAGGCCGCACTGGCCCGACCACAGCCCTTACTCCCACCAGCCATGTCATTGCACAATTACTGCAGGTTCATGGGGAGCCAGGAGGATGAACAGAGACCTTGTCCACAGGCTGAGAATGAGAGAGCCTTCTCCCTCCCTTCCACACACTTGTGCAGACCTGCACACCTAGGCAGAGCTATGCACACCTTTACATTAGCACACTGCGCTCAACCACACACTCCTGCACAGACTCACTGGCACTCTGAACCCAGCTGTTCACACTCACATGTGAATCACACGCACACGCGCACGCACACACACAAAGTGTTGGTGGGGAGGGCTGTGGCACCTGGGGTCAGGGAAGACTCAAGGAGTGACAGCTACAGCCTACAGTGTCCAGACTGTCCAGCTGGTCCAGGCATCAGGCCACAGCTGCAACACAGGACACAGGGATGTAGCACTCACAGCACTGAGGTCAGCCTGTGTGAGCACAAGAACAGTTGACAAGCCATGGTGAGGACATGCACGTATGAGTACACTGGGAGTCCTCAGTGGGCTGGGGTCTGCCAGCTGGGACCAGCCCTGATGTGGGCAACACAGGTTGAGCACCAGGGTGCCCAGGGCCTCCCAATCAAAGACCAGATGCAGTCTGTGCTCCCTGGACTGGCCAGTGCAGAGGCCACAAGCTGAGCTAGACAGGACCCTCCATGCTCCCTCCCCACCCCCACCCAGTTCGCTCTCAGCAAGACCCTGTGGTGCAGGCTGCTGTTCCATCCCCCACCCCATACACAACACAAACACTACTTGCAAATATTTCTAAAAATGCTGAGAACAGGAACCGAAGAGCAGGTGGAGGACTAGGGTGGAAAGCCCCGCTCACCCATGGGACTGAAACTCAGGGACCCAGAACCATGGGGAGATTTGCATTGGGGGGAGGGGTGTTGGCCCTCGATCGGTGGACCCAGAGAGTCCCTGGTCAGTCACCCTCCTCATGCCAACCCCCCCCAAGCAGCCATGCCTAGGCTTTGGCTGAGTTCCAATGGCCAGGCCCCAAGGACATCTCACAGAGGACATCCTGGTGGGCACACACAACAGGCTGTCCAAATGGGTTGCAGAGCCAGAGGGAACCCTGAGCCAGAAGACCAGGCACCCTGGGAGGTGGCTTTCCCCTCATCTGCTGCCCCCATAGCTCTTCACAGTCCATCCTGCCACCAAAACTTGTCACCAGTGTGCCCAGGCCTGACCGACCCGGATCCCTGTGGGATACAGCCAAGGCAGCAAGTGGATCCTCAGGATCCTCAGGATCCACAGCCACCCCTGCTGCAGACCTGCCTGACCTTGGCCCGCAACCTCAGGGGTCACGGGGGCCCTGTAAGGCTCCACTCCCCACACAGGGGCTGCATCAGGCCCTTCTCCCCACCAGCAAAGACCACACACAGGCCGGGAGATACGAGTTGGGCACTTCTGGGGGTTCCCATGTCTGGAGCACACCCTGGAAGTGTCCTGGTCAGCAACCTGGTACCCAGCCCAGCCTTGTCTCTGGAGTAGCACTGTGTCTGTACCCACATCCCCAGCTAAGCCTGAGCTCAGTGTGATGCAGAGTCCCTGGGAAGACCCAAAGGATAGCCAGGTGACCAGGGTCAAAGATGGCCCCTCCTGCACACATGGTCTCCCACAAATACAGTCATGTAGACATGCAGACATACACAGAAACACACAGACACAAAGACATGCACAGACACACAAATGCATACACATACAGAGACACCCAAACATATGTACAGACATACAAACACATTTATTTATACACATAGACATACCTATGCAGACACACAAACATGCACAGAGGCACACAGACACATACACAGATATACAAGGTACACAGGGACACACAAGCAGACACATGCAGACTTAAAGACACATGCTGACCCACATAGCCACACAGACACATACAGACATACAAATAAACACGGACCCATAAACACAGACACAAAGACACCCAGAAATGGAAGCATGCTCAGGCATTCAAACTCCCAGTTAGACACACACACGCACAACAACAACAACAACAGCAACAACAACACACATGGAGATATGCAGCCCCGACACCTAGACACACATAACTGACACAAGTTCAGGCACACACAGTCACACAGCACTCACTGTTGTTCACACATAAATGTACCCACACACTCCACAGAATCACACATGCAGGTTCACACTGGCACACACACACTCTGATGTTCACACTCAGCCACATCCAGCTGACATTGCACACCTCACACTCTCAGACCCACACACGTGATATCACGGACACACACAGGAAGCAGCTGGAGCTTGCTCACAGGGTCCCTGAGGACCCCAGGCCTGTCCTTGGTCATCTCTTTAGACAGCGGCTTTCTTCTGAAAACACAGGGACCCCCACTCTCCACAGAGACATATCCAGAGAGGGGCACAACCACACCCAGGCCACACACAGCTCTGCACAGCCCCACATCCAAGCCCACCTCACACACCACCCGTCACAGACACAGGACATGGGCACAAACCCACACGTCGGTAAGCCTCAGGCAACGACAGCCAAGGAATACACACCATGCATGCTCACACACACTCACATACCAGCAAACACACATACATTGACGAGAGGCCTGCGTTCCTGACTGAGGCCCTACCCTGCCCCATGTGGTGGGTGCCCTCATCCTGAGCTGGTCCCTCTTACCTCATGTTCCCACCTGACCTCCCCCTAGAGGCTGCACAACCTATGGCCCCTCCACTCCTGCCTGCCACCCTGGGGGGTCCCATGCCCAACCAGAGACTCCCATGCTCTTGGAATAAGGCCCTGAGTGGGCTCTATACCCTCTGCAGCTCATGCCACTGCTTCCCACTGGCAACCCTCAGCTCCCATCAGCTCCCACAAGGGCTGCGAGGATGAACCAGACAAGGCCAACCACAGGGAACTGGGCAGGACCTGGAGGTAGGCAGCAGGTACAGGTGAAACCATTGTGTTCCCATCCCCTCCTGTACACCTCTGGTAAAACCAGACTATGACCCTGACTGAACCCCCTTCCCCAGGACAAGCTGCTGTGGAGGACAGACTTGTTTCCAGCGCAGGACAGCTGTTGGGGAAGGACAGGCCCTGACTTCAGCCTGGCCCAGGAGCTGCTGGGAAAGAACAGTCCCTAATCCCAGCCCAGGACAGCTACTATGGGAGGTCAGCCTCTGACCCTAGATTGTCCCAGGGCAGTCATTATGGGAGAGCACCCCTAACCCCAGGCCAGGACGGTTATGGAAAGGCAGGCCCTGACCCTCAATAGCAGTTGGGAAATGACTCCAGCCTAGGACAGTTGCTGGGGGAGAGCAGGCCTGACTCCAGCCCAAGCCAGATGATGGGAGGAGGTCAGCCTCTGACCCCAGCCCAGAACAGCTTCTAGGTAAGACAGTCCCTAACCCCAGCAGAGGACAGCAGCTATGGGAGGTCAGCCTCTGACCCCAGCCCAGAACAGCTTCTAGAGAAGAGAGTCCCTAACCCCAGCAGAGGACAACAGCTATGGGAGGTCAGCCTCTGACCCCAGCCTGGCCTAGGACAACCATTATGGGAGGGCAGGCCGTGATCCCAGCCCAGGATAGCCCCTGACCTTACCCCAGGACACTTGTGGGGCAGCTCAGTCTCTGACCCAAATAGGACTGGAAGGGGCAGCCTTTGACCTCAGTCCAAGCCAGCTGCTGGGGAGGACAGCCCCTGACCCCAGCTTGGTCCAGAACAACCATTAAAGGAGGACAGGCTGTGGCCCCAGGACAGCCACTGAAGAAGGGCAGCCCCCAGCCCCAACCCAAGCCAGATGATAGGTGAGGGCAGCCCCTGACCCCTGGTCCCTGACTGCAAGAGGAGGGCAGTCCCTGACTATAAGGGAACAGACTCTGTCCTCAGCCCAGGACGGCTGCTGGGAGGGGGTGACAGATTCTGACTCGATAGTTGTTGGGGGAGTGCAGCCCCTGGTTATGGACACTGAGGACCTGTCCCTCACTTCCCCTACCAGGAAGGAGTTGCTCACCCCATGATGCTGGGAGACTTTGGAAGTAAGGGCCATCTGTACACTTTGAGATGGAACCTTGAGAGGCATAAGAAGCAGGCCCCTCCCATGGGCCTGAGTAAGGGCCTGAGCAGGGGCATCCACCAGTCTCTGGCCCCACAGGAGACTTGACCCCAGGCACTGGCACAGAACTCCTGCTCTGACCCATTTGTCCCCACCCAACACCACACATGGTTTGGGGCAATGAAACTGCTATGTGTTTTTCTCTATTAAAAACTTTAACTTTGGAGAGTAAAGAGATGACTCAGTGGTTAAGAGCACTGACTGCTCTTGCAGAGGACCTGGGTTCAATTCCCAGCACCCACATGGTGGCTAATAACTATCTTTAACTCCAGTTCCAGGGTATCCAATGCCCTCTTCTGACCTCCATGGGCATTGCATGACACGGGTGCACTTACACATATGCAGGCGATATACTCACATAAAATAAAAATAATAAATTTTAAAAAGCCTTAACTTCTAATACCACTTTTCTACTTGGCATGTTGTGAACACACATACTTCCCACATGCTCTGAGGTAGCTTCCTTAAAATGAAAGTGGGACGGGGGTACAGATCAGTGACAGGGCACACTTGCCCAACGCAGGAAGCCCTGAGCTTCCCCCAGCACCATCAAAAAATTTAAAAACATGAGTGGGACTGTGTGAGGCTGGCAGAGGCAAAGGTTGTTCCACTCTAAAACAGAGTGAGGCAAGGTGGGAGGGCCTGGGTGTCCGGGTCGAGGAACCAGCCCTACCTACCCCACCACTCAGCTAGCTGGTCACTAAGGTGCTGGGGGCCCCCTCCAGGGGTCAGGTTGGAGGGAAGGCAGAGGGAGAGGAGCTGGACATAGACGGGACTGGGGAGTGGCTGATGGACGTGTCAGTGAGTCCACACTGGGGCCAGGAACAACCCCTAAGTCCTATGCTGTAGCTTATCTGGCCTAGGACACTGCCTGGCCAGGGAGAATCCACTGACTCTGTGTTCATGTTTGACACCAGCCGTCCTGAGGCCTCATAGCCCCACAGCAAGCATACCATCACAGTTCAGAACAGCTTGCCGAAGCCCCGGGCTGTTATAACACAGGGATTTTCACCCAGGGCATTGCACTGGGCCTCCATGACTGCCGGATCCTAGACAGGCTCTTGCCACCCACCCTGGTGCCCACTCCGTAAGCTGGGCGACCTGCCTACTTGGAAGGGTGCCAGCAGCCCTTTGGCCCCAACCTCTCTTGCCAGACAATTGCCCCAGAGAAGGGATGAAGGGTTGGAGACCTACATTCCAGGGGTTCTGCAGGAGGGAGGCCGGGGGGTCTGACCAGCACAGCTGGCAGTATCAGCCACTTTGGCCTTGGTCTTGTTTTGATATCTCACTTCCCTGCAGCTGCGTGGGCCCCTTCCCTGTAGAGGGGTCATGAGGCCAAGGCTGAGGATGCCATGCCTAGGGAGGACAGCACTGCCATGCAGAGTCTGACGGTGGGCACATCTGCTGTTGTTCTTGTCATGTGAGCAGAAGTTTCTAACACGGGCAGTGTAATAAGTGACTACCCAGAGGAGACATGGGTAGGGGGAGGCTGCACAGAACTGGGAGGGGAGGCGGATTTGGGAACTGTCAGCGGGAACCTCAGGACTGTAGGTATGTATGCCTATCAAAAAGGACAGACACACACACAGACCCGGCCAAGGTGGGCAGCTTACTGGAGTCTTCCTGCCTGGTCTCCGAGCACAGGGACATACAGATGGGACACTCATAAGGTGAGGAGGCTCTAGAGGCTCCCACAGACCCCAGCACCTTACACCTGTGTCCCTGGCACACAGGTAGCCAGCCCCTCCCAATGAGACTGGATACCCACATGACCTGTACCCTGTCTCCCCTCTCAGAGAAGGAACTGAGGCAGTTTCACCTCTTGCTACCCTGAGACCCCATAGAGGTGCTGAAACCAGGCAGATGGCTGAGGGAAGGCCCCGTACTCTGTCTCAACACCTCCCAGTGCACTGGCCCACTTACAACACAGCACTCGCCACAAGACAGCTCAGCCCTCCATGGGCGAAAGCAAAGACACAGGCTGTGCCCAGGTCAGGCTCAGTCGGGGAACATCCAGACTGACTCTGTTTGGGGGTGGGAGCGCTCCCCAGCAACCACAATGGTCAGATTGCACCCTCCCAGCCCTACCCAGCAACTCTGAGCCTGAACCGGGCTGGCACCCCCACAAGCAGCTCTCTGCTGCCCCCATATGGCCGTTGACAGCTTGCTCTCACAGCCCACAGGCTCTTCGTAAAGATGGTGGGGGTGGGGCAGAGCTGTCTTATTAGTATGTGAAGGGCAAACTGCCCCATCTAGCTAGGCTGGGAGGGGAGGGCATTCCCTATCTAGTTATGGTGGGAGGAGGTACATGCCCTACTTGGGGTGGGTGGGGGCACATGCCCTGTTCTTGGTGGTCGGATCCAGGGTGCAGGCTGATGATCTGGATCCAGGAGCACACCTCAGGCTTGTGACCCCTGGAGGACTTGTCGCCAGCATCTTCCGTGTTTTTGTCTTCCTGGGGCCTGTTTGGAGCCCCTTCCAATCAAGATCTGGCACTGAAGGGGTGTGGTCAGGCCCAGGCCTGGAGCTGGGCCAGACCCTATGTGGTCAGGTCACCCTGGCAGATGGACCCGTGATACCTGAGCCCCTGGTGCACCGAT
>NW_008358189.1:976266-980570 GCF_000622305.1 Nannospalax galili | reverse complement strand
GCGGGGGGGGGGGGGGGGCAAAATGACGACAGTGCGGAGCTCTGGTGCCCCCTGGTGGCCAAATGCATCATTGCGTGCTATTCCTGGTCAGATTCAGAGACTTGGCCCCAACCCACTAAGGTGACACAGAACAGACCCAGGGCGAGTGCCCGGGCAGATGTACCTGTGTGTGTGCATGCTTACACACCCGTGTCCCTAGTCCTGCCCACAGAGCCCCAGCACAAGTGTTCACATATCACGCATGATGGTGTGGCGTAAAGTAATCACGGAGGACAGGACAACAGGGAAACGGGGCTTTTGTGGGTTTGCAGCCTCGTTACTGACCCACATCCTGCATTTGGTCGGATTCCACTCAGCTTCAAAGCAGCTCACCGCTGAGTCTGAAGACGAGGTCTGACAGTCCTGGGATGTTTTCAACTGCGTCAGGGCCAGATGAGAACTGGCTCTGGGTTTGGACGGAAGCAGAGCCTGGACTGGGCTCCACAGTGCCCACTGCTGTCAGTCTGAGCCCTCCCAGCCCCACCGGCAGCGCCTCCCAACTGGCATCTGGCCGGTGGCAGCAGACGCATTACTCTGCTGCCCCGTGTGGCCATTGGTGTCATTGCCCCATAGGAGGACCTTGTTGGGTGGGGTGGCAGAGGGACTGTCTAGTTACGGTTGCAACAGGCACAAGCCCTGGTTTGAGTGGTCAAGCTGAGGGGGCAGGCTGGCTTATACTACTGTTCGGGAGAGGCATCCCAAGGCTCATGTACCCCTCGTGGTTACCCCAAGTCTGTGTGTGGCCATGTGCAAAATTACTGGTGACAGACCCCAAGACCAAGCCAGGCTCCTGGGCAGGCTGAACTCCCAGATTCCACGTGGACACATAGTCATACCAGACGCAGAGGGCTTACAACTGAGGTGAGGGGGGATTGATGAAGTGTCCACAGAATTACGTGCCCAGGGCCAGCATCTCCAGGCATCACCGCCTGCACCCATCTCTAAGACCTGTTGGGTTCCTAGGGCCTAATAGGACCCCCTGCCATCCGGTGTCTGGCACTGAGGGAGCATGGCTAGTCACAGCCCCGGGGCTGGTCAGAACTCTGTCCTGTGAGGTCACACTGGCAGGTCACCTCAGCACCTGGACCTGCCAAATCGCCACAATGAACACAGCACAGAGCTCGGGTACCCCCTGGTGGCCAGATGCACAACTTCATGGTCTGCCACACCAAGTTCAGAGACTTGGCCCCACCCAGCTAGGTGGATGTCAGGTACAGGTAACCAAAAACAGACACAGAAATGTGCACAGGCATATGTGTACATGTGTGTTTACACACCTGTGTCCCTAGTACTCCCACAGAGGCACTGCACAACTTACCACATGCAACGGAGTGTGTACAAATGCACGCACTGGAAGAAACGGGGTGAAGGGACCCAGATTTATACGATGTTTTAGTCTCACTATTGACCAAGATGCTCTGGTTGACCAAATTGTATAGTCTGGGAGCCTGTTACCATGAAGTCTGAAGCCATGGTCTGGCAGTTCTGGGGTGTTTAGAATTTGATCTGGGCCAAGTGAGAACTGACTCTGGTTTGGGTGGAAGCAGCCCTGGGCCGGGCTCCGCAGTGTCCACCATGGCCAAACAGTGCCCATCCAGCTCCAACCAGCAACTCCAAGCTGGCATCTGGCTGGTGCCCACAGCAGCAAAACTCCAATGGGCGGCCACTGGAGCACTGCACCCTCTGCCCACAGAAGGCTCTTGGTAGAGTGGGTGGTGACGGGACTGTCATCTCAGAGGGTATGGGGCACATGCCCTGTCTAGTTAAGGTCCTTGGTGATTGGGTTGGGGATTCAGACTTACACTGCATGTTGGAGAACACAGCCCAAAGTTGGACCCCTGCAGTAGTCCCCAAGCTCTGTGGAGGGTATGTGTCCCATCTAGCTAAGGGGCATGGGGCTGCATGTACTTGAAGGCAGCTTGGGTTGCAGCTTTATACTGCAGTTTGGAGATGACACCCTGAGTCTCATGCCCCCTCTCATGGTAATCCTCAGGCTCAGAGCATGGCCATGTACACAGTTACTGGCAGCAGATACCAAGGCCAGAGCCAGTCTCCTGGGAAGGCTGTACTCCCACTGGACACATGGCTAAAATAGGCACAGAGAGAGTTTATGACTGAGGTGAAGGTGTGTTCACAAAATCTTGACAGACTTTGGGGACCCCACAGGCCTGCATCTCCAACTGCCCCCACCGGCACCTGTCTCTAGCACGTCTTTCTGGGCTTTTGAGTTCCTGAGGCCTGATTGGACACCGGTGTCCAATCACCGAAGGAGCATGGTCAGTCACAGCCCTAGGGGTGGTCAGGGCCCTGTGTGGTCAGGTAACACTGGCAGGTCATATCAGCACCTGGTGCACCTGCTGTCCCTACAATGAACACAGCAGAGAGCTCGGGTGCCCCCTGGTGGCCACAGGCACCATTGCATGAAATGCAAAGCCAGGTTCAGGGACTTGGTGAATGAATGCTCAGGTACAGGTGAAGAATAACAGCCCCAGAGTGATTATGCAAATATGTGTGTGCATCCTTGCATGTGTGTATATATGCTTACACACCTGTGTCCGCAGTCCTCCCCACTGAGGCCCCTGTTATCACGTGGACTGGGGTGTGGAGAGATGTATACACTGGAAGAAAGAGGGTTGAGGGATCCAGAGCTAATGTGATGGTTTTCAGTTTCAGGATTGACCAGGATTCCCTGCGTGGTCACACTGTAGTCAGTCTGGGAATGGACTGCAATCGGCCTGGAGTCGAGGTCTGACAATTACAGATAAGTCAGAACAAACTGAGGAGTGACTCTGTTTGGGGGGTGAGAGCCTGGGCTGGTCCCACAGGGTTCACTGCATTCACACTGCTCCCTCCCAGCCTGCCCAGTGTCCCTAACACCAGGCACTAGGCTGGGGTGGGCATGAGTAAGGTTCTACTGGCCCCATGTGGCCACTGGTGGAATCACAGTCCACAGGAAGCTCTTGTTAGAACAGGTGGGGAGGAGCCATCTCCTCAAGACAGGTGTTTTTTTTCTAGTTAATGAGGGAGAGGACAAGTGCCGTGTCTGTGTCTCGTTAGGTAAGGTGAGGAAGGGTGTGTGGCCCATCTAGCTCTGGGGACAGGAGTTTGCATATCCTATACTTGGCAGTCATGTCGCAGGGGTGCAGGTTTATGCTGCTGTTTGGGGATGACACCCTTGAGGCTCATGTCTCCCTTGTGGGAAACCCCAGGCTCGGTTCACAGCCATGTACACAGTTACTACCAGCAGATAGCAAGGCTTGAGTCAGGTGCCTGGCAGATATATGCCACACCTGGAGCAGAAAAAGGGTTGAGATGAGAGGGTGTCAAAGGGGTATCTACAGTATTAGGGGGGCCAGAGACAATGGATCCAGCTGTCCCCACCTGCACTTGTGTCTCCAGTGCCTCCTGAACCCCTTCCTAGCCAGGGTCTAGAACTGAGGGGACATGGTTAATCTGAGAGGGCTGGTCAGAGCCTTGTGTGGTCAGGTCACTCACACTGGCAGGTGAACTTGATGCACCTGCTGGGGCCTCACAGTGACCACAGCGAAGAGCTCAGGTGCCTCCTTTTTGCCAAATGAATTAGCGAATGTTCTACCCAGCCAGGAGGAACCTGGAGACCAGGGAAAGTGAGCAGTCCGTCCCCTCAAAAAAAACCCTCAGAATCAGAGGATTTGAGTCCTCCTGCAAGTCATAGCATCAGTGTCCTCTCCACGACCAAGACAGTGGGACACTTCCAGGCACAGACAGCAAACTTCACCTGTGTACCTGGAGGGCACGCACCTCCCAGAGTGTCTGGAAACCAGGAGGGCTGAAAAGAGAAGACCTTCCATGAAGTCAGCAAAGAGCTCCGAACAGCACCAGGCCAAACCTACCAGGACCAGACTATGGGAGCTGCAGTGACTGGAGTCCTTTGTGTGACACTTCAAGAGACAGATGCATGCAACATCAGTGGGCCAATGTCTGCTAGAGGGGGTGAGTGCTCAGAAGCAGCACACCTGGTGTGCGGGTTCACAGTGACCCAGGACCAGAGCTGCACCATCTAAGTGACAAAATCTATGGGCGATAGTGAATGTAACCCCAAGAATTCAGGAGCTATCCCTGGATCTGTCCTGATCCCATGGATGGATGGATGGATGGATGGATGGATGGATGGATGGATGGATGGATGGATGATGGATGGATGATGGATGATGGATGGATGGATGGATGGATGGATGATGGATGATGGAGGATGGATGTATGGATGTATGGAGGTATGGATGATG
>NW_008358189.1:940009-975900 GCF_000622305.1 Nannospalax galili | reverse complement strand
GATGGATGGATGATGGATGGATGGATGGATGATGGATGGATGGATGGATGATGGATGGATGGATGATGGATGGATGGATGGATGATGGATGGATGGATGGACGATGGATAGATGGATGATGGAAGATGGATGGATGATGGATGACGGAAGATGGAAGATGGATGGATGGAGGGATGGATGATGGATGATGGAAGATGGAAGATGGATGGATGGATGGATGATGGAAGATGGATGGATGGATGGATAAGCTGGAAAAGGAGACAAGTATCCCCTGCAGAATTCACATTATGTAGATACTTAAGTGAGACTATAAGTCCTATTGCTGACCAGTGTCTAGTGTGGGGACCTCATAGTCCAGTGAGTGTGCCTACAACATTAAGTCCTGTTGACTGGTACCCAAAATGAACTCGGATGTACTCCAGAAGACAACCTCAGACCAAGCCCAATGACAGACGGTCCACATTAATACCTACCCAGGAACTGGGTATGGTGGTACACCCCATAATTAGGAGGCTAAAAAGGTGAACTTTGTAGGCTCCAGACCAGCCTGGACTATACAATATGAGACTGTCCCAGAAAAGAAGGGCCTGGAGCTGGAGAGATGGTTCAGCTGCTGAGAACACCAACTGCTATTGCAGAGGACCCAGGTTCAGTTGCCAGCACCCACACAGCAACTATCACCCATAACTCCAGTCCCAGGGGAACTGACACCCTCTTCGGGCCTCAGCAGGCATTGTACACACAGGTGCACTTACATACATGCAGGCAAAACACTCATACACATAAAATAGCAAATTTAATTTTTTTAAATAAGGGAAGGGGAGCTAGGGAGATGGCTCAGCGGTTAAGAGCACTGTAACTTCTGATGATAGAAATAAAAATAATGGTCCATTTTTGTAAATGCCTTGAGCCAACATAGGTCCAGCTACAGATAAACAGAAAACATTGGGCCCAGACTGGCAGCCTGGTAAGCTAGCTACCCACCCCTAAAAAGTCAGTTTATGTGAAAGGTAGAGATGAACCCGCACACCGTCTTTGTTAAGAAATAGACAAATGTCAGCAGTAGAGAAGGTAAGACCCAGATGATGTGTGAGACTGTGTCCTCCTGATTCCTCAGCCAATGAGGAAAGGGGCAGGGACCTGCATTAGAGCTCATGCCCTCAGCACACCCGCTGATGCCCAACTTTGCAGTCGTAAAATAAACTCTAGCTTTCCTGACTCTGAGCCTCCAGGGCTCTTACTATGGGGGGGGTTGTTCCCCACATCCGAGAAATCGCAGCGGCCAAGAGGAGCCAAGGAGATCTGGAAGCTGACTGTCATCTGGGATGTAGACAGGGCGCTGGACAGAAAATAAAATGAACAGCCAGCAGGTGGCAGCCTGCTTCTTCTTCTTCACACAGTGAGTCGTGTCCCAGCATCATTTATAAGCAACCTTCTGTTGACCTGTGGCACCTGCTTCGTCTTCTATGAAGTCAATGCACACATATGCATATGTGTGGCATGTGGCATGCCTGCAATGTGTGCAGCAAGCACATGTGTGGTGTGCAGTGTGTACGCATATGTATGTGTATAAAGTGTGGTATAGGCACCTGTGGGTGCATGTGGTTGCAACAGACACTGCCAATAGCCACCAACATCTGCCAGTTCTGCTTCCAGAGGGTGTGTGTGCAGAGGATGAGCCCTCTGCCCTGTCTTTGGTTTTGTCCTTAGGTCTGGCCAACGACAGCAAGAACTGATGTAGGCAGTTCCCAAGCCTAGGTGCCCAATCCCCGGGACCTGTTCAGGGTGGCCTCCACCAGCTCATATTTTCCTCTTTATCTTTTCATATCCTTTTGCTTTTTTACATTTTTTGTGTCTTTTTGAGACAGGGTCTCCCTGTAGCCCCAGCTGGCCTGGAACTCACTATGTAGACCAGGCTAGCCTTGAACTCACAGAGATCCGCCTGCCTCTGCCTCCCAAGTGCTGGGATTAAAAGCGTGCGCCACCACGCCTGGCTAGATTTATTTTTATTATTCTCACTTCTGTGTATGTATCTGTGTGAGTGAATGCCACACGTGCACAGGTGTCCACAAATGCCAGATGAGGGTGTCAGATCCCTTGGAGCTGCAGTTACAGGAGGTTGTGAGCTGCCCAACATGGGTGCTGGGAACCCAGGTCCTCTGTAAGAGCAGCCAGTGCTCCCGACTGCTGAGCCATCTCTCCAGCCCCATCCTTTTCCATTTTTAACTTGTATCTTTGCAGTTTTATGTGTTTGTTTTAGTTTGGGGCAGTGCTGGGGATTGAACCCAGGGCTTCATGCTAGGCAAGAGCTCTACCACTGAGCTACATCCCAGTTTATGTCTTTGGGGGGGTTGTTTATTTGTTATCTTTGTGCAGAGAGAAGTGGGGGAGGGAGGGAGGAAGAGAGAGAACACACCTGAGTGTGTTCAGGCACACACATGCCATGGCACACACAGGCCGTCTTCAGAGGAAAATCTCCAGTCTCGGGTCTCACTCCCGCCTTGTTTGAGACAAGGATTCTTTGCTGTTCAGGGCTGCATACACCAGGCTCGCTGGCCCGCGGGCTTCCAGGACACCCCTCTCTTCGTTCTGTCTTGCTGCAGGAGCTCTGGCATTACAGACGAATGCTCCCACACCCAGCTTTCAGCAGGTTCCAAGGAATCAAACTCTGGTCCTCACACATTTCGGGCCGCCTCACCTGATGAGCATCTCCCCGTCTTCTGCCTTTGTTTGTCGTTGTACATTCTAATCCTAAAGTCTATCAAGATTCTTACTTCAATGCACAAACTTCTCATTTGCCAACGTTACCAGGGTCTGTCTCAGCTCTGTCACTTGGGTTCTTTCCATTTCTGTTTCCTTCCTCCTCACATCCTGCTGCCCATTGATAAATGACACTTTCTCCTCATGGTTTCAGACATTGTGCTTTGTCGTTGCATGTGACTGGGAACCATTCAATTACCTCTACTCCTTCATTGAATTTATTGGTATGTCTTCCCAGCAAGAAGCACATTTTGCCTAATCTAAGTCTCTTAACTCCTCCCACTTCTCCTGATCCTTTCGTATTCTCTGGATTGTAGTTATGGGTTCCTGGGCATGATGGCTTCGGCTCTTGTACCTTTTCTCCAACAACGGACTGCACACCCTGCTTCTTGCATCCTCTTACCACAGCTCCTGGGCTTCTGCCTGGGACAACATCCTCGTAGACCGTTCCCAGTGGGGTCTCTGGATAGAAGTCCTTATGAGCTCTTCTGCCTAAAATACTCTTCTGCATTTGAACAGAAATGCCTCTGAGCACAAGACTGTAGATAAAAGTTCCTTCTCTTTGACATTGTGCATATGTTCGTTTGTGTGTGCTTATGTGTGTGCAGGTGTATGTGGCCAGAGGTTGATGTCAGGTGTCTTCCTCGTGTGTGTGTGTGTGTGTGTGTGTGTGTGTGTGTGTGTGGTGTCTCGCATGTGCGCATGGCTGATGTGTGGAGGTCAGAGAACAGTTTGGAGGAGTCTGTTCTCTCTGTTCACCCTGTAGGTTCCAGGGATCGATCTCAGGTCATCAGGCTTGGTGGCAAACACCTTTACCCACTAAGCCATCTCACAGGCTTATTTTTTGAGCTAGGAGCTAGCTGAACCTGGAGCTCAAGGAGTCAGCTAAACTGAGTGGCCAGTGAGCTCCAGGGATCCCACCTCCCCACCACTGCGGGTACAGGCACTGCTACTCCTGGCTTTACGAGGATGGGGATGAAACTTCCAAATGAGCCATTCTCCAGCCCCATCTTTTCTTTGACCTCTGTTGTTGTTTGTTTGTTTGTTTAAGACTGCCCCAGCTGGTCTGGAATTCACTATGTAGACCAGGCTGGCTGCAAACTCACAGAGATCTGCCTCCGCCTCTGCCTGTCCCTGCCCTTGACCCTGACCCCGACCCTGACCCTAACCCTGCTCCCTGCCCCTGCCCCTGCCTCAGCCTCTGCTGAGATTAAAGTTGTGCTACCGTGCCCTACCCTTTTCTTTGACATTTTAACAATGGACTTCACACCCCAACTCCCTCTGGCATCTGTCCAAATTGAGAATCTGATGCAACCATCATTCTGAAAGAGTTTTACTGAAGTTCTGTGAGGCCCCTTTGTAATACCGAGCAAGAAATGCCACGAATCAGGAGACTTTTAGTAACTGATGGCAGAGAGGAGGCTAACGCCCCAAAGAACTCTCAACCCCAAGGAGAAGTAGGGCAGGGTTTATAAAGCTTAAAACCACAATTACCTCATTCCAGGAGCAAAGCCAATAACCATCATTACATCAGATCACCATAGTTACACCAGTCCGGGGCAGGTAGGTTAACAAAGGAGGTCTCAGTTAACAAAAAGTTTCAGTTAGGCTGGGTGGGAGGATGAGTACCTGGCAACTTGTAAGTTTCCCAGTACTTTAGAAAGAATGTACTCCTTGAAACCCCCTGCATGAGACGTTCTGCCTGGCCGGCTGCAGTGGGAACGGCTGGGCAAGAACACAGGGCAAAGCAAAAGTCCGCTAGAACAAAATGGAGTTAGTTTTGCCATTTCACTCCATCTCCTCTGGGAATGCCATCCTGCCTTTGTGAAAACACGTCTCTGTTTCTTCCCACCTTCCCCTTCTCTTGTGCGGGACTGGGCCCCACCCTCAACCTGAGGGAGGGAACTTCCCAGCTGGCCTGCCATGTCCCTGATGCCTCAGCTGTCTCCGTCCCAACACATCTCACCTGGTAGGGCTCACACCTGGGTCTTCTCTGGTCCAGCTCCTGCGTCCCCTGCACATGCCCTGCCCTGCCTGCCCCCAGGAGCACTCTCACCTCACTCTCAGTCCTTAGCCAGTATCCAGCTCTGCCCGAGCTCTCCAGGGTTCTGCCTTCCGCAAGGTGGCTTCTGCCAACTTGGCCTGTGGGCATATGTCTCCTGAGGAGTCCGGGCCCTCTGACTAATGGTGTGCACTGGAGAGGGCTGGAGGCCACACATGGGCTGGAACACACCTGTGCATCCTGGTGAGTTTCAAAGGGAGAGGAAGAAGGAACCTGAACACCCTGGACAGCTGAGCATCTCTGCTGCTCTTAACCTACTCACCAGGCCCCCCTGACTGGGGTCTCACCTTCCAGCCCTTGTGGTGGAGCAGCAGTGATCCCCTCAAGTCTCAGCTCCCTGCGGGAGGCAAGGAAAGGGGAGTAGGTGTTGCCCTCAGGTTGAGGCTTTTTTTTTTAATATTTCATTTATTTTTATTTTATGAGTGTTGTGCCTGCGTGTAGGTTAGTACACCCATGTGGTGCGATGCCTGCGGAGGACAGAAGAGGCTGTCGGATCCCCTGGAACTGGAGTTACAGACAGTTGTTAGCTGCCATGTGGGTGCTGGGACTTGAACCCCAGTCTTCTGCAAGAACAGTCAGTGTTCTTAAACGCTGAGCCATGTCTCCAGCCCCAAGGTTGAGGCTTTTGGACCAATGCTATGTTTGACTGTTTGACAGGGCTTTAAAGGTGTGGGGGTGCAGACCCTCAGGAGACCCCGCGCCACCCTTCAGGTGCGGTTTCTCGGGTGCCAGGGCAGCCTGCTTTTCTCCTGAGGTACTGGGAGCTGTCACATCTGGCCTGGACTGCAGGATGTGAGAGTTCCTGCTGCTGTCAAGCCCTCAGCTGTGTGTGCAAATCTTCTTACACGTGTTCTTTTTATCTTGTGCATCATCATAAAATTTTAGTGAAAGAAAATATTTCTGGAGCTGGAAAGATGGCTCAGCGGTTAAGAGCACTGACTGCTCTTGCAGAGGACCCGGATTCGACTCCCAACACCCACATGGCAGCTAATGACCGTCTGTAACTCCAGTTTCAGAAGATCCCACTCGGGCACTGCACAACACGGGTGCACTTACATACGTGCAAGCAATACACTCATACACATACAATAAAAATAATAAATAAAATATAAAAAAAGAAAATATTCTAAATGAGAGGAGGATAGGTAGAGAGCAGCAGCGAATTAAAATGATCAAAGCACATTAAACACATAAATGGAAAAGGACAGGAGCCCTAAACGTCCCGAGCACGTGTCGCAGTGCGAATTTCGCCCCCAGTTCTGTGGCATTTCTCTTTTGCCAGTTGTCACTTGCGTTCTGGTTGCACCTTACAGTGAACAGTTTATTTGTTTGGGGGTAGGCTTTTTTGCCTTAACCTTATAAAATTTATTACTAAGAACACATTATTTTATTATTCAACTTCTGGTCTTTATAAGCAAATTTAGATATGGTGTG
Source organism: Nannospalax galili (assembly GCF_000622305.1). NCBI lineage: Eukaryota > Metazoa > Chordata > Mammalia > Rodentia > Spalacidae > Nannospalax > Nannospalax galili. The sequence continues at coordinate 969,644 of NW_008358189.1, read as the reverse complement.
AAATATTTAAAAGTCTGATTTCACATTTGTAATTCAAGCAGAAATATTCCACATTTTGCTCTTTATGACTCAGTAGCTCATCTGTCTGTAAAAAGTGAACAACTTACTGTTTTGTACTGATTTTGTACTGACAAGACATACCATTTGCTCCCTCTTCCACATCAGTGCAAACTACCATGATAGACACATATTTGGAAAAAAATACTCTATCAAGTCCAAAATTATTCCCAGAAACATATATTTACTTGAGTGTGGTGATTGTGTTTATTTTCTGTGCTTCATCTTAGACTGGTACCATATTTCTGATCACTTTCTCAATTAAATTGAAAAGTGTTTAATAGGATCATTAAAAAAATAAAATTGGGGGCCAGAGAGATGGCTCGGCCATTAAGAGCACTGGCTGCTCTTGTAGAGGACCCAGGTTCGATTTCCAGCACCCACATGGTGGCTACCAACCATCCCTAACTCCAGTTCCAGGGGAATCCGACTTCTTCTGACCTCCGCAGGCATTGCGCCACACAGGTGCATTTACACACATGCAGGCAATACATTCATACACATAAAATAAAAATAATAAATAAATAACAATTAAATAAAATTGGGTGCTTAATTACAAATGATATTTTTTAGGAAGACTGACTTTTTCACAAAAGCAGGAGATAAGCAAACTGGATGTTATTTTCTCAATATTTTTCAAAATTATGCAGTTAATCTTGCATAGAAGATTGCAAAACACTGGGCAGTTTTCATCTTCTTTTAATGTAATTTCATAGTTTCTAATGTCACAGAACTGACAGAAAACAGGATCATGTCGCAGAACTAACAGTGTGCTTTCGTCCTGTAGAGAAATAATTAAAACACCTTCAGTCTCTGTTTTCAGTTTTACGAAGGTGTAACTGACCAGTTAAATCACGGTATAATATACAATGTGATGTTTTGACATATGTATACATTTTGGGTTTTGATAATATTTTATTGATTCTTTGAGAATTTCTTATAATGCATCTTGATCATATTCACACCCCTCCCTCAGGACCACTCCTCATCTTTCCAACTCTTACTGAGAAATGTCTTCTTACAGCAGATGGCGGTTAACAGAGAGACCCATAATTAGTCAACACACAGAAAATAAGGGACTGTGCAGTGCTCCATCCTAAATGGGTCCCATATCATGCCCTGTCTCTCCAAGGCTCCGGGATCCTTGTAGAAGAAGGGAGGAAAGGGCTGTAAGAACCAGAGGCGGATGACCGCAAGGAAACCGTGTTCTGGACCCAACAGGGCAGTTGGACATGTAAACCCACAGTGTCTGTGACAGCATGCACAAGACCTGTGCAAGCCCAAGTCAGACAAAAACCCACCATTGAGGGGGGATGGGGATAAGAAGCCTCAGCCCTGATTGAAGAAGTATTGGTAATTGATAGCTGCTGCGAGAGGGAAAGTCAGTTGGGCTTTTTGTTTTGTTTTGGTTTGGGGTTTTTTTTTGGGGGGCGGATGAGACAGGGTCTCCCTGTAGCCCCAGCTGGCCTGGAACTTGCTATGTAGACTAGGCTGAACTCATAGAGATCCACCTGCCTCTGCCTCCCCAAGTGCTGGGACTAGAGGCAAGAGCCACCACGCCCAGCCCAGAGTCAGTTTTCTTAAAGGGTGTGATGCTGGGTATGTTGGCCAGGCTCCAGGGATGGACCCACACCCAAGAGCATTTGGGGAACACAAATCAGACTTGATAGACCTTCAGTTTAGGCAGTTTAAAAATTCTAAAATTGGCTCTAGCAAGAGGGCTTTCCAGGTAAAGGTGCTTCCCGTGCAAGCCTGATGATCTGAGTTTGATCCCTGGAACCCAGTGGAAAAGAGAACTGACTCCCCAAAGTGTTCACCTGGAAACCCTGTCTCAAAAAACGACAGAAAAAAAAAAAAACAACTTCTTAAAATGACCATTGCTAGGTCGTTTGGATGTGATTATTATAGTCTCTGCGTGCATGAACCTGGCTTGGTAATGACCACTCATATTGTATTTATTTCAGATAAATTGTGTTTACTGTTCAGTTTATTTTCTTTTTTTTTTTTTTTTTTGGTCTTTTTGAGACAGGGTCTCTCTGTAGCCCCAGCTGTCCTGGAACTCACTATGTAGACCAGGCTGGCCTTGAACTCACAGAGATCCACCCGCCTCTACCTCCCACGTGCTGGGACTAAAGGCGTGTGCCACCATGCCCGGCTTATTTTCTATTTAAAGTGTCTTCAAAACTACTGTATGATGATTTGACAATGGAAAATAATAATATCCCTAACTAGTCCCAAGGACTGGCAGGGCTGTCTGGCCACTCTGGGGCCTGGTTTCTGCAGGCTGCTTTTTCAATTTTTTTTTTAATCTTTTTGATCTTTTTGAGACAGGGTCTCCTTGTAGCCCCAGCTGACCTGGAACTCGATATGGAGACCAGGCTGGCCCCGAACTCCCAAAGATCCGCCTGCCTCTGCCTCCTGAGTGCTGGGATTCCAGGTGTGTGCCATTATGCCTGGCCTAAGGCTGCTTTTCCAACACTGGGCTCCCGTGCCACTTCCGCTCAGAATAATATGGAAATAGCAAAGAATTTTAAAGCCTAGTGCATGCCTTCTGTGTTGAATGTCTTTAAAGTCTCTAAAATCTTTTTTACACAAAATGGTGCAGCGTGCGGACAGCACAGATAAGTTGGCATCCTTAGCTTCCCAGCACTCACCTGGGCAGACATGCCAGCTTCTTGCAGACACAGGTACACACTGGGGTGGGGTCAGGTGTCAGTGCCATCCACCAGGACATGATCGGCCTGTGGGCAGTGTCTGGATTTGTTGTGGGGCTGGAACTGGGCTCAGCATGGTGGAGGAGTATTCACAGGAGAGGCAAAGCAGTGCCACAGAAACCCAGAAGCCCAGGAGTTCCAGTCTTCACCAACAAAGCTTCGCCTGGATCATGGGACCCACTCCATGCAGACACGCAGAGACCCAAGATGACGAGGAAGCTCTGTCACCGCTACCATAAGGTGTTGGGTGTTATGTCCGGGTGTCAGGTTAGCAGAAGGTGAACTTTTCATCATTGACTTGGCTGGGTTGAGAGTGCTCTTACCACCACTGCGAGGGCGATAGATCATGGGGGCTCTGACTGAGGGGATGGATTCATACTGGGATGGCATGGCCAGGAAATGGTGGATGGTAGCAGGGGATGTGGTTTGTTCTGAGAAACAGCTTCCGATGACAAGCACTGATTCCTCACCTGGGCCCCCGAAGTAACTAAGCAGGGTGAAAGCCTGGCTTCTGTGCCCTCATTCCACATCTGTCTCCTTTACTTTGGGTCAGTCACCTGCTAACCTCGGCACAGGCACATTTATCATTCAAGAAGCATCTGTCTAAAACCTAAGGAGACCCAGCCTGTCTCCAGGCTGAAAGAACTGAGGTATCTGCTGCCAGCCTGTTCAGTGTCCTGCTCCAGACTCTGAAAAGGCACCTGGGGTCCCTAGTCCTTGTCCTGATCCAGCAGTCACCTCAGATTCCAGAACACAGAGCCTCACAGACACCCACCCTAGCAGGAGCAATCAACACACAGGAACCAGCTTGTCCCTCGTAACAGGACTTTGTCCACCCAGAACCAAGACAATGATCAGCCAGACCATGCCTTGACCAGGACGGCTCATGTCCTCCTATGTTTCTCTATCGCTGTGATAAGATACTCTGACCAAAAGCAGCTTGGGGAGAAAAAGATTTATTGCATCTTACAGTTCCAAGTGAGAAGTCCATCACTGAGGGAAGCCAGGGCCGGGGTCTAGAAGCAGGAGCTGAAGCATGGACCATGGAGGCTGCTTACTGGCTTGCTCCCATAGCCTGTGCTCTGCCTGCTTTCTTTTTAATATTTTATTTATTATTGTTATTTTATGCGTATGAGTGTATTGCCTGCATGTATGTAAGTGCACCTGTGTTGTGCAATGCCCATGGAGGCCACAAGAGGGCATCAGATACCCTAGAACTCAAGTTACAGGTGGTTGTTAACTGCCTTGTGGGTGCTGGGATTTGAACCTGGGTCCTCTGCAAGAGCCGCTAATCCTCTTATCCACTGAGCCAGGTCTCCAGCCCCCACCTGCTTTCTTATACAACCCAGAACCGCCCAGGGGTGGCATCACCATAGTGGGCTGGACCCTCCCACATCACTCAACATTCAAGAAAAATTGGCCACAAGCCAATCTGATAGAGGCTCCCTCTTCCCAGGGGCATCAAGTTGACAACAGAAGACAACAGCTCAGTCACACAGGCCCCTCATTCCTCTTCCTTTAACCTAAAGATCATGTTGGTGCCCCAAACATCTCAAGATGGACACGGTGATTAAAATCCCTCTCGGGACTGGAGAGATGGCCCAGCAGTTAAGAGAACTGGCTGGTGTTCACTTCGGCAGCACATACGCTAAAATTGGAACTATACAGAGATCAGCAAGGCCCCTGCGCAAAGATGATATGCAAATTCATAAAGCGTCCATATTAATAAATAAAAGTACTGGCTATTCTTGTAGAGGACCTGGGTTCAGTTACCAGCGCTAAGGTGGCAGCTAACTACTGTCCCTCCGCAGGCAAAACACTTATATACATAAAATAAAATTAATTAAAACTAGTAAACAAATCTTCACATTTTTTTAATTCTCTTCCGCCGTTTCAGCATTTCTCGTCCACTTCCTCTGGGGAAAATGGCCAGACCTAACACTGAAACCCCTATCTGGGCCTCCGCCAAGGGCTTTGGCTGCAGTGGGTGGACGTGGAGGTCCCTGGGGGTCTGTGCTTGGGGCTGCAGCCTGCCCTGGCTGGGTGGTGGTGCTGCTCCCGTGCTTCCCGTCCACCAGGCCGTGAGGAATGCCCCCCACCCGCCGTCCTGCCTCACAGTGGGCCTGAAACACGGAGCCACGTGACTGCCGACTGAGCCCCTGAAGCCATGAGTCAAAGGACTCCTCCCTTAAGGATCCGGGGATTTGCCACTGCAACGAGAAAAGTACTGACACAGCCACGAGGGCTGACCCCTGGAGAGCCCACCAGCGATGGGCTGCAGCCAGTGAGGGCCCCCGGCCCCACCACCCCACCCCAGGACCTCGCCGCAGAGGACAGGGAGCAGGAAGCAGATCTTGAAGGGTCCCCATACAACCCCACACCACAGCTGGGATGAAGGTTAGGGTATCAGTTCAGGCCTGGGGCCCAGCGGGCCCAGCCCTGGGCTCCTGCAGAGGCCTGTCAGGGTCAGATCACACGGCCGGGCAGGTCTGGGCCACCTGCGCACTTCCCAGTGGTCAAAGGACGGTGCTTGGGCACCCTCTGGTGGCCGCTATGCATAGCTGCATGCTCTGCCAACCCCAGGTCCAGGAGTCCCAGCCCCCACCCAGCCAGCCCCAAACCCACCCTTAAGAAGTCTCCTCTGCCCGTCCCCCCACCCAACACACTGCCCCAGTCACATCTGCGTCTCTGCAGGGGCAGAGCCTCTACTCCTAGGACCCTCTGTGCAGACACCTGAAGCTTATTCCCAGTACTGGAAGAGAACACATAGCCCTCCCCCACCACCGTCGTCCTAGGATGAGGCCATACAGTCGTTGTGATTCCTTATTTAAGAAGTCTCCTCTGCCCGTCCCCCCACCCAACACACTGCCCCAGTCACATCTGCGTCTCTGCAGGGGCAGAGCCTCTACTCCTAGGACCCTCTGTGCAGACACCTGAAGCTTATTCCCAGTACTGGAAGAGAACACATAGTCCTCCCCCACCACCGTCGTCCTAGGATGAGGCCATACAGTCGTTGGGATTCCTTACCCCTGAGCAACTCTAAGGCTGGCTGACTCCCAGAAGGCCCCTCTCCTGCAGCCAGAGTCCAGTCAGTCACCACCATCATCTCTGCCCGCACCAGGAAGCCATTCCTCGTGATCTTTCTAAAAGATCTGTTCTATTTTATTTTCATTTTATGGGTATGTGTGTCTTACCTACACGTATGCAAGTGCACCTCATGTGTGCAGTGCCCTCCAAGGCCAGAAGACAATATCGGATTTCCTGGAACTGGAGTTATAGACAGCTGTTAGCTGCCATGTACGTGCTGAGAACTGAACCCAGGTCTTCTGTAAGAGCAGCCAGTGCTCTTAACCGCTACACCATCTCTCCAGCCCCTCTTGATCGTGATTATAAATGGCAAATAAGAATTCTCTCCATGTAAATTTTCTACAGTGAGACTCGGTTCACACAATGCTGGTCCACAGCAGTCTCACCCTCATGGCTTCCACAGCCCCTATGACTATCGGTTTTTGGTTTTGTTTTTTTTTTTCATTTCACCTATGAGGCTTTCCTGCCTCATTCTAGTCAACACAAATGCTCCCATGTGCATGCAGTTTTAGACATTGCTGATTGGTAAATGTATTTATTATTTCATCCACAGTACCCCTTTCCCACTGAACAAGAATGAAGTCTTATTAAAGACATTCTTGCCAGGAGTTGTGGTACAAGCCTGTAATCCTAGCACTCGGGAAGCTGGGGCAGAAGAATCCCAAGTGTGAGGCCAGCCTGGGCTACCTAGTGAGACCCCCGTCTCAGAAAACAGAACATTCCGCCTGATGCAGCTGTTTTTGAGACCGTTAGCCCAACTTGAGGGTTGCACATGTGAGCCAGTGCTCTTAACAACGTTCTCCCTCAAATCCCATCAAAACAGAAACTGACAACGAAGGCAGGTGCTTCTCTGGCCCCTTTCCTGAACACACCTCAGTCACTGCTCCCAGTGATGTCCCAGCCTTCAGACTGGGAAACTGAAACCCAGTACAATTAGGTCATATGGTAGGGGTATCACAGACAAAATCTGAACCCAGTTAAGGGCCGGTGACCAACAACTAAACTGATAAGATCTAGAGGAAAGTGACAGTACAACCAAGATCTGGAACCTCAGTGTGTTAACGAGGCCAGCAGAGGGAGATGGGCAAGGCAGCCAGGTCCACACTGCAGCCAGGGAGGCTCAGGGCCCAGAGGCAGCAGGTGGCCACAGTGAGGAGCTGGGAGGGACAGGGAGGACCCAGGACCCACCACCCCCTGCCTGTGGCAAGTGTCGACTTTCACGTCTTCATTCATTCATGTACTTAGTTTATGTGTGCACACATTAATGTGTGTATCTGCATGTGCACACATGAGAGGGTACTTGTGCACATGCCTGTGTATGTGTATATATGTATGTGCACATGTGCATGTATGTGTCTGTATGTGTGTATATGTGTATGTGTGTATGTCTATGTGTGTGTGCATATATGTGTATGTGTGTATATGTGTATGTGTGTGTGCACATGTCCGTGTATGTGCACGTGTGTGTGTGTGTGTGTGTGTGTGTGTGTGTGTAGGCCAGAGGTCAACATCTTATGTCTTCCTTGATCATTTGCCACAGGTTTGGTTTGGTTTGGGTTGGGTTGGGTTGGGTTGGTTTGGTTTGGGTTGGTTTGGTTTGGTTTTTTGAGACAGGCTCTCACTATATAGCCTGGCTGGCCTGGAACTCCCTAAGTAGACCAGGCTGGTGCCTCAAACTCATAGAGACCCACCTGCATCAGCCTCCCAAGTGCTGAGATTGAGGTGTATGCCTGGCCTATGTCCTCCTTTTTAAAAAAAAAAATTATTTTTTATTTATATTTTATCTATTATTTTTTATTTTATTTTATGTGTATGTGTATATTGCCTGCATATAGGTAAGTGCACCCATGTTGTGCAATTCCTTCGGAGGACAGAAAAGGCTGTCTGATCCCCTAGAACTGGAGTTATGGACAGTGGAGTTACAGACAGTTGTTAGCTGCCATGTGGGTGCTGGGATTCAAACCCAGGTCTTCTGCAAGAACAGCCAGTGTTCTTAACCACTGAGACATCTCTCCAGCCCCTATTTTTATTTTATGAGTATGAGGGCATTGCCTGCATGTATGTAAGTGCACCCGTGTTGTGCAATGCCCACAGAGATCAGAAGAAGGTGTTGGATCCCCTGGAATTGGAGTTATGGATGGTTGTTAGCCACCATGTGGGTGCTGGGAATAGAACCCGGATCCTCAGCAAGAGAACCAGTGCTCTTAACCTCTGACTCATCTCTCCAGCCTATCCTCCTTTCTTTTAAGATTTATTTTTATTTTTATTTGTGTTTTATAAGTGTGTGCATGCCATGTGTGTGCAGGTGCCCATGGGCCCAGAAGAGGACTCTAGCTGTAATTACAGGAGTTCCCCAGTGTGGATGTTGGGAACTGAACCCAGGTCCTCTGGAAGAGCAGCAAGCACTCTTAACCAGTGAGCTACTAGCTCTCCAGCCAGATCTCTGTGAGTTCAAGGTCAGCCCTGGTCTGTATAGCAAATTCCAGGACAGCTGGAGCTACAGGGAGACCCTGTTTCAAAAAAACAAAACAAAACAAAAATCTAGAAAATAACCCTGAGTCCAATTAGTGCAGCCTATATGCACATGAGTTTGGGGCCACTACTGGGGGCCATCAACTGCCAGTATCTGCTCTGCCAAGAGTGAGGCTTGAGGGTCCATCCCCCACCCGTGCTGGAATTTTGACTGGGTTTGCTAGGTCTCATGCAGGTAACCACAGCTGCTGTGAACTGATGTGTACAAAATCCATGTCATGTCCAGCAGACAGCCTTTCACAGCTCTCCACTCCGTTCACCAGCTCCTACATTCTTTCCACCCCCTCTTCTGTGATGTTTCCTGAGCCTGGATGGGGAGAAGTTGATAGAGATGCTCACTCCATCCACAGCTGAGCACTCACAGTTACTTATGTTTGGAGCTTTGACCAGTTATCAGTCTCTGCATTAGCCACTACCCACTGCAAAAAGAAGCTTCTCTGACCAAAGTTTTGAGTGATACAAATCTGTGACTATAGACATAAGTATTTAGAGGGAAATTTGACAGCATGACCATCTAGTTAAACAACAGCAATAGGTTCCCTCCTAGGGACTATGATCCCTATTGTGTTGGACTTTTGACTAGGATTATAGTACCTAGCATGAAATCCCTCCTGTGGAGCAGGCCTCAAATCCTAGTGGAGAGTGGTTGCTACCCCCATAACCATTGTGCCACTATTGCACTGGTGGGCACCTCTTGCCAACAGGTCAGTGTTGAAGCATGCAGGATCCAACGCTAGGTGAGACCATTGATGTCTCTTCTCCTCCAGCAGCTGAATAGCACCTTCTAGCACTATGACCAGCAGGGAGGAAGTTTCCTGATCAGTTCCAGCTTCATTTCTTTAGGTCCTCCTGCATCAGAGTGAGTGATATCTTCAGCAATAGGGTCTTACCATCTAGTTAAGGAGGGCAACTAAGAACAGTGGCAATAGCCTATGTTGTTTTGAGTTCCTCAAGGATCTCCCTGACTGTAACTCATAGGCATCAAGGTTTTAATTTAATAACCTGTGTCTTCTGAGAGCAGTGTTGTCCACCCATGCAGTGAATATCATTTAAACTCTTTATGTAGATAGATGATGAGGGGGATGATAATGATGATAGATGATAGATAGATGATAGATGATAGATAGATGATAGATGATTGATAGATAGATAGATACATAGATAGATACATAGATGATATGATAGATAATAGATGATAGATGATAGATAGATGATAGATAGATGATAGATAGATAGATAGATAGATAGATAGATAGATAGATAGATAGATATTAAACAGATTTATATATATTTTGAGACCAGGTCCCCCTGCAGCCCCAACTAGCCTGGAACTCACTATGTAGACCACGCTGACCTCAGTCTCACAGAGATCCACCTGCCTCTGCTTCCCAAGTACTTGGACTAAAGGTGTGTGCCATCAGGCCCAGCTATATATTTTTTAATTACTTTTATTTTATATGTATGAGTGTTTTGCCTGCATGTATGCAAGTGTACTGTGTGTGCGCGGTTCCCTCAGAGGCCAAAAGAGGGAGTCATATTCTGTGGAACTGAAGTTACGAATGGTTGTTAATCACTATATGGGTGCTGGGAACCAAACTCAGGTCCTCTGCAAAAGCAGTCGGTGCTCTTAACCACCAAGCCCCCTCTCCAGCCTTAGATCATTTTTTTAATATTTTATTATTTTTATTTTATGTGTATGAGTGTATTGCCTGCATGTATGTGAGTGCACCCTTGTTCTGCAATGCCGCGGAGGTCAGAAGAGGGCTTCAGATTCCCCTGGAACTGGAGTTAAGGATGGTTTGTAGCCGCCATGTTGGTGCTGGGATCGAACCCAGGTCCTCAGCAAGAACAGTCAGTGCTCTTAACTGCTGAGCCATCTCTCCAGCCCTTTATACCATTTTTTTTTTGTCTTTTTGAGACAGGGTCTCCCTGTAGCCCCAGCTGTCCTGGAACTCACTATGTAGACCAGGCTGGCCTTGAACTCACAGAGATCTGCCTGCTTCTGCCTCCCAAGTGCTGGGATTAAAGGCGTGTGCCACCACGCCTGGCAATTTTGTGTTTTCTTTTTTTTAATTATTCTTTTTTTTTTATGTCTATGAGTATATTACTTGCATGTAGGTAGGTACACCCGTGTTGGGTTGTACAGTACCTGCAGAGGTCAGACGAGGGCATCAGATTCCCTGGAACTGGAGTTAAAACGGCTGTTAGTTGCCATGTGGGTGCTGGGACTCTAACCCAGGTCCTCTGTAAGAGCAGTCAGTGCTCTACCACTGAGCCATCTCTCCTTTGAGTAATTTGAACTATGTTGTCCTGGATGGCCTAAACTGGCTGTGTAGGCCAGGCCAGACAGGATCTCACAGAGATCCTCATGCCTCTGCCTTCTTACTACTGGGACTACAGGCTTCCAGCTGACCTGGAACTCACTAGGTAGACCAGGCTGGCCTTGAACTCACAGAGAACCGCCTGCCTCTGCCTCCTGAGTGCTGGGACTAAAGGTGTGAGCCACGCCCAGCACCTTCCAGGTCATTCTTATCTGGGATTAGTATTTGGGGAGGGGAGACATGTTGTGGTCTTTGGTGTTACATCTGTTTCTGCACTGGGACTTGTGCATTTGAAGTCATTTGTGATTGAGTCCTTTTGTTCAAGTCACCTTTCTTCTTTCAGTGGAGTATGCAGTGTTCAGGAGACCACCCGCTGTAGGAGAGTTGAGACTCTTCTTCTGTTGGACTGGTACCGAGGGCTGCAGGATCTACCCCTAGTCTTTGCAGACTCCATTGCGGTCCGCATTGACAGTCACCATCCCAGGGCAACACACTGCTTGCTGGCCCTCTCCTCCTCCTCCTGTTCTCCAAGCCTGGATGCCCTAACCTTGAGGCGGCTCTAGTCAACCAGAGGTTTGGGGAGGGAGATCTCGGGGAAGCCAGGTATGGAATTGGGAGGCTTGTGGGGCAGGGAGAAGCAGGGCTACCTGGCTACACAGGGCAAGATCCTGGAGGAGGCCCGTGGTCCATAGAGCGGGAAGGAGCAGGCCTAGCCAGCAGTGTGGGAACATGGGATCCTGGCCTGCAGGAAGTGAGATTCTGGAGAAGCTGAGCATGAAGTAAGGCGGCCTGGCAGCGCAGGGAGGTGAAGTTCCAGAGGGGCCAGGTGCCCTACTAGGTGCGGGGGAACGGGGCCTACCTGGCGGCACAGGGCAGCAAGATGCGGGCAGCCTCTGAGGCAGAGAGGAGCCAGTCCACCTTACTTTTTGAGACAAGGTCTCTCTCGCTGAACCAGGAGCTCCTAACTGGAGAGCCAGGCTGGCCAGTGAGCTTCGGGGATCCTCGTGACTCGGCCTCCCCAGGACCAGGACTGCAAACATGCGCTACAACACCCGGCTTTTTCCTGGGTTCTGAGGCTCTGAACTCAGTTTCACATGGTCGCATGGCAGGCAGTTGACCACCTAAGCCATCTCCCCAGCCCTCTGTTTATAAGCCGTGTTCTAGCTTTCCTAGTCTGGAAAGGTGCTATACGGGCTGCTGGGGGAGAAAAGACATCAATGGTCTCACCCACCACTGGACCCTGCATGCTGCAACCCCAACCTGCCTGGCAAGGTGAGCCCCATAGTGGAAGGACTGCTGTGGGGTGAGTGTTTTCTGATTGGGTTTGAGGTCTGCTCCACAGGAGGGATTTCACGTCTGGTATTATAATCCTGGTCAGAAGTCTATGACTAGGGAGGTCGTGGGCCCCAAGGTAGAATGTATTACTGTTATTTTGAACGGTCACCCTGTTGATGGCCCACTAAATACTTGCGTTTGTGCCCGTGGCCCCCAGCTGCTCTCAGCCTCAGTAGAGAAGCTTCGTTGTGCAGTCCGTGGAGAGAAGCTGGGCAAAGTGCTGAGGATAAGAGACCAAGTGCTTGGCCACATACCAGACATCTATGTTAACTCCGCCGTCACTGCCAAGGCTCAGGCACTGTGGATGAGTAGGCAGAGAGGCTGTGAGAGTGGGAGGGTGGGGGTGCTGTGGCGTGCCGTCTTCTGGATACGACTTGGCTGTCTCAGGCATGAACTCGCTGCAGCTGTAGTTACCTGCACAAGATCAAGCCAGCCAAAATCCCAGCATAGATGGGATAGATGGTCTCTAGGCCCCACCTCTTACTGAGTAGCTCTTAGCAGTGGATAGTTGTGGGTGGGGAGACTCATTCGTCATTGAGGGTGTGGCCATTTTCTGGTGGACGGCCCTATACTCGTGCATATATGGGCATCATTAACTGGACCCAGCAAGCTCTCAAAAAAAACAGAAGCCAGGCGTGGTGGTGCACGCCTTTAATCCCAGCACTCATGAGGCAGAGGCAGGCAGATCTCTGTGAGGTCAAGGCCAGCCTGGTCTACAAAGTGAGTTCCAGGATAGCTGAGGCTATACAGACAGACCCTGTCTCAAAAAGAAGAAAGAAAGAAAGAAAGAAAGAAAGAAAGAAAGAAAGAAAGAAAGAAAGAAAGAAAGAAAGAAAGAAGAAAGAGAGACATAGCCAGGCATGATGCCGCACACCTTTAATCCCAGTATTCAGGAGGCATAGGTGGGTGGATCTCTGTGAGATCAAGGCCAGCCTGGTCTCCACAGCAAATTCCAGGCCAGCTGCAGTGGCTACAGGGAGACCCTGTCTCAAAAAGACAAAAAACAAAAGCAAACAAAAGAGACATGAAGTTGGGAGGGGTGTGTTGAGAGGGATATGGGGGGAGTGTGGGAAGAGAAATTGTGGGTAGATATGATTACATGTCATCGTGTATATGTTATGACAGTCTCAAAAATAAAAGAATTTCTTAAGAAAAGGAAAAGCCAGGCTTTCCCAGGTGCCTTTAATCTTGAAGGGCTTCCAACCACACTGACTTCATTCTTCGCCCCTTTGTTGGGAACCTGCCACATGTCTCACCAGAGCTGGGACCTGAGCGTTTGGATTTCAGCTTCATCAAGGGAAAACAGCAAGGGGGGCCACAGGGACTGACTCTGCTCACAGTACCTGTCACACAGTGTCACTGCAGCCCAAGGAGAGGCATTCCCAGAAGAAAGTGAAGCGTGTCCTTCCTTACAACCGGCTCCTCTATGACTAGATGTGTAAGGAACGGGGACTGCACAGGGCAAGTCCAGACCTCTCACATCACAAGAGAGGGGAAGGGCTCTCCATCCTCTCCTCAGCAGGTGGCTCTGCTCCTACCAGGGACAGTGTCTCAGTCTCTGTTAAGTGCAAAAGGGCAGGAAGAAGCATGAGGAGAAAGTTCCCTCCCCACTGAAGCTAACCCGGAACAGTCAGTTCTGAGAAACAATAGCCTAAGAGTCAGTGAGAAGCTGAGGGGACCCTGAGGCTTTGGGAACAGGTGTCCCAGGTGTTGTGCCCTAAATGTGCCTCCAAGATGCAAGTGCTGGGAACAGCCCAGGGGTAGGGGCTGGAAGTGGAGCCTGAGGGCAGCACTCAGATCTGGAGCCTCCCCTTCCCTAGCGCAGGCTAACCTGTATGGCCTGCATTCACCTCCTGCCCTGCTGCCCCCTAGGACTGCAGCTATGAGGCCTCCAGCTCCTTGACCCTGGACTGTCAGAACAGTGCTAGTAACTGTGTTTTGTAAGCAGCCTGTGTGTTGCATTAAGCAGACAAGAACCAGTCGCCAGCCCTGTGAATGGGATAAGACAGCTGACGTGGAAAGGCAGGTACGTGTTTAAGGAAACCAAAAACTAAAAAATCAGCACTAGGTAGGGATCGGGTCCAATAGGTCAAGAGACTGAACTCCACATGGGCAAAAGAGGGGCAGCCTGCCTGGTAAGCACCTGTTTCCAGAGGCTCACAGCCCTGCTCGACACAGAAGCAAAATTCAGTGCAGTGTTCTTCATATTTTTTTTTCTTTTGAGGCAGGATCTCATGTACTCCAGAAGCATGTTGGCTTCAAACCTGCTACAAAGCTAAGGCTGGCCTTGAACTCCTGACCCTCCTGCCTCTATCTCTCAGGTGCTGAGATTACAAGCATGTGCTTAGAATAGTGAGCTAAAATCAGCCCAGATTTGGCCTTGCACATGCTAGTCAGGTGCTCTACCACTGAGCAACCCCCCAGCCCTTTACTCCGCCTTCAAAGAAAAGACATTCTGACACAGGATGCAACTCAGGTTGCCCTGAGGAGGTGCTCTGTGAAGCAAGTCAGTCACAGAAGGGCAAGCACCAAGCAGTCCCTAATAATTGAAGTCACAGAGACAGGACGTAAAGGGCAGTGACCAGGGTCTGGAAGTGGGTGCTGGTGACTGCCACACAGCAGTGTGAATTAACAGTTTCCACCGACCTGGGCCCTTAGAAAAGACGATTGGGAGTGTAGCTCAGCAGTAGAGCACTTGGCCAGCATGCACGAGGCCCTGGATTTGATCCGAGGCACAGGAGAAGTGGGGAGGGAGAGGATGCTCAATTTTATGATCTGCCAGGCAAGATGTGCCTGTGCCCTCTGGGCAAACAGTGGCATGACTACTATGAGGGTAACCAACTACTTTCTACTTGAATTTGAGGCCCATGCCTCCAGGTCGAAGAGGGAATTTAGCTGGTACTGTAAACCTGAAGGCATTACTGGTATCATTTTGCTGCTCAGTACCGTGCACTGATCACATGGCCTGTAGTTGGTGTTGATCTTTGTTTCGAGACAGGGAAATGTATCCCTGGCTGGTCTCAATCTCCCTATGTAAACCAGGCTGGCCTCGAACTCACAGAGAACTGCCTGCTTCTGCCTCACAAGTGCTGGGATTAAAGGCATGTGCCACTTTGAACTCTCATCAATGAAGCTCCTTCATGCAACAGAGAGCCAGGAATGCAAAAGGTCACAAATGGCCAAAGCACAGACAATAAGAATCTGCAGTGTGGGTCCTTGGACAGGACTCCTATATTAAAATCCACCCATCCAGGGCTCAGGGACCATTGCGGAAGAGGGGGCGGAAAGATTGTAAGAGCCAGGGAGGAGGTGCAGGACCATACAGAAACAGTCCTACAGGCACCTGGGACCCTTCTCATACAAACCTACAGCAATGGTGTCAGCATGCACAAGACCCATTCAAACTCAAGCAGACAAAAACCCAGCACAGAACTGTGGAAATGGGCAGCAGGTCCCAATCTTAGTCGAAGAATTATTGGCAGGTGATTATTGCTAGGTGAGGAAGAGCTGATCTTAAAGGGAGGAGCTCTAGCTAGAGAGGCTGACTAGATCCCAGTGGATGAACCTGGACTGAGGGGCATCTGGGGACACTAACTTTACATCATAGGCCTTAACACAAATGCCAGAATTATGAACCCCAGTGGGGGCCTATACCCCAAAAGGGAAGGGGTATAAAGATGATTTTCTATATGAAATACACAAAAATTCAATAAAAAAAATAAAAATAAAGGCATGTGCTACCAAATTGCCCTTTTTGGGGGGACAGGGTTTCCCTGGTCTGAGCCTGCCTGGAAGTCACTGTATGGACCAGATTGGCCTCATTCTCACAGAGATCCACCCATCTCTGCCTCCCTATGGCTGAGGTTAAAGGCGTACACCACCACGCCCAGCCCAAATTGCCTGTTAAATAATTATGTTTATGCCTATAGACAACAACATTGTCAGCTTTGGTCAAGGGGGCTTCTTTCTGTAGACGGCAGTGGTAACTGCAGAGACTCAAAGCTGGTCCAAGTGCTGAGAAACGACTGTTGTGTGTTCATAAATGGGGCTCTCCCTCCAAGGCTCAGGGAACATCACAGAAAATCAGGCAGGAGGAATGTAAACGCCAGAGGAGGGGTGGAGAGTCGCAGGTAGCTGTCTTCTAGGTCTGGCACGGCCATGGAACTCTTTTCGGTTTTTTTTTTTTTTTTTTTTTTTGTTTTTTTTTGGTCTTTTTGAGACAGGGTCTCCACAGAGATCCACCTGCCTCTGCCTCCGGAGTGCTGGGACTAAAGTTGTGCGCCACCACGCCTGGCAGTAGCCACTGAACTCGACCTCACAGTGGCTGGGATTACTTGCACATCCATCATTCTGTCATGGAGGATGGAAGGCTTACAAGGCCCCAACCCTCCCTGAGGATTTTTAGCAGTTGATGGTTTCCAGGGGAGGGACAGCCATTTTCTTCAGCGACAAAGCCACTGGAAGGTGCCCATGCTCCTGAAATACCCCTTACCCATGCTTCTCCAAGCAACCCTAATGAAACTCACTAGGCAATACCCCTCCACACACACACACACACACAAATAGCCAATAAAGTAGAAGATGGGCTAGTTGGGAAGAGGAAGGGGATCAGCAGGAATGGGGAGGACAAGAGTGAATATGACCAGGATACATTATATACGTGTGCAAAAATGTTGGGATGAAACCCGTTATTATATATAATTTAAAATCCTAATAAAAACTTTAAAAAGGAATAAAATTTGCCAACCTCAAAAAATTCAATGGTGGCTTACAAAAGAATTTTCAAAATAAAACTTCGCTTCCCAAACTGAGGATGAAAGTCCAACAAGAAGTGCCGCCAGCCAATGGGCGATGGGGAGCGAGGTGCGGGGAGGACAGGACGGAGACAGCACAAAACCAGATGTAAAAATAGGCCTGGCTACCTCAGGACTCACAGTCAGTGAATGTGAATTAAGTTCTCCTTTTCAACAGAGATTTCCATGTGGAATTTCAATAATTTCAATTAGTCCACATCTAAGTCAAAGCCACACAGTGTCCTCAGCTCGGGCAAACCATGGACATTCACTTCTGCATTTCTGGAGGTGGAAGGCCTGGGTTAGGCTGCCAGTAAGGCAGGTTCTGGAGGGCTCTGCCTCTGATTGGCTGGCACCTGCTCCCTGAACCCCCACATGGTCAGTAATCCCACCTCCACCACCACCCCCACCTGAGGCCATGCCTCATCAACCCTCATCACCTCCCAGAGTAGCAGGTCCTGGTTTGTCCAGAGCAGGAACAGCAAACCAGAAGGTTCAGATCAACACTTCCTGCTGGCAAAAACAAAAATGATAAAAGCAGAATTTAAAAGCATGGAATAGCTACACGATGACTTTGTTTGATTTGGTTTGGTTCGATTTGATTTAGTTTGGTCTGATTTGATTGATTTGATTAATTTGATTTTATTTGATTTGGTTTGATTTGATCAATTTGATTTGGTTTGATTTGATTGATTTGATTTGATTGATTTGATTTGGTTTGATTTGATTGATTTGATTTGATTGATTTGATTGATTTGATTGGATGAGACAGGGACAGGGTTTTACTATGTACCCCAGACTGGCCTCAAACTCACAATCCTCCTGCCTCAACTTCCTTAGCACTAGACTACAAGGGTGTGCAACCACACACGGGTGGTGTGATAGAATTTTAAATGAATAAATAAATGAAAATCACCACGATATAGAGACTCAGTAGAATATACAGTCAAAAAGTAACTCATAGGTGACTGCACAAAACTGAAAGATATGCATTTCATGAATACATACAGATTCAACAGAAGTAGCCAGTCATTTTGATGCACACTGGTGATCCCAACACCCACGAGGCAGAGGCAGAATTGCTGCAAGTTCAAGGCCAGTCAGACGTACATAGTGAGTCCCTGTCTCCAAAAACAGTCTTAACTAAAAATTAAGTAAATAAGTGAAATTGAGCAGAAAAGAACCCTAAGGAATATGGCTACAGGGTTCAGGTGACGGCTCTCACCAGCCAGGAGGTGCCAGCTCACAGCCTGCAATTTCCAGACTCAGCTCTTGTTAGGGGTTGTGGGAATGTAAGTGCCTGTTGCATTATAAAAAGTAACAAATTCATGCCAGGCGTGGTGGTGCACACCTCTAGTCCCAGCCAGCACTCGGGAGGCAGAGGCAGGCGGATCTCTGTGAGTTCAAGGCCAGCCTGGTCTACATAGTGAGTTCCAGGCCAGCTTGGGCTACAGGGAGACCCTGTCTCAAAATGACCAAAAAAAAAAAAGTAACAAATTCACTAAATGTGTAAAGCAGTCTACTCACCAGGGAGTAGTGGTACTTGCCAGTAGCCCCAGCACTGGGGTGCTGAGGCAGAAGAACCTGGAGTTCAAGCCTAGCCAGGACCAAATAACAAGATCCTACCTCAAAAACAAACAAAAAGATCCATTTACCAGCCCTGGGTTTGAAGCCAGGCATGGTGGTGCACGCCTTTAATCCCAGCACTCAGGAGGCAGAAGCTGGTGGATCTCTGTGAGTTCCAGGCCAGCTGGGGCTACACGGAGACCCTGTCTCAAAAAAGACCAAAAAAAAAAAAAAACTCCATTTAAAGAAAAAGAAAATTGTGGCTATAGTGGCATGGGAAATGGGATTGGAACAGGAGTCCATGAAAACGGATGTCTTACCAAGCAAGGTGTGAGACACTCAACCCGACTGGTCAGGGAAGGGCTGATGAACCTAGGCTGCAGGGCCCCAGCCTGGCCGGCAGCCAGCGTGGCTGGCAGCCACCACAGCAAGGCTGCCAAAGCCAGGCGTGGGTGGGGTGTGGACAATGGGACACCCACACCACTGAGAGCAGCGTCCAGCGTGAGGTTGGAAAGAATGAGCTAACAAGGTGCTGCAGCCTCGTGTTACAGAAGTCGGACTGTGGCCCCAGAATGGTTCCTTCTTTGCTAACCCCAAAAGGCAGATCCTTTCCCCACCTGGGTGTACTCCCGTTAAAATTCTGGACGGTAGAGACACTATGGTTTGAATCTGAAATGTCCTCCAAAGGTTCGCACACTAAAGGCTGGGTTGGCCGCTGACAGGGCTTAGGGAAGCGACTGGCTCCTGAGGGCTATGGCCTCACAGATGAAGGATTTGTCATTCAAAGTGCTAGACACTGGGAGACAGGGCCTATTTGAAGGAAATCAGACACTAGGGACATGTCTTTGAAAGACTGTCTCCCCACACGTACCTCCTTGGCTGCCATGAAGTGAGGCAGCCTCCCCCACCACACTGTCCTGCCACTGGGCTCTCAGGCCAGAAACAGAAACCTTGGAACCTGTCAGCCGAGACAAATCTTTCCTCCTTTAAGCTGTTTCTCTCAGGGCATTTGTCTGTGGTGGAAACCAAACTCAGAGGAGTGAGCGTGTGTCTTGGGCCAGCCTCTAAGCACCTCCCAAAGACATCCTGCCAAAGCCCCTTCAACCTCTTCAGCGCATGCCTGGCTGGAGCAGCAAGAGCCCAGAGACTAACACCTGGGTCTACCAGGGGACAAGTCAAGGGGGACTTGGGTCCTGGCAGCTGGGTGGATGGCAGCCAGGTCCACCTGCCCAGACTTTCAGCACAGAGAAACGAAGTGCATATTCTCTAGGTCCATTTGTGCTGCTATCACAACACACCACAAGCTGGAGAATGTACAAACAATGGAAATTTAATTCTCACATTTCCAGAAGCTGGGCACCGAGATCAAGGTGCTGGTGACTTGTGTGCAGTGAGTCAGTCTCTGCTTCCAAGATGGCGCCTGCCGCATCCTCCAGCTGGGTTGCCACAGGACAGGTGGAGGATAGTGGTGAGCTCCCGCTTTAAGCATTTTTATAAGGGCAGGGCCTTCAGTGGTGCAGCCCTACCTTTCCACCGTTGCTCTGGGATTGTCAACATGAATTTTGGAGGGACACAGATTGTTACACAACAGAGCTGCCTTGGGTTTTCTATCCCAGTGGGGAGCCATATGCCCCTTCGGTATAGCCAGTCATGCCAGCCCAATCCCAGTAAACCAACCATGATACCAGGGAAATCTTGAGATCAGGGTCCTGTCATCTGGAGGGTCCTGTCATCTGGAGGGTATAGCTCCTGGGACTGGTAGGGGCCAGTCCTAATGAGGCCTCCTCGGGTCCAGGCCTCTGCCTCCTGAATGTTGCCCTGTCTCCACTTCAGTGATCCCCTCTCTTCCCCCTTCGCTCATCCGAGCCAGTGCTCCTCACTGGACGTGCCCAGTGTGGCCCACCAGGGCCTTCCCACATGCCTACAGGCTGGGTGTCTCCCACATCTCCCCCAGTGGAGGGTCCTTTGCATTTGTTTTACCTTGGTTTGGTTTTTTTTTAAGTTTTTTAAATTTTATCTTATGTGTACTAGTGTTTCCTGCACGCATGTATGTTTACCACATGTACGCAGTGTTGGAGAGACCAGAAGAGGACAACTGATCCCCTGGAACTGGAGTTCCAGAGGGTTGTGATCCATCGTGTAGGTACTAGGAACTGAACTCAGGTCCTCTGCAGGAGCAGCAAGTGCTGTTAACCACTGAGCCACCTCTCCAGCCCCTCTGCTTTATTTTCACAAGTGAAGTTACTTATGGCCCACCACAGGGGGGGCAGCCTCCCCGTGCTCAGCTGATAGCAAAGCGGCTTCAGGGAGGCAGAGTAGATGGCCGCTATCCAAATGAGGCAAAATGCAGCAGCTTTTTTTCCAGGGGTTGATGGTGGCTGTCATCATTTCATCGCTTAGAGGAATCTCATCACAGGAAGTTTCACCTAACACTTAAGGGGAGTGGGTTTGAGTTTGATAAACTGGGTTTTACATCTGGAGGCTATTTTCTAAGTAAATGTCAATGTGCTTTGGCATGGAAGATGAAGGGTCAGAAGTCCAGAGCTTTTTTAATTGATCATGTGCCTGTGGGTGAGACCAGTAAGGGCAGTCTGGCCCTTTCCCACCATCACTCCAAAACAGCATCGAAATGAGTATAGTATGGGCGTCCCCTAAAGTGTCCCTCCGTCCTTCTCAGAGGCCCCGGCTTGGGTCCCCACAGGTCCCAAGGCCAGAACTGGCTCTGGGAATGGTCTCTGTACCTTCCTCTGGTGCCCCAATGCCTGGTCAGGCCTGGGATTCGACTTTGAGAGCTTGTCACAGTGTCACTGAGGCAGGGAAGACAGAGTCCTGGGCCCGAGACACAGTACTTCATCCCCACCCAGCAGACAGTGGAGCATCACCCTTGGAGGTTGCTTCCCCTTGCCCACAGGCCCGAGGGGGACAGTGAGGGCCTGGCAGATGCTCCCCACACAGATCACCTGAGCCCACCTCCTCTGACATTACCCAACATAGCATCAATAACACTGCACGACATTTGAGTCCTTGGAGACTCTGCCCAGTGCCTGGCACACAGCAGCTGGTAGCAGCCCTCACCGCCCCCCCTTGCCGAAGCCTGACTAGAGGAAGGTGTAGCTGGGAGCCGTAGTACGTAAAACCCTCTCCCCTGCACCAGAAAAGGAGTAAGATTAGGGCTATTCTGTGACTTTACCAAGAGGAGGAAACACAAGCCCCATCATTTAAAGAAATGGGGCTGAGGCTGGGTGTGGTGGCACACACCTTTAGTCTCAGCACTTGGGAGACAGAGGCAGGTGGATCTCTGTGCGTTCAAGGCCAGCCTGATCTACATAGTGAGTTCCAGGTCAGCTGGGGCTACAGGAAGACCTTGTCTCAAAAAAAGAAATGAGGCTGAAGATGTAGATCAGTTGGTAGAGTGCTTGCCTGGCATGCATGAAGCCCTGGATTTGATCCCCAGCACTGGGCATGGTGGTGCATACCTGTAAATCCAGCACTGGGCGTGGTGGTCATGCCTGTAAGTCCAGCACTGGGAAGGTAGAAGGAGACTCAGAAGGAGATCATCCTTGGCTATACAGTGAGTTCAAGGCCAGCCTGCAGTACATGAGACCCTGTCTAAATGAAAAAAACTTAAAAATACTGCACAAGCCCATCTTGGTGGTACGTGTAAGTCTTAGCTACTCAGGATGCTGGGGCAAGGGCATCACTTGAACCCAGGAGTTCAGGGCCAATCTGGGCAACAATGCGAAACCCTCATTTCAAAAAGTAATAATTGGGGGAAGTAGGACTGGAGAGATGACTCAACAGTTAAGAACACTTGTTGATCTTGCAGAGGACACAGGTTAGGTTCCCAGCACCCACAATGGGCAGTCACAATCACCTGTAACCCCAGCTCCAGGGAAATTCAGTGCCCTCTTCTGGCCTCTTCAGGCACCTGCATTCATATGCACATAACCACACACAGATACACACACACATAATTTTAAATAAAACACATCTCTTTGAAAAGGAAAAATAATAATTGGGGCCAGCAAGATGACTCAGAGACAAAGGTGCTTGCTATCATGCCTGATGACCTGAGTTCAATCCCCAGGACGCAGCCAGTGTCAGGAAAGAACTCCCACACATTGCTCTCTGACTTCCACATGCCCCTGCACACATACAAAATAAATAAAGTAAATTTTAAATGATAAAATAGTGCCACCTGTAATGGAATTCTCAGCACACCACACTAGGGAGACTGAGGCAAGAGAGTTACGAACTGAAGTCCAGCCTGGTCTATATAATGAGATCCCATCTCAGAAAAAAAAAAATATTGTGCAGCTTGATCCAGTTTTCTGCAGGAGCTGCGAGCTCACCGTTTGTCAAAGCCATCACTATCATCAGGTCTATTGCTAAGATTGTCTGCATAATGCCAGCACATATCCAGTGTCCCAAAGAAATGCCCCATTGAACTGCAAGGATGCTTCCCAGGTGGTCCTGACACCCAAGCCTAGGCAGCTGCTGCATGCCTGCATAGCCGTTCAGGCAAAAACCTCCTCTCCATCCCCATCATGAAAATGGACAAAGTCAGGTCCCAGGGACACAACCCAGGAGAAGACCTTGGAGATGATGATGCCCTTAAGGCTGCAGCCTGCTCTGCACACAGACAAGGAGTTAACTCTAGTTTGTTT
Organism: Nannospalax galili; assembly: GCF_000622305.1. NCBI lineage: Eukaryota > Metazoa > Chordata > Mammalia > Rodentia > Spalacidae > Nannospalax > Nannospalax galili. The sequence continues at coordinate 946,572 of NW_008358189.1, read as the reverse complement.
GAAGGAGGTCAGGGGCCATCCTGGAACAGCGCATCTGAGCCTGAGTTGTGGGAGGAGGTCTTGGGTAAGACCAGGCTCCAGGACCACAGCGCCAACTGGGTGCTGGTTAACACCTCAGATGTTAGGGAGGCCAAGCTCCCTGCAGTAGTGAGAAACGACAGGCTGAGCACACAGCATGCTGGTCCCACACTGGGACATGTGCACAGGCAGTTAATGTATCCAGATAGGAGTTTCTCCTCTGACCCTTGATTGGCTCTTGCCGCGGTAGTTGGAGGCAGCGTGTGACCTTGACTGGGAGGAGGAAGTAGGGTGGACAGGCTCTCAATGATGTCAGAGGTGGGTCAGGCCCTTGGCTGGGCACAGCACTTGAGGCCAGCCACTGCCCCAGGACATGACCCTTCTGCCCACGTCTCTTCCTGCCACAAGTTGGCTGCACGTGCTGTTTTAACATCCCAACTCTTGCCCAGGCACTCAGGGAGCACTTCCTTCCCCTACCCATCCCCATAAGGACACTATTCTCCAGTGGCTAACTCCACCAGTGCAGCCAGCACCACCCTATCAGCACCCCCGCCAGCACTGAGCCAACCCTCCCATCTCCCCTCGGGCCTCCTTTGCTGATTGGTTCCCCATTTGAAGGGCTTGGCCTTTCACCTGATTAATTCTTATGTATCCAGTGTCATCCTCTTCTGAGACAGGCACAAAATCCAAAGGCAGCCAGGATTCAGGCTTCTCGGTGAGCACCCTGGGGGCTCTGGCCTGGGAGGAATCTTCCACCCCAACTTACCCCACAAGCAGTGGGCCTCCAAGTCTGCTTTTGCAGTCCACACAAACTCCCTCACCCAGCACCTCGTCATGGGAACTGGGGTTGCCATGACCACAGCTGTCCCTGTCCCTAGCCCTCTGTTTCTCGCACAATAACCTCCCCCAACACTAATCAATTCACACCACTCATCTCTTACATCCCTGAAGCACCTGCTAACTAGAAACTAAAACACAAGCCCCTGCCCGGTGCCTCTCCCAAATACCCACCATATCCAGTTTTCTTGAGGGTCTCAGATCAAGGTAAGTGGCCCAGTACCAGGATCTGGGAGCCAAGCATGAATTAACAGGAACAGAGGGCCTGTGCCTCCCTCCTCCACTACATCTGGCCACTCAGGCTGCCTCAAGAACCAGGGAAGGACAGAGCATGATAGCACATGCCTTTAATCCCAGTACTCAGGAGGCAGAGGCAGGCAGAGTTCTGTGAGCTCCAAGCCAACCTGGTCTACATAGAGACTTCCAGGCCATCTGGGGTTACACAGTGAGGCCCTGTCTCAAAAGACAAAAAAAAAAGAAAGAAAGAGAGAGCGAGAGAGAGAGAGAGGGAGAGAGAGAGAGAGAGAGAGAGAGAGAGAGAGAGAGAGAGAAAGGAAGCTAGAGAAGGGAAGCTGGACACAGTCAATAGTCTCATCCTGTCTCCAAGCTTGGAAGACCCAAGAGGGCCAGGATCACTGACCCCTTTAGCCAAAGGGTACCACAGAGACAAGAGACCAGCCACAGAGGATAGTCTTAGCTTCAGAAGGTGACAGGCTACAGCCCAACCCTCAGAACTGTAACTCATCCCTTGAGCCCAACCCATTGCCTTCCCTACCAAGATTGCACAGAGCCAAGAACAGCCAGAGCCTGCTCACCAGCTAGCGACCTCCTGCAGCCAGCCCCACACCCTGTGCGAGCTCCTGAGCCACTGTCCTCTAACACAAGGCCTCCACTTCCTTGAGGCTGATTGGTTGGTTGCAGTGTCCTACGGGTCTGGAGCCCAGAGCCAAGGCCTGCAGGGTGCTTATCAGGCATTGGTGACAGTATGATTAGAGGTAAGACCAAGGCCCAGTATGGAGGTCGGGGGGGCACTGGCCATACCCTATCATATCAAGAGTATAGCCATGAGTAGTCCCTGTGCTACATCTGCCCCTGGGGACCCAGAGCTGTTGTAGTTGGGATGTGCGCAGAGGGTCCTCGACTGTGCAGAGTTAGGTCCATACCTCTCTGGAACTGGGCCTGCTCTGGGCAGCAGGAATGTGGATCCTTGTCTCAGAGGATGAGTGCAAGGATCAAGGCAATTCAGTGAGCCCAGGCCTGGCAGAACATGGGCCTCCATGGCTCTACGGGTGCCAGGAGAGGAATATACACAGCCATCATCCCTCATGGATAAACTACAGCTTCAAAAAGTCCTCTCCCTGGGGCTGGAGGGATAGCACAGCTGTTAAAGGCTAAGGCTAACAACTAAAACATTAAAAAGGCCTCTCCCAGGCCAGGCGTGGTGGTGCACGCCTTTAATCCCAGCATTTGGGAGGCAGAGGCAGGCAGATGTGTGTGAGTTCAAGGCCAGCCTGGTCTACATAGTGAGTTCCAGGATAGCTGGGGCTACAGGGAGACCCTGTCTCAAAAAGACAAAAAAAAAAAGGCCTCGCCCTAGATGCCACAGAGACCATCCTGGACCTGGTGAATTCACAGTCACCACAGATACAGTGAGTGGAGGTCAGGAAGAAACCACCTGCAGGCAGACTTCGGGGCCTGTGTACTGGGCCAGGACACTGCGGGACTGTCCAGTGTCTGGGGCAGGGCCAAACTGGGGTGACATGAGGCCAGACTGCTTACTTCTGGCTGAGGCTGCACTTCGACTTGGGAACAAAGCTGGCACCTGATCCCATCTGACACAGGGAGTCCTGAGTCAGAGTCACCCACAGGCAGAGAGTGTATGGGAAAGGGGAGCAGGTACAGGGGCACATTAGAGCCTGAGAAGGGAAAGGCAGGGCATGAGGCCTGGATGGAGGTGGAGGAGATGAGGGATGGGGAGGGGGTGTCACGCTCTCCCAGGAAAAGGAGGTCATAGTACCTGGAGGGGTAGGTCTCTGGCACAGGGCCGCAGTGGACCCCACACAGGGACTCCTGAGAAGCAGCTGAAGAGAGGCCCTGGAGGGACCTAGCTGCTCCGTGGCCACCAGCATTCACCCACCCTTGCCGCTCTGTCCTGCTGTCAGGCAGGAAGTCATGGGACAGGAAAAACAGCCAGACTGTTACAAAACTGTAAACACCAGTCTTTAAAATGACAGAGGCCTCCTCGGCCCCAAACTCTGAGCCAGAGGGCCCCACCATGGGACCATATTTCCTGGAACACTGCCCTCCCTTCCCACCTTGGCAGCGGCAGCAGGCAGACGTAGAGCCACCGCTACTCAGGACCAGGCCTCACAAACTGCCCTGCGCATCGAGGTGGGCTTGTGGAGTGGAGGCTGAGGGTCCGTGGTCCGAGGGATTCCTGAGATGAAGAAGCAGACACGGCCCCAGGTACCCCAGGCATTGCACAGGTACTCACCGCACCTGTCCCCAAGGGGAGCCCGCCCCATCCCATCCCATGCAAACTGCGCACAGCTGGTCCAGCGTCTCTGCAGTCCGCGGGGCCCTGTCACGTGTCCAGCGCATCTCGCGTGGGTGAGGGCCCGTGGGGACGCACCGGCGGACCATGCAGTGGTGGCGGAGGCGGCACGGAGTTGCGCTGTGAAGGTGGCGGCTGCAGTTCCAGCGCGAGCGCAGGTGGCGGGAAGTCGCGGACCTGGCGGCGGTACTCGAGGAATGTGCAGGCCTTGGTGGCCAGAGCCACCACGTTCTTGCCCACGAAGATGGCCGAGACGCGGCTGTCTCGGAACAGTGCCATGTTGGCAGCGCGCGCCAGCACAGCCACCACGTTGACGGTGGCGAGGCTGAGCACCGGGTACAGCATCATCTTCTGCGGCGCGATGTGCTCGCCCTGCATGCTGACCTCGCTGAGCGCCACGCAGGGCAGCACCAGCAGCAGCATGTAGCAGTAAAAGAAGGTGAGGCCCTCGGCCCACAGCGGCAGCCCGGTGCGCGGGGGCTCCCACAGGTTGGCCTGCATGTCCAGCAGATCCAGCAGGTCCAGAGCCACCCAGAAGAGGCGTCCGCGCAGGTCCTCGCGCTTGCGGAAGGTGCGCACGTACTCCATGCGGTCCAGGGCCACAAGCAGCAAGAACAGGCCTGGCACGCACACGGACAGCAGCAGGGTCAGTGCCTTGCGCGCCACCGGGTCGGCTGTGCTGCGACGTGCCGCTTTGTAGTTCTGAAAGATGAAGTAGAGCTTGATCTCCAATACGAAGATATAGAGGAACCAGAGGATCATAGCGTAGCCGCGCTTGGCCGTGCGCACCTCGGCACCCACCCACACGGCCACGTAGCGAAGCACCAGCAGGAAACACACGTCGCCTACCAGCACGATTATGCACACACCGATCTTGCGCGGGCCCTGGTTCTGCTCCACCAGGTACGCGTCCATGACGGCCATGCTACCCATGATCACCAGCGTGGTCAGGCACACGTGGCGCCTGTCCGGGGGCGGCAGCACCATGGTCAGCGGCCCGGGCCCTGCCCGGGCGCGTACAGTACCCACGCGAGGCGGGACGACGTCCTCCGGCGTCCCAGGGCGCGGCGGCGCGCAGAGGCACTCAGCCCGCGGGCATGGCGCGGAGCTGGTCTAGCTGCCCCGAGGGCGCCGCCGCTCCCGGCCCGCGAGCTCGGAACCTGGGAAAGACAGAGACAAGTCAGACTTCGGAGTCGCGTGGGCCCGGCGCACTGGCAGCCTCCCGGGGCCTGGATGCTTCCTGCGCGCGGTGCTGTCCCCGCGCCTAGCGCCCGAGACCTCGGTCTCACGCACGCGCCGCGGCTAGCATCAGGACCCCGAGCGCAGGAGCGGGGCCTCCAGAGGGCGCCGCAGCCCCACCTGAGGAACCCGAGATCTCATTCCCGCCACCGCCAGGAAGGAAATGGAACGGAAGTGGTTTCTCCCCGCCGTTCCCGGTCCCTGAGCCGGTCCCTCCGGGCTCTGGCCGCATTCATCCCAACGACCAGCCCCGCGGCTTTAAGCCGCTTCTTTGGAGGTTTTGGAAATCCTTTCCTGGTGCTGCACTGGGTAGAGAGGCAAGCCTGCTCCTCTACCCTAAGTGCACAGGGAGTATTGGAGAGCCGGACCCCATCCCGGAGACAGGGCACTGGGCGAGTTTTCCGGCCCTAGATGGACAGTCATCCAAGTCTTGAGACATACATCCTACAAGTCCTTCCGGCCTTGCAGCTGTCTCTCTTTCCACAACTCTTCGCTTCCTGCGGCTACCTAGGGCAAAGCAGACCATTCTCTGCCCTGCTACCATGGGTCCCCATCGCCCTGGACAAGTGTCTTCCATTCTGAACACACCTCCTGTCATTTCCTCTCCCTCCACCCTGAGCCAGCACACCTGCCCTGGGAGTTCCTCTAATGGGTGAGTCCCTACGGCCCCTTCCTTCAGGACCAACCTCGGGAAGGCTGCCAGCAGGACTCAGTCTTTTCCTAGGCTCAGGCCTCTTCTCACCCTCACCCTCTGCCCTCACCCACCCGCCCCAGTCACTTCCAACCAGACCTCTCCTTTGCCCACCACAGTACCTGGTGTGAGGGCCCCATTTACTGTCCTGTCTAGACAAAGACATAAAATTGTCACCCGTGACAGCAATGCACTCACCCTGCTCCTAGTGACACCATAGTCCCCCTCAAACTCCACACTGGCACCCCTGCCTCATCTCCCCTTCTGCCTCCTCCATGCACCCACATAAGGGTCCTCAGGGCCACACACAGACACCAACTCCCCCCAACCACCCAGAGCTGCAACATTGGGTACAGAGTATTGAGGGAGTCATCTGCCCACACCAGGGCTCCAGGGTTCCGCCTGCCCCTGCTTCCCAGGTACATTCATTCCATTTACACGCCCACTGTCAGGTATCCCTCTCTCAAGAAGCTTGGCTGAGCCCACTCCTGCTCTCCCGGGCCTCCATTGACTACCGCCAAACAGAATTTCCTTCCTCTCAGCACTTGTCCAGGCCCTAAACAGCCTCTGCTGGCTAACCCTTTCTTTCAACCCATCATGTGCACCACCACCACCATCCCCACGCTCAATCACTGTCAAACGTCAACCGCCACGAATGCAAGCTGAGCGCACTGCACTGGTGATGGGACAGACCCCACCCCCTAGGAGTGCCCCAGCCTCCAGGAGGCCAGAACCTAAGCCTGGCTCCCCCTCCCCCACACTCCTCCCTGGCGGTGTTCCCAAGGACCCAGTCCAGGCCCACCTGCCCTGGCTCTCCCATGCCAGACCCAAATGTTCCGCCCCACCGCCCCTGCGCTGATCAAACCCCACACGCCGACCTGGGGCCTCCAAAACCTAAAATGCCTGCCCCTCGCGCCTAGTAAGAACCCCCACCCACTTAATGCCTCGGAGAAGGAGGCTGAGGAAAAGGAGGGGCCTCCCCTCCTCCACTCCGGAGAGGAGGGTCCAGCGGCTCCCGGCAGGTTGCATCTCAGCGTGTCCCTTTCCCACCAAAGGCTTCCCGGGTGGTGCCCGGGCCTGGTCCGGCCACCATGCCGCGGCCCCTGTCCAACCCACCGACCTCAGTCTGGGGACTGGACGGGGGTGGTACAGGCCCAGCTGGCATCCGCCGCCGCCTACCGCCCAGCTCCACAAGCCCGCCTGGTTCAGCCGCCCGCCGCCCGC